>NC_089848.1:92931575-93267409 GCF_035609145.1 Eleutherodactylus coqui | reverse complement strand
CACACACACCCCTCTCTCTCACACACACCTCTCTCTCACACACACCTCTCTCTCACACACACACCTCTCTCTCACACACACCTCTCTCTCACACACACCTCTCTCTCACACACACCTCTCTCTCACACACACCTCTCTCTCACACACACCTCTCTCTCACACACACCTCTCTCTCACACACACCTCTCTCTCACACAAAAATTACTTAATGGGATTAAAAGCGATAGTTGTAATGCAAAGACGTCAGCTGCACAGGAGCTGCTAAGTGCGGCTACCTTATGCTTGCTAGCACTAAAATCATGCTGTACATTCCTGTACAGCGCTTCGATATGAGGGCTAACCAAGCGCAGGATATAGCAGGAGCCGCTCTCCGCTACACTGTTGAGTAGGCGGCGTGCCATTGTTCTTCCTCAGCCCCCGCCACCTTCCGGCTGGTGAGTGTAGGCCACAGTGTCCTCTACATTACAGACAGTCATGTTGAATTTTGTGCTACGGAAAACGCTAATCACGTCTTTTTAGGTACCAGAGGATGACATTAAGAATTTAGCACAGAAGCGAGATCATCTTGATGATCAGTAAGAGAAGCTCACACAGGCTTTCAGAAGTTCTGGAAAACTGGTAGCGCCCAGGACAAACGGAGAACTTATCGTCCTAGCATGGTTTACGATCATCAGGAGTCAACAGCAGTTTTCATGAAGAGTCCACATAGAGGCCTCGGCCTCCTCACATGAACTTCTGTTACCAACCATCAAGAGGATTTCACTTCTGTCCTGGATTGTTAATGACATCTTCCAGTACCTGAACAGATATGTGACTAGTGTTTTCCATACAACATAATTCAACTTATCAACTTTATTAATACTCATCATGACATTATTGATAACTGAAAAGTGGTAGCTAGAGATGAGCGAACGTACTCGTCCGAGCTTGATACTCGTTCGAGTATTAGCGTGTTCGAGATGCTCGTTACTCGTAACGAGTACCACGCGATGTTCGGGTTACTTTCACTTTCATCTCTGAGACGTTAGCGTGCTTTTCTGGCCAATTGAAAGACAGGGAAGGCATTACAACTTCCCCCTGCGACGTTCAAGCCCTATACCACCCCCCTGCAGTGAGTATATTGGTATATCGGCCGTGCAGAGCATTGCGCCCTGCAGTAATACTCCAGGGCCAGAAGCGCTTAGGCAGGGACAGAAGACATATTGATTGAATATAGGCAGTGGGCCTTTGCAAAAAAATTTGGGGAAAAAAATCTATTTGGGCTGCCGGTGAGTGTCCTCAGTGTTCTGGGTCTGTGCTGGGTGTAGTAGTTCTCCAAATTCATACACAGCCAGCTAAGTGTTACAGCAGGCTTGCGCAAAATTATTTCCTGGCTCTGTCTGGGCTGTGAAATCACTGCTGTATTGCAGTTCACAGTGCAACACTCTGCAGTTCTGTGACATACTCCAGGGCCAGAAGCGCTTAGGCAGGGACAGAAGACATATTGATTATTGATTGAATATAGGCAGTGGGACTTTGCAAAAAAATTGGGGGGAAAAAATCTATTTGGGCTGCCTGTGAGTGTCCTCAGTGTTCTGGGTCTGTGCTGGGTGTAGTAGTCCTCCTAATTCATACGCAGCCAGCTAAGTGTTACAGCAGGCTTGCGCAAAATTATTTCCTGGCGTTCCGTAAGCGAAGTCAGCCTCCAACCACAGGCCAATAAGCGGCACATTTAATTACAGCGTTCTGTTTCTGCACTACTGGTAATACGGCATGCTGAGGGGTAGGGGTAGGCCTAGAGGACGTGGACGCGGGCGAGGACGCGGAGGCCCAAGTCAGGGTGTGGGCACAGGCCGAGCCAGTGCGGTGGCCAGGGGTAGAGGCAGGGCCAGACCGAATAATCCACCAACTGTTTCCCAAAGCGCCCCCTCGCGCCATGCCACCCTGCAGAGGTCAAGGTGCTCTACGGTGTGGCAGTTTTTCACAGAGACGCCTGACGACCGACGAACAGTGGTGTGCAAACTTTGTCGCGCCAAGATCAGCTGGGGAGGCACCACCACCAGCATGCGCAGGCATATGATGGCCAAGCACCCCACAAGGTGGGACGAAGGCCGTTCACCGCCTCCGGTTTGCACCACTGCCTCTCCACCTGTGCCCCAACCTGCCACTGAGATCCAACCCCCCTCTGAGGACACAGGCAGTACCGTCTCCTGGCCTGCACCCACACCCTCACCTCCGCTGTCCTCGGCCCCATCCAGCAATGTCTCTCAGCGCAGCGTCCAGACGTCGCTAGCGCCACTGTTTGAGCGCGAGCGCAAGTACGCCGCCACGCACCCACACGCTCAGGCGTTAAACGTGCACATTGCCAAATTGATCAGCCTGGAGATGCTGCCGTATAGGCTTGTGGAAACGGAGGCTTTCAAAAGCATGATGGCGGCGGCGGCCCCGCGCTACTCGGTTCCCAGTCGCCACTACTTTTCCCGATGTGCCATCCCAGGCCTGCACGACCACGTCTCCCGCAACATTGTACGCGCCCTCAGCAACGTGGTTACTGCCAAGGTCCACTTAACAACGGACACGTGGACAAGCACAGGCGGGCAGGGCCACTATATCTCCCTGACGGCACATTGGGTGAATTTAGTAGAGGCTGGGACAGAGTCAGAGCCTGGGACCGCTCACGTCCTACCCACCCCCCGAATTGCGTGCCCCAGCTCGGTGGTGGTATCTGCGGCGGTGTATGCTTCCTCCACTAAACCACCCTCCTCCTCCTCCTACGCAACCTCTGTCTCGAAATCAAGATGTGTTAGCAGCAGCATGTCGCCAGCAGTCGGTGTCGCGCGGCGTGGCAGCACAGCGGTGGGCAAGCGTCAGCAGGCCGTGCTGAAACTACTCAGCTTAGGAGAGAAGAGGCACACGGCCCACGAACTGCTGCAGGGTCTGACAGAGCAGACCGACCGCTGGCTTGCGCCGCTGAGCCTCCAACCGGGCATGGTCGTGTGTGACAACGGCCGTAACCTGGTGGCGGCTCTGCAGCTCGGCAGCCTCACGCACGTGCCATGCCTGGCCCATGTCTTTAATTTGGTGGTTCAGCGCTTTCTGAAATGCTACCCACACTTGTCATACCTGCTCGGAAAGGTGCGCCGGGTCAGCGCACATTTCCGCAACTCCAAGACGGATGCTGCCACACTGCGGACCCTGCAATATCGGTTTCATCTGCCAGTGCACCGATTGCTGTGCGACGTGCCCACACAGTGGAACTCTACGCTCCACATGTTGGCCAGGCTCTATGAGCAGCGTAGAGCTATTGCGGAATACCAACTCCAACATGGGCGGCATAGTGGGAGTCAAAGGCAGACGCTTTGCACTCGGAAACGGAGGCGGGGGAAGACAGTATGTCGCTGGATAGTCAGAGCACCCTCATGTCTATATCTCAGCGCGTTGAGGAGGAGGAGGAGGGGGAAGAGACAGCTTGGCCCACTGCTGAGGGTACAGATGCTGCTTGGCTGTCATCCTTTCAGCGTGTTTGGCCAGAGGAGGAGGAGGATCCTGAAAGTGATCTTCCAAGTGAGGACAGCCATGTGTTGCGTACAGGTACCCTGGCACACATGGCTGACTTCATGTTAGGATGCCTTTCTCGTGACCCTCGCGTTACACGCATTCTGGCCACTACGGATTACTGGGTGTACACACTGCTCGACCCACGGTATAAGGAGAGCCTTTCCACTCTCATTCCCGAAGAGGAAAGGGGTTCGAGAATGATGCTATACCACAGGGCGCTGGTGGACAAACTGATGGTAAACTTCCCATCCGACAGCGCTAGTGGCCGAAGGCGCATTTCCGCGGCCCAGGTAGCAGGGGAGGCGCAGAGATCAGGCAGCATGTACAGCGCAGGCAGGGGACCATTATCCAAGGCCTTTGCCAGCTTTCTGGCTCCCCAGCAAGACTGTGTCACCGCTCCCCAGTCAAGGCTGAGTTGGCGGGAGCACTGTAAAAGGATGGTGAGGGAGTACGTAGCCGATCGCACGACCGTCCTCTGTGATGCCTCTGCCCCCTACAACTACTGGGTGTCGAAGCTGGACACGTGGCCTGAACTCGCGCTGTATGCCCTGGAGGTGCTTGCTTGTCCTGCGGCTAGCGTCTTGTCAGAGAGTGTGTTTAGTGTGGCTGGGGGAATCATCACGGATAAGCGTACCCACCTGTCAACCGACAGTGCCGACAGGCTTACACTCATAAAGATGAACAAAGCCTGGATTTCCCCAGACTTCTCTTCTCCACCAGCGGACAGCAGCAATACCTAAACAATACGTAGGCTGCACCCGCGGATGGAAGCATCGTTCTCTATCACCATCCAAAACGGGGACCTTTTTGCTTCATCAATCTGTGTATAATATTCCTCCTCCTGCTCCTCCTCCTGAAACCTCACATAATCGCGCCGAACGGGCAATTTTTCTTAGGCCCACAAGGCTCAGTCATATAATTTTTCTAAAAAAGTTTTATACATTTCAATGCTCATTAAAGCGTTGAAACTTTCACCTCAACCAATTTTTATTTTTACTGGGCTGCCTCCAGGCCTAGTTACCAATTAAGCCACATTAACCAAAGCGATTAATGGGTTTCACCTGCCCTCTTGGTTGGGCATGGTCAATTTTTCTCAGGTACATTAGTACTGTTGGTATACCAATTTTTGTGGGCCCTCGCCTACAGTGTAATCCAATTAATTTTTAGCCCACCTGCATTACAGCTGACGTTACATCAGCTGTGTTGGGCACTGCAATGGGATATATTTATGTACCGCCGGTGGGTTCCAGGGAGCCACCCATGCTGTGGGTCCACAGGGAGTTGTAACTACATGTGTCCACTTCTAAAGAACCCCAGTCTGACTGGGGCATGCAGTGTGGGCCGAAGCCCACCTGCATTAAACATGACATTACCTAAGCTGTGATGGGCAATGCAATGGGATATATTTATGTACCGCCGGTGGGTTCCAGGGAGCCACCCATGCTGTGGGTCCACAGGGAGTTGTAACTGCATGTGTCCACTTCTAAAGAACCCCAGTCTGACTGGGGCATGCAGTGTGGGCCGAAGCCCACCTGTATTAAACATGACATTACCTCAGCTGTGATGGGCAATGCAATGGGATATATTTATGTACCGCCGGTGCCTTCCTGGCATCCACCCATGCGGTCGGTCCACAGGGACTTCACAATAGGGAGTTGTACCTGCCTGTGTCTATGAATTAAAAACCACGGTCAGGTTGGGGCATGCAGTGTGGGCCGAAGCCCACCTGCATTTAATCTGACGTTAGCTCTGCTGTCCAGGGCACTGCAATGGGATACATTTATGTACAGCTGGTGGGTTCCAGGGAGCCACCCATGCTGTGGGTGCACACGGAATTCCCATTGCGGAGTTGTACCTGCCTGTGACTATTTATAAAAAACTGCGGCCTGACTGGTGCATGCAGACACCTTGACAGAATGAATAGTGTGTGGTACATAGGTTCCCCATTGCTATGCCCACGTGTGCAGCTCCAGATGGAGGTGGCACAGGATTGGATTTCTCATTGCTTCTGTACAGCATTGTGGACTATCGCCCCGCCCCTTTTAAAGAGGGTCGCTGCCTAGCCGTGCCAACCCTCTGCAGTGTGTGCCTGCGGTTCCTCTGGCAGACGCACTTATAAATAGACATGAGGGTGGCGTGGCATGAGGGCAGCTGAAGGCTGGGCAGGGACAGTTTGGTGTGCGCTGTGGACACTGGGTCGTGGGGGGGGGGAGGGGTTGGGCAGCATGTTACCCAGGAGAAGTGGCAGAGGAGTGTCATGCAGGCAGTGATTGTGCTTTGTTGGAGGTAGTGTGGTGCTTAGCTAAGGTATGCATTGCCAATGAGGGCTTTTCAGAAGTAAAAATTGTTGGGAGGGGGGGGGCCCACTCTTGCCGCTATTGTGGCTTAATAGTGGGACCTGGGAACTTGAGATGCAGCCCAACATGTAGCCCCTCGCCTGCCCTATCCGTTGCTGTGTCGTTCCCATCACTTTCTTGAATTGCCCAGATTTTTACAAACGAAAACCTTAGCGAGAATCGGCGATATACAAAAATGCTCGGGTCGCCCATTGACTTCAATGGGGTTCGTTATTCGAAACGAACCCTCGAGCATCGCGAAAAGTTCGTCTCGAGTAACGAGCACCCGAGCATTTTGGTGCTTACTCATCTCTAGTGGTAGCAACTGTTGTAAAAATGACCCCACCTACCAACTTCTGATGAAATTCTACCCTTAAATCATGTATCATACAACCCCTTTTCATTTAAATTCTTATAGGTTGAAATGCGGATGGCTGCCACTAGAGATGAGCGAGCACCAAAATGCTCGGGTCCTCATTATTCGAGTCGAGCTTTACGTAAAAATTCTAGAGCTCTATTCGAGTAACGAACCCATTAACTTTAATGGGAGACTCGGCAATTTTTGTATGTGACCCACTGGTTGCCAAGCTTTTTCTTTTTCTTCTCTCTTTCTCTCTCTCTCTCCTAGCGTTGATGTGCGCAGCGGGGAGGGGTCAAATCTGACACGTCAGTGGCAGGGAGGGGCCAAAACTGGGGCAGGGTCTAACACTGTGTGATGCTCGCTCGAGTAGCGAGCACCATCGAGTATGCTAATACTCAAACGAGCATCAAGCTCGGCAGAGTACGTTCGCTCAACTCTAGCTGCCACCAATACGAACCGTTTTACCCACCCATCTAAGTGTTCTACAAAGTTTCCTACTTGTATCTCTTGCCATTCAGAAGATATTCCAGGTGGCCCTGACGTTTGAATCGCCCTATCATAGAATATATATTACACACCCAAAAAAATACAACCTGTGCCAAGTCACGCAATGTCTCCATGATCAATCCAATGTATCAAAATGACAGAAACAATACAATATTTCGGGAACTCATTGTCACACTTTATTTTGCTGGCATTTAGCGAATAAACAACTGTCAATCAAACACAATATCCCAAAACAGGACATGTAAAATGTATGCTAAATATGCCTTGTACCAGAAATAAAATTATTCATCATTGATGTTTTTATCCATAGGGGGCAGTATTATATAGTAACTGTACAGCAAAGATATTTTACAGTAATTAGTTTCTCAAGACGAAAAAAAAAGCATCCATGAATGTAATATTGGCAGCTCATACAAAATGAATGACTCAGCAGGGGGCGCCAATGAATACAGGAAGAAAGAGAATATAAAAATTTGTGCTCTATCCTCAGGCATGGTGGGAGGGGCCTTAAGAGTACGGCAAATGTTTTTAAGAAAAACCAACTTGATTAAATAGAATACCTGGGACTACTTTCTAACATGATGGTGGTGATATTTCCAAAAACTTCACACCCAAGTAACACAAATAAAACAATCTTCCTTTTCTATCATCTTACTCTGGCCGAATACACAGACTGGGAAATGTATTATTTATTACATATCATATTAAATGTGACAGCAACAAGGACACTGGAGGAATACATTTCCAGGAACACCATGCATGTATATAAAGGGAGGGGAAAAAATCTGCATTTTTAGGAAAATGTCATTCTTATATCTCATGAATAGTAAATGACATCAACACATGATAAAGATATAAGACTCACCAGAAATATTCGTTCCAGTTGGTCCTGTATGTCTTTCATTCCTGGAAAGGCAGCGACGCCCTGGATCATTTCTATGAATATGCATCCTACTCCCCTGCCATTAAAGAAAAAATTTACATGTAGGTGATTGCCAATTACGTTTTGTCAAAAACAGCGCACCGCCAACATGAGGACCCTACCGAATTACTGCTACACTCACATGAACTGCCGTAAAGGGAATGTGCCATCCGGAAATTACCTCTTGTATAATTCACATTTTTATGTTAAACATTTAATACAGTTTGAATACAATTTTAATTGTTTTGAAATTAATTTTTTAATTTTCAATGTCACAATCTAGATTAAAAAAAAAAATACATCAAATCTTGCAGTTCTCACGCTGACCACTAGTGTTTTTTGTTTTTTTTGGGGGGATGCAGATCCTATTCTACAAAAAACTGAACTGTATAAAACAGAAGTGAAACAGAACTGAACGGAAAACATTCTTTCAATTTTTGGGCAGATTCATCAAACGGATTCTTAAAAAAAAAAAAAACGTATGCATTCCATTCATTTCTGTTAGGGCTTAGTCACATGGGCGCATCGGCACCCGTGTGACTAAGCCCTTACGATATACGGGGTCCCTCTCTGCAGGGGGAGGAGGCAGGATGGGCTGGGAGCAGTGCACTGAGCTCCCACCCCCTCTCCGTTCCTCGACACTCTTCGCAATAAGAGGGGACGGGACGAGGATGGTACTAAGCTCTGCTCACACACCCTCCCATTGCAAATAGTGGTGAGGGGCGGAGAGAGTGCAGAGGGGAGGCGGGAGCTTCGTGCACTGCCCCGGGCCCAGCTTGCCTCCTTCCCCTGCAGAGACGGGCAGCTTATATTGGCCAGGCGTAAAAGCCCAGCTGATATACGGACGTCTGAATAAGCCTCACATTTCTGTTTTCCGGCATTTTAAACTGGACTTTTTTAAAAAGTTGTTTGACTTGCGTAAACCCTCTGGCCGATATATGCTCGTGTACATAAGCCCTAAGTTTGATTTTGGCAAAAACAGAAAAAAAAACTAATTTCACTGCAGTATTTTTTTTTTCAGTGCATAGAGATCATTTTAGAGGATGCTATGATATTATTGTATAGGGGTTCCAATAAATAAATGTATCTTATGTCTGGAAACATACTTACGTTTTTGCATTACAAAATATGATCTATATATATTTTCTTTTTAACATTGCCTTTTTTGAAATCCATTTCACTTGTGTTATCCCATTGGTGTTTTTTCATTTCAACTATTTTCTCCCCAAAAAATTACACCGACACATATCTATATGCCAGTCCATTAATCCCTTAAAGACCAGAGGGCTTTGGTCCTCAAGGACCGGACACTTTATACCTATTTCACTCATGTAGCGGTTTTATGGCTCTTTTTTTTTTCTTTGGGCTGCCAAAATTATTTTTGCTGGTTTAGATGGTAGAAAAAAAACGCAAAGTTTACTAATCAATTGCTATGACTAAAGTAAATTGGAAAACTAGGTGATTATATATAATGTTCCATCTGTCCTGGCTGATTACTGGAGAAGCTGCATTGATTAAACTGCCAGTCATAATTTAGCCTCCTTAGAGGTCTATTACACAGCAAGAGCCACAATAAATCTTCGTCAAGTGCTTATATAATCAAGAAGGAAAACAAGTTCAGTAAAAAAAATGAAGTTCTAGAACTTTCATTACCAGATGGAATTGTAATTTACCAAAGAGGCTTTCTGCAGTTGCAGCGTCCAAATCTAACAGTAGAAAAAATGGTTTTTTGGGTTTTTTTTTTTTACAGAGACCATAAATACCAAAAATGCCAGGTCACATTTAGAGGGACACTAAAGGTAAAGTTGATAGTCTAAAAATCAGACGTGCAGTTATACGCAATCTAATTATTTACACGTTGTGTCTAGAGGAAGAAATCCTGGAGAGTGGACAACCATGATACAGCATGTCTTCTAACTTACGTCATTTAATTCATTATTTTTGTTTTAAAAAGCTGAAATAGATGGATAGATACGAGATGGATGGATACGAGATGGATAGATATGAGATAGATGGATAGATATGAGATAGATGGATAGATATGACATAGATAGATATGACATAGATAGATGACATAGATAGATATGGGATAGATATGGGATAGATATGAGATAGATATGAGATAGATATGAGATAGATATGAGATAGATGGATAGATAGATATGGGATAGATAGATATGAGATAGATGGATAGATAGATATGAGATAGATGGATAGATAGATATGAGATAGATGGATAGATAGATATGAGATAGATGGATAGATAGATATGAGATAGATGGATAGATAGATATGAGATAGATGGATAGATAGATATGAGATAGATGGATAGATAGATATGAGATAGATGGATAGATAGATATGAGATAGATGGATAGATAGATATGAGATAGATGGATAGATAGATATGAGATAGATGGATAGATAGATATGAGATAGATGGATAGATAGATATGAGATAGATGGATAGATAGATATGAGATAGATGGATAGATAGATATGAGATAGATGGATAGATAGATATGAGATAGATGGATAGATAGATATGAGATAGATGGATAGATAGATATGAGATAGATGGATAGATAGATATGAGATAGATGGATAGATAGATATGAGATAGATGGATAGATAGATATGAGATAGATGGATAGATAGATATGAGATAGATGGATAGATAGATATGAGATAGATGGATAGATAGATATGAGATAGATGGATAGATAGATATGAGATAGATGGATAGATAGATATGAGATAGATGGATAGATAGATATGAGATAGATGGATAGATAGATATGAGATAGATGGATAGATAGATATGAGATAGATGGATAGATAGATATGAGATAGATGGATAGATAGATATGAGATAGATGGATAGATAGATATGAGATAGATGGATAGATAGATATGAGATAGATGGATAGATAGATATGAGATAGATGGATAGATAGATATGAGATAGATGGATAGATAGATATGAGATAGATGGATAGATAGATATGAGATAGATGGATAGATAGATATGAGATAGATGGATAGATAGATATGAGATAGATGGATAGATAGATATGAGATAGATGGATAGATAGATATGGGATAGATATGGGATAGATGGATAGATAGATAGATAGATAGATAGATAGATAGATAGATAGATAGATAGATATGAGATAGATAGATAGATAGATATGAGAAAGATAGATAGATAGTTAGATATGAGATAGATAGATATGAGATAGATAGATAGATAGATAGATAGATAGATAGATAGATATGAGATAGATAGATAGATAGATATGAGATAGATAGATATGAGAGAGATAGATAGATATGAGAGAGATAGATAGATATGAGAGAGATAGATAGATATGAGAGAGATAGATAGATATGAGAGAGATAGATAGATATGAGATAGATAGATAGATATGAGATAGATAGATAGATAGATATGAGATAGATAGATAGATATGAGATAGATAGATATGAGATAGATAGATAGATATGAGATAGATAGATAGATATGAGATAGATAGATATGAGATAGATAGATAGATATGAGATAGATAGATAGATATGAGATAGATAGATATGAGATAGATAGATAGATATGAGATAGATAGATAGATATGAGATAGATAGATAGATATGAGATAGATAGATAGATATGAGATAGATAGATAGATAGATAGATAGATAGATATGAGATAGATTGATAGATAGATAGATATGAGATAGATTGATAGATAGATAGTAGAGATGAGCGAGCACCAAAATGCTCGGGTGCTCGTTACTCAGGACGAACTTTTCGCGATGCTCGAGGGTTCGTTTCGAGTAACGAACCCCATTGAAGTCAATGGGCGACCCGAGCATTTTTGTATTTCGCCGATGCTCGCTAAGGTGTCCTTGTGTGAAAATCTGGGCAATTCAAGAAAGTGATGGGAACGACACAGCAACGGATAGGACAGGCGAGGGGCTACATGTTGGGCTGCATCTCAAGTTCACAGGTCCCACTATTAAGCCACAATAGCGGCAAGAGTGGGGCCCCCCCCTCCCACAAACTTTTACTTCTGAAAAGCCCTCATTAGCATGGCATACCTTAGCTAAGCACCACACTACCTCCAACAAAGCACAATCACTGCCTGCATGACACTCCACTGCCATTTCTCCTGGGTTACATGCTGCCCAACCCCCCCCTGCACGACCCTGCGTCCACAGCGCACACCAAACTGTCCCTGCGCAGCCTTCAGCTGCCCTAATGCCACACCACCCTCATGTCTATTTAGAAGTGCGTCTGCCATGAGGAGGAACCGCAGGCACACACTGCAGAGGTTGGCACGGCTAGGCAGCGACCCTCTTTAAAAGGGGCGGGGCGATAGCCCACAATGCTGTACAGAAGCAATGAGAAATAGAATCCTGTGCCACCGCCATCAGGAGCTGCACACGTGGGCATAGCAATGGGGAACCTATGTGCCACACACTATTCATTCTGTCAAGGTGTCTCTGCATGCCCCAGTCAGACCGGGCTTTTTAATTCATAGACACAGGCAGGTACAACTCCCTATTGTGAAGTCCCTGTCGACCGACAGCATGGGTGGCTCCCTGGAACCCACCGGCGATACACAAAAATATCCCATTGCATTGCCCAACACAGCTGAGGTAGTAATGTCGTGCTTAATGCAGGTGGGCTTCGGCCCACACTGCATGCCCCAGTCAGACTGGGGTTCTTTACAAGTGGAAACAGATGCATTTATAATTCCCTGTGGACCCACAGCATGGGTGGGTGCCAGGAAGCCACCGGCGGTACATAGAAATATCCCATTGCAGTGCCCAACACAGCTGAGGTAGTAATGTCGTGTTTAATGCAGGTGGGCTTCGGCCCACACTGCATGCCCCAGTCAGACTGGGGTTCTTTACAAGTGGAAACAGATGCATTTATAATTCCCTGTGGACCCACAGCATGGGTGGGTGCCAGGAAGCCACCGGCGGTACATAAATATATCCCATTGCATTGCCCATCACAGCTGAGGTAATGTCATGTTTAATGCAAGTGGGCTTCGGCCCACACTGCATGCCCCAGTCAGACTGGGGCTCTTTAGAAGTGGACACATGTAGTTACAACTCCGTGTGGACCCACGGCATGGGTGGCTCCCTGGAACCCACCGGCGGTACATAAATATATCCCATTGCAGTGCCCAACACAGCGGATGTAACGTCAGCTGTAATGGAGGTGGGCAAAAAATTAATTGGATTACACTGTAGGCGAGGGCCCACAAAAATTGGTGTACCAACAGTACTAATGTACCTCAGAAAAATTGCCCATGCCCAACCAAGATGGCAGGTGAAACCTATTAATCGCTTTGGTTAATGTGGCTTAAGTGGTAACTAGGCTTGGAGGCAGCCCAGTTTAACGAAAAATTGGTTCAAGTTAAACTTTCAACGCTTTTAAGAGCATTGAAACGTATAAAAATTGTTTAGAAAAATTATATGAGTGAGCCTTGTGGCCCTAAGAAAAATTGCCCGTTCGGCGTGATTACGTGAGGTTTCAGGAGGAGGAGCAGGAGGAGGAGGAATATTATACACAGATTGATGAAGCAGAAATGTCCCCGTTTTGGATGGTGAGAGAGAACGATGCTTCCATCCGCGGGTGCAGCCTACGTATTGCTTAGGTATCGCTGCTGTCCGCTGGTGCAGAAGAGAAGTCTGGGGAAATCCAGGCTTTGTTCATCTTGATGAGTGTAAGCCTGTCGGCACTGTCGGTTGACAGGTGGGTACGCTTATCCGTGATGATTCCCCCAGCCACACTAAACACACTCTCTGACAAGACGCTAGCCGCAGGACAAGCAAGCACCTCCAGGGCATACAGCGCGAGTTCAGGCCACGTGTCCAGCTTCGACACCCAGTAGTTGTAGGGGGCAGAGGCGTCACGGAGGACGGTCGTGCGATCGGCTACGTACTCCCTCACCATCCTTTTACAGTGCTCCCGCCGACTCAGCCGTGACTGGGGAGCGGTGACACAGTCTTGCTGGGGAGCCATAAAGCTGGCAAAGGCCTTGGAGAATGTTCCCCTGCCTGCGCTGTACATGCTGCCTGATCTCTGCGCCTCCCCTGCTACCTGGCCCTCGGAACTGCGCCTTCTGCCACTAGCGCTGTCGGATGGGAAGTTTACCATCAGTTTGTCCACCAGCGCCCTGTGGTATAGCATCATTCTCGAACCGCTTTCCTCTTCGGGAATGAGAGTGCAAAGGCTCTCCTTATACAGTGGGTCGAGCAGTGTGTACACCCAGTAATCTGTAGTGGCCAGAATGCGTGTAACGCGAGGGTCACGAGAAAGGCATCCTAACATGAAGTCAGCCATGTGTGCCAGGGTACCTGTACGCAACACATGGCTGTCCGCACTAGGAAGATCACTTTCAGGATCCTCCTCCTCCTCCTCCTCCTCCTCAGGCCATACACGCTGAAATGATGACAGGCAAGCAGCATGGGTACCGTCAGCAGTGGGCCAAGCTGTCTCTTCCCCCTCCTCCTCATCCTCCTCATGCTCCTCCTCCTCCTCCTGAACGCGCTGAGATATAGACAGGAGGGTGCTCTGACTATCCAGAGCCATACTGTTTTCCCCCAGCTCTGTTTCCGAGCGCAAAGCGTCTGCCTTTATGCTTTGCAGGGAACTTCTCAAGATGCATAGCAGAGGAATGGTGACGCTAATGATTGCAGCATCGCCGCTCACCACCTGGGTAGACTCCTCAAATTTTCCAAGGACCTGGCAGATGGCTGCCAACCAGGGCCACTCTTCTGTAAATAATTGAGGAGGCTGACTCACACTGCGCCGCGCATGTTGGAGTTGGTATTCCACTATAGCTGTACGCTGCTCATAGAGTCTGGCCAACATGTGGAGCGTAGAGTTCCACTGTGTGGGCACGTCGCACAGCAGTCGGTGCACTGGCAGATTAAACCGATGTTGCAGTGTCCGCAGGGTGGCAGCGTGCGTGTGGGATTTGCGGAAATGTGCGCAGAGCTGGCGCACCTTTCCGAGCAGGTATGACAAGTGGAGGTAGCTTTTCAGAAAGCGCTGAACCACCAAATTAAACACATGGGCCAGGCATGGCACGTGCGTGAGGCTGCCGAGCTGCAGAGCCGCCACCAGCTTACGGCCGTTGTCACACACGACCATGCCCGGTTGGAGGCTCAGCGGCGCAAGCCAGCGGTCGGTCTGCTCTGTCAGACCCTGCAGCAGTTCGTGGGCCGTGTGCCTCTTCTCTCCTAAGCTGAGTAGTTTCAGCACGGCCTGCTGACGCTTGCCCACCGCTGTGCTGCCACGCCGCGTTACACCGACTGCTGGCGACGTGCTGCTGACACATCTTGATTGCGAGACAGAGGTTGCGTTGGAGGAGGAGGAGGAGGAAGGTGCTTTAGTGGAGGAAGCATACACCGCCGCAGATACCACCACCGAGCTGTGGCCCGCAATTCTGGGGGTGGGTAGGACGTGAGCGGTCCCAGGCTCTGACTCTGTCCCAGCCTCCACTAAATTCACCCAATGTGCCGTCAGGGAGATATAGTGGCCCTGCCCGCCTGTGCTTGTCCACGTGTCTGTTGTTAAGTGGACCTTGGCAGTAACCGCGTTGGTGAGGGCGCGTACAATGTTGCGGGAGACGTGGTCGTGCAGGCCTGGGACGGCACATCGGGAAAAGTAGTGGCGACTGGGAACCGAGTAGCGCGGGGCCGCCGCCGCCATCATGCTTTTGAAAGCCTCCGTTTCCACAAGCCTATACGGCAGCATCTCTAGGCTGATCAATTTTGCAATGTGCACGTTTAACGCTTGAGCGTGCGGGTGCGTGGCGGCGTACTTGCGCTTGCGCTCAAACTGTGGCGCTAGCGACGTCTGGACGCTACGCTGAGAGACATTGCTGGATGGGGCCGAGGACAGCGGAGGTGAGGGTGTGGGTGCAGGCCAGGAGACGGTAGTGCCTGTGTCCTCAGAGGGGGGTTGGATCTCAGTGGCAGGTTGGGGCACAGGGGGAGAGGCAGTGGTGCAAACCGGAGGCGGTGAACGGGCATCGTCCCACCTTGTGGGGTGCTTGGCCATCATATGCCTGCGCATGCTGTTGGTGGTGCCTCCCCAGCTGATCTTGGCGCGACAAAGGTTGCACACCACTGTTCGTCGGTCGTCAGGCGTCTCTGTGAAAAACTGCCACACCGTAGAGCACCTTGACCTGTGCAGGGTGGCATGGCGCGAGGGGGCGCTTTGGGAAACAGTTGGTGGATTATTCGGTCTGGCCCTGCCTCTACCCCTGGCCACCACACTGGCTCGGCCTGTGCCCACACCCTGACTTGGGCCTCCGCGTCCTCGCCCGCGTCCGCGTCCTATAGGCCTACCCCTACCCCTCAGCATGGTGTATTACCAGTGATTTGATTTCCCAGGCAGGAAAGAAAGTGGCGCAAGCCTGCAGCCAAAATACAATTTTTTCCCTTGTTTTTCAAAGGACAAGCCACACTGCGTGTATTCAATGAATACTACTAAGTTTAATAACTGTGTTGCGGCCCTGCAAAACTGTCACAGAACTTTACTGTTGCCGAGTTACTAACTGTGGCAGAGCAGGTATTTCCCAGGCAGGAAAGAAATTGGCGCAAGGCTGCACTCAACCGTAGCTGGTTGCGTCTGATTTTTTCTGAACGTTCAGCGCACAGCACACACGTACACAGAGCCCTGAGTACTGTCAGAGCCAGGCCAAATAGAATTTTTTCCCTGCTTTTTACAAGGAACACCCACACTGCGTGTATTCAATGAATACTAAGTTTAATAACTGTGTTGTGGCCCTGCCAATTTGTCCCAGAACTGCAGTGATGCAAAGTAATTCGCTACCTACAGCAGATCAGGGATTTCCCATGCAGGAAAAAAATTGCCGCACGCCTGCGGTAAAACGTAGCTGACTGCGTCTGATTTTTTCTGAACGTTCAGCGCACAGCACACACGTACACAGAGCCCTGAGTACTGTCAGAGGCAGGCCAAATAGAATTTTTTCCCTGCTTTTTACAAGGAACACCCACACTGCGTGTATTCAATGAATAATGTATGTCTTCTGGCCCTGCCTACACAATTCTATCCCTGTAGTATTAATGCCGGGTGCAATGCTCTGCACAGCCGGTTTTGAGAAAAGAAAAAAATATGCAACACTGCTAACAGCAGCCTGGACAGTACTGCACACGGATAGATGTGGCCCTAGAAAGGACCGTTGGGGTTCTTGAAGCCTACACTAACTCCTAACACTCTCCCTGCCTAACCCCCACTTCTGTCCCTATTGCAGGGCGCAATGCTCTGCAGATCCAATTTTGGAAAAAAAAAAAAAATACTGTGCTAACACAGTACTGCACACTAGTAGATGTGGCCCTAAGAAGGGCCGTTGGGGTTCTTGAAGCCTACACTAACTCCTAACGCTCTCCCTACAGCAGCTCCAGCACGATAGTACTTTCCCTCAGCTAAGTCACAAGGCATGTGTGGCGAGCCGCGGGAGGGGCCGATTTTTATACTCGGGTGACATCTGATCTTTCCAGCCACTCACAGCAGGGGGGCGGTATAGGGCTTGAACGTCACAGGGGGAAGTTGTAATGCCTTCCCTGTCTTTCAATTGGCCAGAAAAGCGCGCTAACGT
Source organism: Eleutherodactylus coqui (assembly GCF_035609145.1). Lineage (NCBI taxonomy): Eukaryota > Metazoa > Chordata > Amphibia > Anura > Eleutherodactylidae > Eleutherodactylus > Eleutherodactylus coqui. The sequence continues at coordinate 93,250,096 of NC_089848.1, read as the reverse complement.
CTCAGAGGAAACTGAAAGTAACCGGAACACCGCGTGGTACTCGTCACGAGTAACGAGCATCCCGAACACCCTAATATTCGCACGAATATCAAGCTCGGACGAGTACGTTCGCTCATCTCTAATAGATAGATAGATATGAGATGGATAGATAGATAGATAGGATAGATAGATAGGAGAGACAGATAGGAGAGACAGATAGGAGAGACAGATAGGAGAGACAGATAGGAGAGACAGATAGGAGAGACAGATAGGAGAGACAGATAGGAGAGACAGATAGGAGAGACAGATAGGAGAGACAGATAGGAGAGACAGATAGGAGAGACAGATAGGAGAGACAGATAGGAGAGACAGATAGGAGAGACAGATAGGAGAGACAGATAGGAGAGACAGATAGGAGAGACAGATAGGAGAGACAGATAGATGATATGAAATATATAGATTAGATAGGAGATAGATATGAGATAGATATGAGATAGATAGATAGATAGATAGATAGATAGATAGATAGATAGATAGATAGATAGATAGATAGATAGATAGATAGATAGATATGCTTTGGCAATATTACTGTTTATTTGCTTTTTTAACTTGAGACAGATAGACATATAAGACAGAGAGGCGTGTATGCACACAAGCATAGACTTATCATCCACTGTTTGCTCTCTGGAGATTATCAGGAAATGTCTATGGGATTCTCTAGTGACTACAACACTATCAGTGCAGACACACAGAACACCTTAGTGAAAACAAAGCAGATAATAGTAGCAGGGAGAGAGGGATGCAAGTGTCTGCACTGGGCGAGGAGGTAAGATGGAACATTTTAGTTTTGAATTGTGTTTAAACCGAAATTTCCATAAATATTATAATGTATATTACAGCATATCTGTAGAATGGACACAAGGGGGGAGAGTGGTTTATTCTGCCACAGTTAGACCCCTAAATATGTTGGACATGCTTTTAGCACATACAGATTAATGCCATAACATAAGGTCCAATAACAATACTGGCCATACCAGAGTGCACAGATACAGTAATGAGTTCATTCACAGTGCATGACTGCATTAATAAAACGTATCAGAGTGCATAGATACAGTAAAAGTGCCACTTAACCCCTTAATGACATGGCCTATTTTGGCATTGAGGACCAAACGATTTTTGGTATTTTTTCATCTCCATTTTTCAAAAGCCATAACTTTTTTTATTTTTCCGTCGACTCGGCCGTATAAGGGCTTGTCTTTTGCGTGGCGAACTGTAGTTTTTATTGGTACCATTTTGGGGTACACATGTTTTTTGTTATCACTTTTATTGCGTTTTTTGGGAGGCAAAATGCTAAAAATTAGCATTTTGCCTCAGTTTTTTAGCATTTTTTTAAACGCTTTTTGTCGTGCAGGATAATAAGCACGTTCAATGTATTGTACGCGTCGTTACGGACGCGTCGATCGCAAATATGTGGGATTTTTAAATTTTTAAAAAAATTTTTAGTGCTAATATGAGAAAGCATAAAAAAGTGTTTAACATTTTTTTAGCCAGTAAACACCGAAACATGAAAAAAACCATCCGCGCTCCTTTAAACGAAAATGCTTTCCATATACGGCTCCGAGATGTAAAAGCAAAGTTTTCCTTTATTGTACAACGCGTTTCATCTCTCAAACGAGTTTATCCGTTGAGCGCTATTCTCATTAGTTTTATCTTTTAACATTTTTTTTACATTTTTATTTTTTGTACTTTATTTTGTTCTTTTTTTAAGACCATCTGTCCCCCTCTGAGGGACTTTTACTGCAGCACTGCAGATCGCTACGATAAGGCATGGCAGCACTTCTCTCCTGCCATGACTTATCGCTTATTATAGCGATCACAGGCTATGGCAATACAGGACGCCGGTATCTGGCATCCTGTTGCCATAGCAACCAGCCGGGCTCTCGCGATGTTATCGCGAGAGCTGGCTGGAGTCAAAGAGGGAGCGTGCCCAGGTGAACCTATTGGACAGGTTCCTAACTCTAAGAGGCATCTTTTTTGGGCCAAAGGCCTCCAGTGGACACATGGAGGATACCTGGCTTTATACTTTCATTAAGGCACTTGAAACTGTCAGCAAAAGTCAGCACTTCCAACAAATACATTAAATGTGAAAGTGCATGAAAGCCACACACTTTAGCACTCATAGACATTTAATATCTGAATAAAATTGCACAACTGTTCGTTATACTAACCACATTAAAAAATGCAAGGTTCTTAGCATAAATTTTAATCAAAACATGTGGGCCCATTTGGGCCTAAAAAGAGTGGTCTTTTATAGTTAGGACCCCATCCATTCAGGATTATCTGGATGTGACAGATGAGCCCACATGTTTTGATCAAAATATATATAAGCTATAACAAGACAGAGAACAAGAAGTGGAGGAGGGTGATGACTCATGTTGCCCATAGACGTCTAGAGAGAGAGCCTAAGATGTTAGGCTTCTATGTGTGTTACAGACAGTTAGGAAGCATAATCTGCAACTCTCAGTGCACAATGTATAGAACACAGCATAACAGCAGCAGGAGCCTCCCACCAGTTTAGAGAGAACTGAAAATCACAGATACAGCCTTCAAAGTTAAAATAGGATGAGATATTCAGGATACAAATCATATAGTGGTCAGATATGTTATTCCACATATACACACGTGTTAGGTGCATTTTAAATATATGGAGCATGCGATATGCTCTGCAGATCAATAGCCAAGTTGGTGTCCAGATAAATAGTGCCATATAGTACTCCTTCTCATAAGAAGCGCAGATACTTTGTACACTGCCCACAGAATGCCCATGGGATGCAAGATACAGTTTAGACTACAGTTGCCGTTCTGTGCTACTGCATACATTTCTAAAATGGCGCTCCGCCAAGATAGACCCAAACCGACACTAAAATTTCAGTTGTGGTATTAAGTGGGCGAAGGCACATACATGGAGAAGATGGACCATTTCACTTCTAAGAGACTATTGAATTATGGTCTGTATGGCAGGTCAGGGTATTGTTTTATCCTCCCTTACTTTACAGGTTTGGACAGGTTCCCTTTAAGAAACGGTGCAGATTCTCTGTTCATTATTTATAATCTTCAATCTGCCAAAGTAAGTGACATTTGGTAAATATTTATAAAGCAAATTCATCATGATAAAAGTATTGGAATTCAGCAGCGTATTCCCAATAAAACATCCCTCTAATTTAACATGCGGCGTCTCCCGCGCACAAAATCACTGCTCGTCTTTTCTTTGGAAGCGACATTGATTAAAACCTGACTTGCATTCTTCAAATGTTTTGTTCTACCCACACTGATAAACATCCTAATAATTGAAGGCGATCTCTCAGGGAAGACAAATATAATTACGAGAGATGTCCACCATTGATTGGTAAAATTACACAGCCAAACAAAAAAAAAAAATGAAAAAATGATAACTATCACATGAGGAAATGCGAGTTTTCAGATGTGACTCTGGGATGGCGAACCCTTTCTTCTGGGTCGGCTACTAGGTTTGTGGATTACATTTTCAGGTTCACCGTTTTTATTAAAATTTTTGTAATTCTCTATTAACTTAATTATTATATTTCAATGAAATAATTAGAATTTCTGACTACGCCCAGACAGATATTTGTGCCAAGTAATGATGTCCAATGTAAAACTGTTTTTAAAGAGGACGTCATGGCATAAAAGTAACCCGGCTGGCTGCATGGTTTTGCAGCTGCAGTCCCACTGACCGTATCCCCATTTTTTTTTTTGTAGTCACCTCTACAAGCTCTTCTTAGGTCCAGGTCCCAGCACTGTCAATATGTCAGGTGGGTGGTCACTACTGTTTACTATCAATGGGTGATGCCTGACTGTTAATCAAGTCCAATGTCACTCATTGAGAATGAGCCATGGGGATCCCCCACTTGACATCTCCAGCAGCTAGTCTGTCTGGGCAAAGAGAGGCTTATGTGTAAAAGAAAAGAAACAGGGATAAAGTCAGTGGGGCCACAGCTGTAGAGCTATGCAGCCAGTTTGTGTGAGGTCCATAGGTATCCAACTGCTTAAACATTTGCATCTTTTTGAGACCTCATTCACTGTGCAACTCATTGCACTTATGTGTGATCCAAGACCTGGCACAAGTCCTTTCTTAAGGCTCATTTACACGCATTGAAAGATTGACAGTTCTAGCAATCATTTTGCATAAAGTACTAATGGGCACTAATGTCCATTAGCACTTTATCAGATGCATTTGCATGTAAATGAGCCTTCAGCAGCTGTTTAAAAATCCCAGCATGTGGTCTGGACTTTGCACTCAGCTGCAATGTCTTTGCAAGGGCTGTCAGCTGAATACAATGTAATCAGCTGATCCCGTTGAGAACACAGTGTGCAGTCCCTGCTATCTCTCTCCAGCTGAATGATGGATTTTATGCTTACCTAAAAATCATTGTTCAGCCAAAGAGTGAAAGATGGGAGCGTTTACATGCAACAATAATCGCTCAAAAGTAATCATTTGCGTATAAATGGGGCTTTAGTCTTTATATCCGTTACCCCCAAGACAAATGCGTACATAACATACTACCAGCCCAGGTAGCCACTATGGAGCCCTTGAAGAAAGGAAGACTAGTTCAGATCAGTCTTGTCCCTAATGTTACTATATAATGAAAACCTGCAGCATGATGTGGTTTCTATAGATGCTGTAATGTTAACAAAACATGGAAGAGGAAAAAGTATTTGAGTCATGAAAGTAGGATGCATCCACTAAGACAGACTATAGCCAGAGATTAGAAATCCTGTGATGTGAAGCATCACATGAAAGGGGGTTATTTTGTATAATTGCCAGCCCTCTATGTATACAATTGCCCCTAGCAAAATCAGAATGGGTCCCTCTTCTGGCCTCAATTCTTGAGCCATCATCCATAAAATGCTTCTCCTACAAGTGGACCATGCTGCATAGCCACTAACCTACCTCTATGGAATTCCTCCCTCTATTTTTCATGGTCTCAGTTTGGGTTCAGTGTGGGGCAAGTTCTCCTTGGCCTACATGATCTCCATAGCTATGGCTCAGCAGTTCCTACTGTTGCGATCCTACATTTAACATCTGCCCAGAGTTTGTGTGTTCTCCATATCTTTCATAATACTTTAAACATACAAAATACAAACTCCATACCCTTGGTTAGATTTGAACCCAGGACCCCAGCACTGTAGGGTAACAGTGCTAACCACTGAGCCACCATGCTGCTTCTCCATCTTTCTCCTCCATAAATATATGCACAATATAAATAAGTGATTATTATGAAGAAACCCACACAGACAGGGAGAACATACAAACTATGCAGATGTTGCCCTTGGTCAGATTTGAACCTAAGTCCCCCAGCGCTGCAAGGCAACAGTGCCTTCATCTTTCTCAAGTCCACTCATCTCTAATTATGCTGAGATATTAAAGAGACAGACACAAAAAAGATAAACTTAAATTTTCTTTAACTTTCTCGAACTTTCCCAAGTGAGGTGGTGACCAGGAGAATACTGGCCTCTGCTGTGTGTGCTGAAAGTCACTGAAATAGAAGCGGACGTGTTTTCTCTAGCTCTATGATCGTGCTCAAATAAATTGGTTTGACATATGACACTTGTAGCCCAGTGGACAATCTTAAAGGTTAAGCTTGGACTATTTTGCAATTAATAGCTTTGTTCTGTCATTCAGCCCTACAGCATACAGGATTCTCCACCAGAATTTTCAGATGTATATCCCGCTCTGTTGGGGCCCTGGACTACCTATGGATTACAACGGCGCTCAGAAAATGTTGCTATGGAAACAGAACTTCTTTACCTTGGGGATCTTTATTTCAAAACAAAACATGTAGCATAAGTTTCTCATGGGAGCCGCTGTCAATCAAAAACTCTCCAATTATGATTTTCTCACTAGCTGAAAAGGCGAAATATTAACAATACTATCATGGCGCCCGAATCGGATACGATCTGCTCTCACTCAGATTTCCAAAACACTTTGGCCACATGTTTCAGTTGTAATCAGACTGAATACTTTCTATATATATATATATATATATATATATATATATATATATATATATATATATATATATATATATATATAAATTCCTATACTGGCCCCAAGTAAATTAGGCTTAGGGCTCAGTCAGGCGGGCATTTGTTTTTTGCAAAATGCATGATGCACCCCAAAATTCTCAGGACAGAAGCGGGCGTCACGCTAAAAAAAATGCACTTGGCTGCGTTGAAAAATCGCACATTAAGTGCGCTGCCCGCTATTCCCTGATGTGGCTATGACAGCTGCAGCGGGGGATTCCTTGGATGTGAAACCCCTGGATGCTGTCACATCCAAGGGTTTCACCTTGTGGTCAACGGAGCCGGCGGCAGCAGCGGCGTCCCTATTGACAACATACAGAGAAGATCGCGATCCTCTGGCACAGTTGTGACAGCTGTGGCTGAGGATTTCTTCATCTCCACAGGGAGTCTCTTCATCACTGAACGCTGTGACAGCATTGCCACATTGTCCAGTGACAAGTGGACTCTCCTGCTCCTCACAGCTGTGGCACAGGAGCGCAATGTTCTCCCATTGCTTTCAATGGGGCCAGTGCATTTTGCAGCCCCTTCAAAAGGAATGGGCTGTCGGCAACCCCTACAGTGATTTACGGGGAAAGGCTTTAAATATAACCTCTTCTCTGAAAACCATCCCTAGAATGTGTAAAAAAAAGTTAGGAAAATATATACTCACCTCTCTGCCGCGGCTCAGGTGCATCTAGCCGCTTGGTCCTCCTGTAGTGCTTTCAGCAGGGCTGCCTCTGATTGGCTGAGCGTAGGGACCAATCACAGGCAGCGCTCAGCTGTCATTCAATGGCTGAACGCTGCCTCAGATTGGTCACAGCACTCAGCCAATCAGAGGCAGCCCTTTCAGCAGGCAGGGATTGTAAATAGTAGTAATAGTATCCCCCACAGTGGCCTCATCAGTAATAGTGACCCCAACAGTGGCTCCAGTAGTAATAGTGACCCTCACAGTAGCCACAGCAGTAATAGTGCCCCCCACAGTAGCCCCAGCAGTAATAGTGACCTCCATAGTATCTCAAGTATTAACAGTGACCCCCATAGCGGCCCTAGTAGTAATAGTGCCCCCCACAGCGGCCCCAGTAGTAATAGTGACCCCCACAGTGACCCGAGTAGTAATAGTGACCATAGGTTCGCCACTGCTGCCCTAGGAGATCCCTTCATAGGTCGATACTTCAGCAGTGGGTGGTGTCAAAAATGGAAGTGACATCTCAGATGCCTAAATAAATTTCAGGCTCCTAACTTATTTCAGACCTGACCAGACACGCTAAATATATTCAGACCCAAAACCAGATCCCCTAAAAATACCCAGACTCACTATATTAATATGAGACCCTAATACCAGACCTTTAACTTTATTCAGACCCCAGGCTAAAAGTAATATTCAGTCTCCGGACCAGACTATATAGTTACCCTCCTCATTTTCAACTCTTCCCAACTGTAAATTTACAGAGCTTGCTCCTGGGCTTTGATCCTGGTTAATAGTAAAAATACAGTGCAGGATTAAAGCACCTGTCCCTGCAATGATCGCTATGTAGTCAAGAAAAAAAGCGGAAGTGTTTCTTCCACTATTCGTCCCGGCGATCATATGAGCATCAGGTACTCCCTGCTACAGAAGACCCAGATCAGCTCCGACAGAGACTACTGTCACTACAGGGAAATGTTTTCCTCTGTAACTGGGGCCCCCTATGGATAAAATAAAAAAAAAAAAAAGTGAATTACCCTGGAGATCTTATATGACATTATGGGGGACATAGATGTTAAAAAAGAAGAATAAAAGTTAAAAATTTATTTATATATAAAGAGGAAAATGAGCCAATGATCAAGGTCAACCTAAACAGCCATCATCCTGTAATCGGAAACTATACAACTTATATATCAACACATCCAAAACATAAAGAGGAGGCCATTCCTGTGCTTTAGTTTAGTGTAAATATACTAATTTAAAAAATGAACTATAGATTTTGAAAACCCCCCTCGGCTTATACTCGAGTCAGGGAAGGCTAAAAAAAAAAAAGCCTCCATACTCACCTCCCAGCTGGCGTCTGTCTCCCGCGGCAGGCTGCTTGAATACTCTCCGTTGTCATCCCCCACCGTCCTCTTTGTTCAGCTCTGTCATCCCCTGCCATCAGCGCTGCGTAAGTAAGAGCTGTGATTGGATCGAGCATCAGCCAATCACAGCCGGTGCTTGATCATTCACAGCCAATCAAGCTTTCTTGATTTCTTAGGTCTCATGTCCACAGTAAAAAGAAGATTTAAAATCCGCAGCGTTTTTCCCCGCACGCGGATCCGCGCCCCATAGGGATACATTGGACACCCGCAGGTAGTTAAATACCTGCGGATGTCATTTTCCCTTGAGGTGCGGATTGCGTGTGCGGGGGGAAAAAAAAGCGCCATATTCCATTTTAGTGCAGGACTCCCATGGGGACGGCTCCCGCAAGCTTCTATTGAAGCCTATGAAAGCCGTCCGGATCCACGGTACACCTGCGCCTGAATTTCTGCTCTCCGCGCGCGGGAGAGCAGGAGTTCAAAAGAAGTGGAGTGCCCTGTGCATGCGTGCGGCACGCTGCTGGCGTGTCGAGCACATCCGCCGGGCCGAAGAAAGAAGATCCGGCCGCGACGGAGGGCAGGTCCATAGCGTCCGGACAGGGAATGAATTCTTCTTTTTAGCCTCATGTCCCCGGGAAAGGAGAGACCCGCTGCGGGATTCTCCATGAAGAATCCGCGGTGGGCCTGATTTTCCCCGTGGACATGAGGCCTTACTGTTCGGCTTTTTAAATCCCGTGCCATCAGTGCTGTGTAAGTAAGTGCTGTGATTGGATCAAGCGTCAGCTGTGATTGGCTGGCGCTCAATCCAATCCCAGCGCTTACTTACACAGCACTGACAGAGCCAAGCAGAGAGGACGGCGAGGGATGACAGCAGGGAGAATTCAAGCAGCTTGTCGCACAGAGACAGATGCCGGCTGGGAGGTGAGTATGGAGGTTTTTGGGGTTTTTTTTTTACCTAGTATATCCTCGAGTATAGCTCGGCTTATACTCGAGTCAAAAGTTTTCCCAATTTTTTTGTGGTTAAACCTATTGTCTCGGCTTATACTCGGATCAGCTAATACTCGAGTATATACGGTATTATAAAATAGCGCTATATGTCACAGAAAAAAAAAAGCAGTACACAAGCAGGGAGAGAAGCTATCACTCTTGATGCTGTGGGTGGGGAGAGAATGGCATGGCCAACCTCTTTGTCTCAGAGCTCCGAGTCAAACCTCTAAGTATGCTTTTTATAAAACATACATAGGCCGAATGGGCATATCTGTCCCAGGTTCAGGCAGCCCGTGGTTCAGGCAGCCCGTGGTTCAGGCAGCCCGTGGTTCAGGCAGCCCGTGGTTCAGGCTGCCCACGGCTCAGGCTGCCCACGGCTCAGGCAGCCCACGGCTCAGGCAGCCCACGGCTCAGGCAGCCCATGGCTCAGGCAGCCCACGGCTCAGGCTGCCCACGGCTCAGGCTGCCCACGGCTCAGGCTGCCCACGGCTCAGGCTGCCCACGGCTCAGGCAGCCCACGGCTCAGGGAACCATGGGCAGCCTGATGACAGGTTCCCTTTTAAAGGGATTGTCTAGTTTACAAAGCCTGTTTTCAAACATTCTATTCCAAAATTGTAAATCATTTCAGGATTCTCATTGATTATGCACAGCAGAGAGCGGCTACAAAGAGCATCTCTCTTACTCTGGAGGACTGGGCATATCTATGCATTACAAAGACAGCTAATTAAATTCAAGGTAAACAGTAATTCTTTATTTTCCCTGTGGCAGCGCTGCAGGGGAATTAAACTCTTGCAGACACCATAGATTATAGCTGATCACTCCAAAATCCCTGGAATTACTTTATTGTCAGTGTATCCTTTTAACCAAATGAGATTGTCAAAAGTGGAGAAACTCTTTAACCCTTCGTTTGGTTGTTTATTAGAACGTTTTTCTGTTCTGTTTTCTGCCTGCAGACGCCGGACCGATATTTATTTTAGCCTATAAAATAAGTTACGTAGGAAAAGAATGGAAATGTGGCAGGTCATTTAGGATGCAGTTACCCACAATCCTTAGGGGGCAGCGAAAGCAATGAATAGAGGTCTGATGGGGGATTGCACTGGAGTCATTAGTTTTTAGTTACATCCTTAATGTTCTATAATAGCAAATGAAGTGTAAAAATAGTCTGCAGATAGAAGCACCTGCTTCTCGGAGCCCTCCGAAATGACAATATTTGTGCAGCCATTTAGGTGCAGCTGGTCCCCTCAACGGTAGGGACATTTCCTTCCTCTGCTTGAGCAGGATCCTCACTAAACCTCATTCATTACAGCATCAGGCCATTTATTCTGATCATCTGTTTTGTTGGGCGATACTTGTGGAAACATAAGAGGCTTGTTTTATTTGGCAGACACTTCAAGACCCTTTCCAAGAAGAACAAAACACTGCAAGAAAAAAAAAAAAAAACCTTCTCCGCAGGAGATATACTGTATGCCATGGCCTAATACATTCTATTTTATCCCATCAGTATACATCAGCAAGGGGGTGAAAGAATAAAACACTGGACTAATAGCATCATTTGTCATTTGTTTTCACCACAGGAGGAGTCATCAACATGTATTTGTGAAGCTTCAGTACTGGAGCCACGAAAGGTCCGGGGTGGAACATTCATCATACAGACTCTGGAAATAGCAGGCTTAATTTTTCTAAGTGGGAAAAAAAATGTAGGCCTATTAAGAAATAGGATGTGATCGGAATTTCTGACAGAAGTGCTGAAGGACAAAAAGCATATTCTGATAGTGAATTTGGGGTAATTGTGATGAAATGTACTTTATATTACAATGTGAGTTAAAAAAAAGTTCAAAGGCAACAAAAAAAAATAAATCTAAAATTAAAAAAAAAAAAAAAACATCCAAAAATTACAGTAGTAATAAAAAAAAATTGGTGATTATACTACTGCTTACAATAAGGCCTCGGTCAGACGGGCGATTTTTGGTGCGATCTGCGCATGTGCTCGCCGTTTTTATAGAACCATTGCTTTGCAATGGTATCGGACACATGAGCGCTTTTTATGCGCTCGTCCGATTTATTATAGAACAGAAATCGCAGATCGCGCCTATCTGCGATCTGCGATTCCTGTTCTTCTCTATATGCGCTCAATGGGGCCGTCGGCAGCAGCGCCGACCCCATTGAAAACATATACTAGACAAATCATTCTCCTCTGCCACAGCTGTAACAGCTGTGGCAGAGAAGAATGATGTTTGCCCATTGAATTCAATGGAGCGGCAATACAGCCGGTTCCATTGAAAGCAATGGGCTGCGGGCGATCTCAGGATGAATTTTCGGGAAGGGCTTATATTTTACACAAAACTGTGTAAAAAGTTAAAAAAAAATATATACTCACCTTGTCCCGGCAGACGGAGTTCAGCCGCGGCCGGCAGTTCTCCTGAACTGCTGTGAGTAGTATTCAGCAGCCGGGGATTTAAAATCCCGGCCTGCTGAATGAGCTGCCTCTGATTGGTCACAGCCCTCACCAATCAGAGGCAGCTCTCACTCACCCATTCATGAATGGGTGAGTGAGTGCTGCCTCTGATTGGCTCAGTGCAGGGACCAATCAGGGGCAGCTCTCAGCTGAATGACAGCTGAGAGCTGCCCCTGATGGGTGAGGGCTGTGACCAATCAGAGGCAGCTCATTCAGCAGGCGAGGATTTTAAATCCAAGGCTGCTGAATACTACTCACAGCAGTTCAGGAGAACTGCCGGCCGGCCGCGGCTGAACTTCGTCTGCCGGGACAAGGTGAGCATATATTTTTTTAAACTTTTTACACAGTTTTGGATGATTTTCAGGGAAGGGCTTATATTTTTAAGCCCTTCCCGAAATTCATCCTGAGATCGCCCGCAGCCCATTGCTTTCAATGGAGCCGGCTGTATTGCCGGCTCCATTGAATTCAATGCGCTGGACAGCGCTGCACTGCTCCGGCCCGTTTCTAATGAAACGCGGCTAGGAGCAGATTTTTCGGGCGATTTTTCGGCCCCGGTCACGCGATTTGCGGATGCGCATCCGTCATGCGATCCACAAACCGCTGGGAAAAACGCCCGTGTGACCGAGGCCTTATAGTTAGCATTGTTTCAGTATAATCAGGATTCAAGTCATATTAATAATTTAATGGATTTAAGTTAACCCTTTGAAATCCAATTTTGGATTCAGGGTTTTCTAGGGGGCTTTCTCTTTCTGCCATTATACAATGGTGCCATCTGCTGGCTAGAGCCAGTACTGCAGTATGGGACATGCTGGAGAGGCCCCCGACAACAGAGCGGCCAGTAATATACAGTATGAATACCCTGCCAGACATCTTCCGACATCAGAGCTGTACAGGCTGCAATCAGAATGTCTGAAGATGTCAGACAGTGGATTGGAAAGGGTTAAAGCGCATGTGCACATTCAGAGGACTTTTCAGAAATATGTCTTTTAAGCAGATGCATGAGTACATGAGAAATAACATTAAATCTGACCATATTTTTTTCCCTCTGCAGGCTATCTCTCTAATTTTCAGTTAGCTTCATCGGCGTGCCTGTGTGCATCACTCTCCCTTTCTGCTCTCCATAGACTTCTATTGGCAGCATGAGACATCACCCTCCTACACTTCCTGTAATCCGTTTAGTTACCTCTCTTTCTACAGACTAATTTCACTTGATGACCGGCGTGGACAGCAAATTAGGGGGAAGACCGACCCTAAGGGATTTTTCCGTACAAAAGCATCATTTAGGTAAATAAAGTGATTTGTATTTTTGCTAATTATCATATGGACTATCATATTAACACAACTTGTCTTTATATATATGGACAGCTGACTGAGTATTGGTTAGATGTTTATTGAAGACTTAGAGCAATACGCCATTGTATAAAGATATACATTAATTTTTTTTATAGTCCATTCTGTGAAGGAAAATGTTAACTGGTGACTGCACTTTAACCCTTTGCAATCCAATTTTGGATTCCGGGTTTCCTAGGGGACTTTCTCTTTCTGCCATTATACAATGGCACCATCTGCTGGCTAGACCCAGTACTGCAGTATGTGACATGCCGGAGAGGCCCCCGACAACAGAGCGGTCAGTAATATACAGAAAGAATACCCTGCCGGACGTCTTCAGACATCGGAGCTGTACAGGCTTCAATCAGAATGTCTTTAGACGTCAGACAGTGGATTCGAAAGGGTTAATATATTAGTGTACATTGTCCAAAGCGTTCAAGTCCTTTGTTTGCCATATACGCAGGAAAGCTCCATTATGGCTGGTTTATGTTGGTATTTTTTTCCCTTTTTTTGCTATATAAAAAGTGGAGTTGACTACTTTATGCAGAAGAATCCCACAAAAACTTGCATTGAACTGTATATGTTTGCCTTTTTACAATGGGAATCAATGAATAATGTAGGTCTATATAGCAGTGTACATCAGAGCGTTCCATCGGAGGTATACATCGCGCAATACTCCCAACGTGTCTGTCTGATGGAAGACTCAGATGTTATTTGTACAAAGCTGATTATTCTTCATATCACCATGAATCCTATTGTGTATCTATATTACCGCAGCTATAGAATCCATAAAATATGAAAAAACATCAAATAATAAAAGTTTATAAAATCTATTTGAACTAAAATATGTTGCTGAGACTAAAAACAAATATTAAAACACAATTTTTCTAAAAGTGCATGGAACATCTTATTTTTATTGTAAACAGCATATCTACCTAAACGGTCTATAATTTACTCCAAGATCACTTTCACACTTGTTAAAAATTGAATAAAGATATAATAGCTCTGCATAGGTGGGGGGGGGGGAGCAATTGCCTTTAATGTATTTGATGGGAAACCTAAATTAAACTATAAAATATAAATTAATTTGGAAATATGAAGTAGATAAGCATAAATTAAATTCTACTCTAGAGTAACCCTCCAACCTTAATATCTATATATATCTATATATCTATATAGATATATAGATATATATATATAAAGACGAAAGCCCTCACTGACTCACTGACTGACCGACTCGCCATTAATTCTCCAACTTCCCGATGTCGTAGAAACATGAAATTTGGCACAAGCATAGATTATCTCCAAAATAGGAAAAGTAAAGGGGTCCCAACTCGATTATTCAATTCTAGCGCAATAGAATTAGCGTCCAAATTTTACGTACGTAATCTAATTCTCTCACTTCCCGATGTCATAGAAACATGAAATTTGGCAAGTGCATTGCTTATGTCATAAATAGGAAAGTTAATGGGTCCCAACTCGATTATTCAATTCTAAGTGCAAAAGAATTAGCGTCCAAATTTTACATATGGAATCTAATTCTCTCACTTCCTGATGTCATTTTATATAAAGGAAACGTTGCATGGTTGCCTCCCCGTGGTATTTCCTGGGTAACGCAAAGAACCATGCAAAATGGTGAGCATATTTTTTTCCTCAGTATCTCTAAAGTAACCACAACTTCATAAGATTTTCCGTGTGAACATCAGATAAACACCAGTACCAAATTAACTCGGGCGAAGCCGGTATATCAGCTAGTTAACATATATGCCAGGCATCAGTAGAGTAGTCTTGGACCTTTGAACTAACATAGTGCTCAAAATGGTATCATGGAGGACAAAATATTACCTATACCATTTTATTTATTCCTTATTTTTTTTTTTTACAAGATCATCCCCTGAAACATAATATGCCCGTTAGAATCACATGTTCTGTATCTTTGAAAAAATATATACTAAAACTATGGTTTTCTACATTAGAATACTGGCATTTCAAAAAAAAATCAAATAATTTTGAAAACAAAAAATAAAGTTATGCACACAAAATAAAAAAAAATATATAATTAAAAGGGGTTGTACCAGAATTAACTTCTATCACCAATCCTTATGTCCCCTTATCACCTATCGTCTAATTAGGTGACACAAGTTAAGGCTTCTTTTCCACGAGCGTATACCGGCCGCCATTTTCACGGTCGGCCGATATACGCTACCATCTGTGGCATTAAAGCTCCTGAATGGGCGCACAAATCTAACGTTTGTACGCCCGTTCACACGGCATGGGCCCCGGTGCATGTACGCCTAGGCTACGATACCGCCGCCTATTTTCTTTCTCTCCCCCTCGCAGGCTCACCTCTGCTCTCCTTCCTACTTGCTCTTTGCAATGGGAGGAGGCGGGGGTTAAGCTAAGCGCCGCTCTGTCCCACCTGCTCCCATTGCTGGCTGTGGACAAAGGGCGGGACAGGAGCGGAGCTAGGCTGCACCCACTCCCCGCGCCTTGTCTGCAGCCAGCAATGGGAGGAGGCGGGATGAGGCGGCACTTAGCCCGCTCCCTCTCATTGCAAAGAGCGAGCAAGGAGGAGAAGAGCGGTGAGCCTGTGAGTGGGGAGAAAAGCAGAGGGAGGGAGTTTAGCAGCCACGCTGCTAAAGCCTCTTCCACCTCTGGCCGCTGTCATGGGCTCCCATAAGAGCCCATGCAGCGGCCGACGCATTCTGGCCCAAAAGATAGTTCCAGGACTGTCTTTTGGGCCAGACGTAAAAATGCCCGGCGCTAGATTACCCGGCTGGGCACTTTTACGTCACGAGAATACAGCCGTGTGATCTGATGTATTGGAATTCAATGCGTCAGATCACAGCGTATATATCAGCCGTCCGTAAAAACGGCGGGCCAATATACGCTCGTGGGAAAGAAGACTAATTTTGGTACAACTCCTTTAATTTAATTGCTTATTAGTGAACTTAATTAATGTCCTTTCTCTACAAATTATGACTGAGGAGAGTCATACCCTTTTACCTTGTGTTATCAATTAATTTACTCCTTTTGATCAAAGAACACAATTCTACAATAATGAAGCAAGCGCTACTTACCACATGTCCAGACAGGTGGAGTACTCTGTGGAGCCCAATAAGACATCAGGAGGTCTGTACCAAAGTGTTACTACTTCATTAGAATATGTGTGGCTTGGGACTGATTTGGCTCGAGCAAGACCTGAAAGATTCAAATAATGTATGTTACACAAATTATCTGTATATAATTACACTACCGCCAAGACATCTGGGAAATAAATGAATGGGAAGGATAGCCTACATTAATCAGCAAAAAATAAAATAAGCAATTGAGTAATTAGACATGATAGAACGCACTCAGATTTCTAGGCCAGTATCTAAAGGCCATGTACGCCTTTGCACCAATTAACTATAAAATTAAGTAAATATCTACATAGTCTTCCTTTAAGGCCTCATGTCCACAGGGACAGATCCGCAGCGGGTTACCCGCATGCGTAATCCGCACCCTATTGGGATGCATTGAACACCAGCAGGTAGTTGAATACCTGCGGATGTCATTTTCCCTTGAGGCGCGGATTGCGTGTGCGGCAAAACACCCGCAGCATGCTTCATTTTAGTGCGGGTCTCCATCAGGCTTCTATTGAAGCCTATGGAAGCCGTCCGGATCTGCGGCACACCCGCAGCTGAATTCCTGCTGCCGGCGTGCCGAGCACATCTGCCGAGCCGAAGAAAGAAGATCCGGCGGCGATGGAGGGAAGATCCGCAGCGTCCGGACAGGTAAGTAAATTCTTATTTTTAGGCCTCATGTCTGCGGGAAAGGAGGGACCCGCTGAGGGCTTCTGCATGAAGAATCCGCGGCGGGCCTGATTTTCCCCGTGGACATGAGGCCTAACATTTCCTACCGTTTTGTTGTTGTAGAATCAATACAACCTCTTTAAATAGCAGGCTATGTTGCTGCTTCCAACATCAGAAGCACAGTCCTACTATCTGATGTTGGCTCAGAGCTAACTGTTATCTATCTGCTTTAGGCCAGTTTCACATGGACCACAAAATTGCATGATTTTCCCGCAAGGCTTGGTAAACCCATGCTTTTCAATGATTTCCTTTACATTAGTAATGTTTTCACTGATGCTATGTTGCGAGAGAAAAAAATCCTAGCTTTCTGCGATCTGCTATTTTGTATCTCCCATGTTTCCCTATGGAGTCTCCTTGTTTATTGCTTCGCAAAGCACAAACTTGCAATTTTCATGCAATACGTTTTTAACATTAGAAAGCCCTATTGGCTTTCGCAATAAAAAAAATCGTGAGTAGTAGCGATGTAAGATTATCATCAAGAAAAAGCGTCACTGACGCTCAGAAAATTGTGGGAGCAAAGCAGATATCATTGCGATTTGCTTGCAGCAATATCTCTATTGCAAAATTGAACAGTTGTAAGGGGCTGCCCTAAAGGGTTAAAATGTTGCCAAGGAAATGGAATGTGACTTGCACCAAAATCACTGCGTGTGCCAAATCTTGGTACGCTGGAACGGAGCGTGTGAAGTAGGAATTTTTTAGAGAATGGAGCCTTAGGCCTCATGTCCACGGGGAAAATCAGATTCGCTACGGATTCTCCATGTAGAATCCATAGCGGGTCCCTCCTGCCCCACGGACATGAGGGCTGAAAATACGAATAAATGAGAATAAACTTACCTCCGATCCGCTCCGTTTCTTCTCTTCGCTGCGGCGTGACCTTCTCTCGTCGCGGCCGGATCTTCTTTCTTCGGCTCGGCGGATGTGCATGATGACGTCGGTGACGTGCCCCGCGCATGCGCCGGGCCGAAGCAAAATGATCCGGCCGCGACTGAGAGAAGATGGCGCGGCGCCGAAGAGAAGAACCGGAGCGTGTGAGTAAAATCAGATTTTTGTCTCCCGCGGATCCGGACGGCTTCCATAGGCTTCAATAGAAGCCCGCGGGAGCCGTCCCCGCGGGAGACCCGCATGAAAATGGAGCATGGTCCAGATTTTTTCATGCTCCATTTTTTTTTAAATCCCTTTTATTGACGATCCGCGGGTATTTATCTACCCGCGGGTGGTCAATGCATCCCTATGGGATGCGGATCCGCGCGCGGGAGAAGAGTTAAAATCCGCTGCGGATTTTAATTCTTATTTTCCCCGTGGACATGAGGCCTTAGTTATAATAGAGACCGTTCTGCACGGAGTTACATTTGAGAGACAGTGCTGAGCAGAATGAGCTGTAAGTCCAGCTGAAACTGGGCATGAGATTCATGAATTCAATGAATGGCTGAGCGCTGCATGTGATTGGCTGAGCACTCAGCCAATCACACGCAATCCTTTCAGCAGGCAGGGATTTTAAATCCCCGCTTGCTGAAAGAGCTTTAGAGCAGTGCAGGAACAACAAGCAGCTAGACGTGCCTGAGCCCTGGCAGCGGCAAACAGGTGAGTATATATATATTTTATTTTTTAGTACAGCTAGGGATGATTTTTAGGGAAGGGCTTATATTCAAAGCCCTTCCCAGAAAATCACTGCGGGGGTGCCGGCATCATATTGCTTCGCCATCCTCTATGACAGCTGTGGCAGGGGATTTTTTTACTGAACACCGACAGTTTTTCACATAAGCAGCTCCACATTGCCTGTATAGACCTCTTAAATGAACTAACATTCTGACTATCTGCAGTCACCACTAGAGGGCGCTTACTGTATACTGTGATTTTATTTAATTCAATGTATGAGTAGTATGAAGAAAGCTCCCTCTAGTGGTGACGGCAGGCAGCCAGCCAGCATGTTCTCTTTTAAGTGAAAATTAAGTTTTGTGGAACTTTAACTTAGAATTTTTAACACACTGTGATTTCGTTGGGGGTTTCATCACAGCTGCACAAAACAGTACGAATACAGAACCCCGGAACGGAAACTTGCACTTGTTTTGTGAAGCAGACACCACTTTGGTGTTCCTTTTACAAGGTTTATGTTTGTTTCTGTTTTATTAGAAGCATAGAATAATATAGTGGACTGCGCTATTCTATACGGAAACCTTTTAAAACAGTCACCAATTTCACAATATGAGGCCTTGTTCAGACGAGTGTGGTTTACACGCTGCTACAGCAACGTGTAAACCACGCTGCTGACATGCAGGAATTCTGCCGTGAAAAAGCTGCTCTGTGCTCCACGGAGCAGCCTGTTCACATATCCGTGCTGCAGGCAGAGTGCTGCTGTGGCTCCCATAGGAGCCTGTGGTCAGCACCATGGACAGCCCAGCAGCACGGAGCTGACAGGCAAGTCGGCACTCGCTGTCCTATCTTTTTTACCAGCGCAGATTTTGCGCTGGTAAAGAAGCTTGTGTGAATGAGGCCTAAGTAAATATTAGTTTATTTTGAGCGTTGTGTTACTGTTTTCTGCAGTTGTGATGGAATCCTCGAATGGAATCGAACAGAGTGTTAAAATTAGTGTGAGCGCTCCCCTACAACGCAATTCACATCAGTGTTATGTTTTCCATTTTTCTGTTCCATTCTCAGACCGGGAAAATGGAAATAAATGATCCCTTAAAATTCCCTTTGATTTCAATTGAGGCAAAAAATGTCTTCCATTCGCATCAGTTTGCACCCAGTTAGTCATGGCTCCATTTATTTGGACGGAGAAAATAGCGCAATTTGCAAGACTATTTCTTCCATTCAAAATAACGGAACCATCACAGAATGTTCAATGTTTCAAATGAAAAACAAATCCAAATGGCATGGTTTCCATTATTCATTCCATTTAATGGATCCGTTTTTCTCAATTGCACATGAGCAGACAGTTCAAAAATGGCACATTTTTATGGATCCCTCAAACTTTTTCTCCCAGGCTTTTCTATCTGGTCTCCTAGCAATGTTAATTGCGTATGGACTGCGGGTTGAACGCACCCATAGACATCAATGCAGCCCATCTACACGGAATATGCAATAAAACATAGCGGATTTTTCTTCCGCTCGTAAAACATGCAATTTTTACCTGCAGGTGTGAGGGAAATTTTTAAACTACATGCTGTGAGGGTTGGTGGCTCTTGGGGTCGCTGTGACCGCACTGCCAATACTGTCGCTCCTGCGGGTGATGTGCACGCAGGGTAACCTCCGGCACTGGTTACTATTTCTGGCCGCATAGCTCCTATACGCCGCAGGGGTGCTCGGGACGCAGCGGTTGCTGCCCGACGCCGCGTTCCGGTTGCTATGACAGCCGACTGCACCTCCTCTGTCTTAGGTTGTTCTGCTAGTGCTAGGGGTGGGTCTCCCAGCACTCTGTGTTTCCGAGAGTCTGGCGAAGGGGTATATTTGCCCATCTGAGTCTCCTGCTGGGGCAGGGTTCTTCTTTGTAGAGAAGAAGAATGGCGGCCGCTGGCCCTGTATCGATTATAGAGGCTTGAAAAAAATCACAGTACATAGCCAGTACTCTCTTCCTCTGATCCCTGATCTCCTGAATCAAGTATCGGGGGCCAAGTGGTTCTCCAAGCTTGACTTGAGAGGAGCGTATATCCTGATCAGGATAAGAGAGGGAGACGAATGGAAGACAGCATTCTACGCTCTGGTCTGTCTGTATTCTCGTTCTCAGTGTCCAAGGACTGTGGTGTCCTGCGCCATTTTCCCTAGCTCAGAGTAGGGACCGTCACCCAGTTGCTGCCCTGGGGCCTAGTCCAGGGGGGCAAGTCGGCAGGGACAAGGGTTGCGGCCTACATTACCGGGACCCCAACTTCTGCTTTCCCTGACACATGCCTTTCCATGCCCGTGTATTACCACGTATTGTCCTCGCGGACAGCGATCGGGGTATCCACGATTCTATTCTGGTCGTGTGAGACCGGTCTCATTGTTTCAGTTATGGATCTGTTGCTCATGGCTTTGCTTTAATGCAAAAAGAGAGCCATAAAACTGCTGTGAATGCAGCCTTACTTTCACAAAAAGTTCAAAC
The DNA here is from genome assembly GCF_035609145.1 of Eleutherodactylus coqui. NCBI lineage: Eukaryota > Metazoa > Chordata > Amphibia > Anura > Eleutherodactylidae > Eleutherodactylus > Eleutherodactylus coqui. The sequence goes on along the minus strand of NC_089848.1, from coordinate 93,229,287 downwards.
AAACTAACGTCTAACTTTCTACTTATTCTACTTTTATGAAAGCAACATTTGCAATAACTGAAAAAGGTATAAAATCTGCAGCATACAACCGGAGTTTGTTCCTTTATTGCACAGCAAGAAAAAAATATATACTTTTCCTTATAAGAAAAGTTAATTTTGTTTGAGACTTTGCACTCCAGGCGGCAGACAATATAATAACCTGATTGTCACTCATCATACACATGCTAGACTTCTTCCATCTCTCCGGCCTGCCAAGACTCTAACCGAACAATGAGCTACAAGACCAATTATCCAATCTTTTTACACCTCTGCAACCTTTACCTTACGGGAAGTAACAATTTTGCATGAAATGGCCTTCCAGATGATATACATTCTAGCCAATTATAGTACACTACAATAGACACAATACACAAAAAGATAACATGCAACACAAAACTGCAATTGCCGCTGTCAATTCTCATCGGAAGACCGCGAGTCTGAAGAGGACCGCATCAAGAAAAAAAAAAGACAAAAAGGAGTCGAGAAGATCCTTGAAATGTGACATTCATTAAAATTATTTGTCTCTCTGGTTTTTAGGTTTATTTATAGGCAGTCAAAACTTTAAATGCTTCATTACTTCAGCCGATAATTGGGTCATTGTGTCTGGAAGAACCAGATGATTAATTCCAGAATTTGTGAATAAAAAGATTATTATTAGGGCTCAGTCAGACGAGTGTTTTTTTCTTTTCACGCAAGAATAGGTGTGTTAAAAAAAAAAAAAAGCAATACGCATGTATAAAAAAGAGTGACTGAAGCATCAGACACGTTTTTAATTCGCACATGTTGTGCAGTCACACGATAGTAAAATTCGCACATAAATAGTGCGGCCCTATTAAAAGCAATGGGGGAGGATCGCTATCCCTTGCTGCGGCTGTGACAGTTGCAGTAGGGGATTCCTTGGATGTCAAACCCCCTGGATGCCGTCACAGTGTTCAGTGATGAGGGGACTCCCCGCGGGTATGAAGGAATCCCCTGCCACAGCAGTGGAAGAGGAGCGTGATGCTATCCCATTGCTTTTAATGGGGCCGGTGATGCTGACAGCCCATTGACAGAGAGTGGGAGGTGGGCTTGAATTATAAGCCCTACCCAAAAATAACCCCTCACTGCAAGAAAAAAATATATATAATACATCACCGAGAAGCACTGTCCAGGTCAGGCACATCTTCTCCCCTGTTCTTCTTCATGTCTTCTGGCTGGAGATTGATAAATCCCCACCTCCTGAAAGCGCTACCTCTGATTGGCTGAGCGCTGTGACCAATCATAGCCATTCATTTTTCAATCCCCAGGCAGAGGAAAATGAAAAACAGTGCCGCAGATCCAAGGAGAACACGCACCAAAGCTAACGGTGCTTCTAGGTGATGTATCATTATTATTTGTTTTTTCCCTGCAAAAATAAAGGGCTTTGACAGTAGGATTTCCTACTGTCAGAATTACATCGCTTCGCACGGAAACTGCGCTTATGTGTAAAGCGAAAAATGCTGTCCTATCTTTTGCAGGTGTGAATTTTTTAGCTCTTGTAAAAAACGGACATGTGACCACTTTCATTGGAAAGCATTGGTTCTAATAGAGACGTTTTTTTAAACGCACCCATACATGTGAAAAAAACCGCTTGTCTGACTGAGCCCTTATAATACAAAAAAAAAAAATCGGAACATTTCTGGAAAAAAAATAAACATATATATATAGTGCATGTATATGGGTGTATATTTTATATATATATATATATATATATATATATATATATATATATATATATATATAGTAACATAGTGCAGTCCAAGAAAAAAATTCATAGTCAATATATTACTGAATTGCGACTGAAAATATACGATTAAGATATATTAAGTATTCCAAAAACAGATATTTTTGGTATAACTTACCGTAAAATCTCTTTCTCGTCGCGTTCATTGGGGGCCACAGCCTAGACCATGGGATATAGCCACTGCCCTAGGAGGCGACACTAAGCAAAAAAGTGTTAGCTCCTCCCTACCTGGCTATATCCCCCCTGCAGGCACTCAGCTAATTAGTCTGTCTGCAAGCAGTAGGAAGCCAGTGGGAGTCAAATTATACATATTATGTTTTATACATACCAAAACGAACTCTTTGGCACAATTTTCTGCCGAACCATGACCGAAGAACAGAAAGTTCCAGCAACCGCCTAAATAAATAAGGGGTGGGTGCTGTGGCCCCCAATGAACGCGACGAGAAAGAGATTTTACGGTAAGTTATACCAAAAATATCTGTTTCTCGTCCGTATCATTGGGGGCCACAGCCTAGACCATGGGACGTCCACAAGCAGTCCCGAAAACAATATATTGGGTGGGCATTCAAAGTTCGGCTGTGCGGTCAACGACCGCCGCCTGCAAGATCTTCCGGCCAAGAGCGGCGTCAGATGATGCAGCTGTGTGGACCTTATAAGATTTTGAGAACATATGTAAGGAAGTCCAGGTGGCTGCCTTACCCTCCTGAAGGGCTGAGGCTCCGTGACGGACTGCCCGGTAAGCCCCTACCGCCCGTGTGGAGTGGGCCGTAACCCGAAATGGCGGCGAGCGCCCTGAGGTGCGATATGTCTCTGTTATCAGGGACCCTATCCATTTGGGTAGGGTGACTTGAGGCTGCCAAGCCCCTTCGGGTCCCCTCCGGAATAACGAAGAGGGTGTCGGTCCTACGAAGCGCCTTTGTACTTTTCACATAGATCCTCAGCGCCCTTACTATGTCCAGGTGGTGCAGCATTTTTTCCTCTTTGTGTACTGGATCTGGACAAAGAGAAGGCAAGACAATTTTCTTCATTAGTATGAAACTGTGATACCACCCTTGGTAGAAACTTGGGTGATGGCCTCAGCACCACTTTGTCCTGGTGGACGGTCATATATGGCGCCTGCATAGCCAAAGCCGCCAGCTCCGAGACCCTACGGATTGCCGTAATGGCGACGAGGAATACCATCTTCCAGGTCAGTAGTCGCATAGGAATCTCCTTCAGCTGCTCGAACGGCTGGCCCGTCATAGTGTCTAACACGAAATTAAGGTCCCAAGTTTGGACCGGGGGTTTAAACGGGGGTGTCGTATGGGCGACTCCTTGCAGGAATGTACGTACTGCCATCCTCTTTGCGATTGGTTTTTGGAACAGCACCGTTAATGCCGACACCTGTCCCCTTAACGAGCCTACCCTCAATCCTACCTCGAGGCCTGATTGTAAGGATGCAAGAATTCTGGCCACCGACAATTGCATCGGTTGTACCCGCCCCTCCTCACACAGGTGAAGAAGCGCTTCTCAGACTCTATAATAAACTGCCGATGAGGCTGGTTTTCTGACCCGTATCATAGTCTGGATAACCTTCTCCGAATAACCTTTCCTCCTCCACACCTCGGTCTCAACGGCCAAGCCGTCAAATGTAGAGACTTGGAATTTGGGTGTAGAAAAAAAGGCCCCTGGGATAGCAGGTCTCTTTGCTCTGGAGGATGCCACGGTGTGTCGAACAGTATTTCTATGATGGTCGCGTACCAGCTTCTTCTTGGCCAGTCTGGTGCTATTAATACTGCTGATCATCCTTCCTGCTTGATTTTCCCTAGGATCCTCGGTATGAGAGAAACGGGTGGAAATACGTATAGGAGCTTGTACTCCTCCCACGAAATGGTTAGCGCATTCGTTGCCGCTGCTTGTGGATCCCGTGCTCGGGACATAAATGGGCGTAGCCTGTAATTTAGTCGGGACGCCCTGAGGTGCACGTCTGGCGTGCCCCACTTCCGGCATATCGTCCGAAATACTTCTGGGTGCAGCCCCCAATCGCCGGGATCCACTGTTTCTCGGCTTAGGTAATTCGCCACCCAGTTTTCTCTATTCCGGGAATGTAGACTGCGGAAATCGAGCTCAGATGCTTCTCCGCCCACGTTAGTATGCCTGCTGCCTCGCTCATTACCGACACGCTCCGTGTTCCTCCTTGTCGGTTGACATAGGCCACCGCTATGGTGTTGTCCATCTGAATACGTACATTTTTTCTTGAGATTGGGCCCGAAGTGTCGGAGAGTCAAGTAGATGGCCCGCAACTCTAGGATGTTTATATGTAGCCTTGTCTCCTTTTGAGACCACACTCCTTGAACAGACTGATCCCCTAGTGTTCCGCCCCAACCTGAAAGGCTGGCGTCCGTCGTCACTACTGTCCAGCGACTTGTGCCCAAAGGCCATCCCGCCTGAAGCCTCCCAGGTTCCAGCCACCACTTCAGTGACCTTTGGCCTTGAGGGGTTATCTGGATTCGCTGTTCCAGGGTCATCCGGAACCCATTCCGGCGTGACAATATCAAGTGTTGTAGTTTCCTTGACTGGAAACTGGGCGAACGGAACCGCCTCGAATGCTGCCACCATCTGGCCCAGGATAGCCATGCAGTGTCTGAGGGTTAACGGTTTCCCCTGTGTTAGGGACCGGACCCCCTGCCGGAGCTTGTCTACCTTTGCTTGAGGTAGCCGGACCTGGTGCTGGCTGGTATCGAATATCATGCCCAAAACTCCAAGTGTTGTGTCGGTATTAGGCATGATTTTTCGCGGTTCACTATCCAGCCGAATTCTTCTAGAATCTTCCTCGTGACGTGTACGCTGTTGCCGTCCCACGACGGTGCCTTTATTAGTATATCGTCCAGGTATGGAATGGCTGATATACCTTCCGCATGGAGTGGCGCCATCACTGCTGCTAGTACCTTCGTAAAGACCCTTGGAGAGGTAGACAGGCCGAATGGCAGCGCCGTAAACTGAAAAAACCTTCCCTGTGTTTCGAAACGAAGGAATTTTTTATGCGTTTCCCGAATCGGGATATGGAGATAAGCGTCCTTGATATCTATTGAGGACAGAAATTCGCCCGGTTGCATGGAGGTTATCACGGACTTGATTGACTCTATCCGGAAATGTTTTGTTCTGATGAATTGGCTCAACCTCCTTAAATCCAGCACCGGCCTCACTCTGCCGTCCTTTTTGGGTACAAGAAAAAGATTCAAATAGAACCCTTGCCTCTCTTGTGCCTCCGGTATCGGTTTCACAACCCCCTGTGCCAGAAGGTTCCACACTGCCTGCTGTAGGTTGGCTACTCCTTCCAGGGTGGTAGGCACTCTGGACCTGCAGAACGAATTCCGTGGGGGAGTCGTGAATTCGATTGCGTAACCGGATGTCACAATTTCCTGCACCCACTTGTTACTCACGCGCCTCCCCTATGTCTCTCGCAATTGGGAGAGCCTGCCCCCCCCCCCACTCTGGTGACACTGGGTGGGGGCAGCATCTCGTGCCGCGCTCTTTTGATCCCGCTGTTTTAGATATTCCGGGTCGGGATCGCCATGTTTGCCTTGTTTTGAAAGAGGGGCCCCTCTTTGCGTCTGTCGGGGTTCTTGTAGACTGGGACCACTGCCCTGACCCTGGGTGGGATGAAAAAAACGCCGAAAGGATCTAAAAGAAAGAACGGTTTCCTTTTTAGTGGAACCTTCTCCTTTCTTGCCGGCATTTGTGGTAACGACGTGCTCTTGCCGCCTGTAGCGCCCTTTACCATGTCATCTAGTTTAGGTCCAAACAGCCTGTTTCCTTCGAATGGCCATTTTGTTAGGGCCATCTTGGATGCTGTATCTGCTGACCAGCTTTCTTTTTTTTTTTTTTTTTTCAGCCAGAGAGTTCTCCTTGCCGTCACCGATGCGGCGGATGGCCGGGCACCGAACTTGGCTGCGCCTAGCTCTGCTGTGCATACAAATTTGTTTGCCTGTATGACGTTGTTTGTCAGTTCGAGCAACTCATTTGGTGGAGCGCCTGCTACACTGTCTCTCCGTAGCTGCTTGGCCCAGGCTATGGATGCCTTGCTGACCCATGCGGTCGCAAAATTCGGCTGTAAGGCGGTGCCTGTGGCTTAAAACACGGTTTTACCTACGCATCCAGCTTCCTGTCTTGAGGATTAGCCAGCATTGCTACCTTGGCTGTTGGCAGTGCTGTGCTTCTAGACAGTCACGACACTGGCGAGTCAACTACCGGAGGTACCGCCCAACCCCTTTTTCAGGCCCCCTGGGAATGGGTATGTACTTTCCCAAGTCTTCCCGGGTTGCCTAAATTTCTTATCCGGGTTCTGCCATCCCTTATTAAGAACCTCCGAAAAATCCGGATGGTCTGGGAAGACCTGTCGTGATCTCCTTCTGCCGTCTAAATGACACCGCGGAAGGAGGCGTCTGGACTGTTTCCTCCATTACTTGGAGGGTTTCCCTTATGGATATTACCAGGCCGTACATTAGGCTGGCTAGGCGCGACACCTGTTCCTCGTCTAGTTCCAAAACTGACGAGCCTGCAGAGTGGTCGTAGTCTTCAGACCCACTGCCCTTGCCTGCCGTTTGGGCCGTGTCCTGGGGCGCCCATGAGCAAGATGCTCGAGGGGACTCATCGCGAGCCCGGGCTGGTCTCGCAGAATACCGGGACCGTGAAAAAAATGCCTTGATCTATGATAAGCATGCACGGACTCCCTGGACCATGAGAGCCATGAGAGTCCCTGGATCGTCTGGACTTTGAGGGTCCAGACGACCTCCCGGTGTGGCGCGCTCTATGGGGAGTGTCCTCGCTGCTAAGGGACCTCTTCCTTTTGTGTGCCCTCTCTCGTGCATATTCCGAGGAGGACGCGTCTGAGCTGGGCTCTAACCGGCGTAACATTGCCGCAGAGGATATGGCCAAGCCAGAAAACGGCAGCGGCCAGGGACCTCGCCCGTTGGGGTTCGGGCCCTGGCTCCACAGGGGCGGCGGGGGGCACCGGGGACCCTGGGCTGCGCGCACCGCGGCACATCTAGTGCAGCGGGGGTCGACTTGACCGCAAGCGAACTTACCGCTGAGGTAGTGCAAGCGTAATGCTTCACCCTCCCCTTGGCCGAGCTGGAACCCTCTGATCTAGGGTCAGACATGGCAACAGAAAACAATTCCCAGGTAGCGGGAAAGCTGAGTACCGTTACAGGAATGCCTGCAGGGGGGATGGGGAGGGCGAGGGGAGAACACCGCAAAGTGCTGCCTTGGGCAGGGCTTACCCGGTCTAGCATCTGTTTCTGCGGTTCCCCCGGTCCAGCTGGAGCCTCTGGTCCTGACGCTTGGATGCTGTCGGAAGTCGACGCTGGTGTACCATACGATCTCGCGGCGTTGGTGACCCGGCAGGTGCTGTGGCAGGGACTGCTGCGGAGTTGCTACTGCTGCTGGTGCCCGAGACAGGAGGTGCTGCTGCTGTCCGGGTGCTTTCTCCGTTGCAGAAGGAAACTGCAGAGGGAAACTGCAGGACTGCAGGGCTGAACGGCTGGAAGGCTGCTGTGTGCTTCAGGCGAGCTGCAGGTGCTGGGCTCAGAGGTGTAGACCAATGAAGTGTCCCAGAGCGTGGCCATTCCTCTGTCCGGCGGTCTTTTTACACTCACCCCGGTCGGAGGGGGCGTGGCCTGCCCCGGAAGCGTCCCCGCGACCCGGAAGTGACGCTTTCCGGCCGTGACGACGGCGCTCCGCCCCCCGGAGCGCCGTGCCCGGAGGTGGCCTGCCGGCCGGCGTCCCGGCGTCCTGCGACACGCAAGCTTCTATCCCTGGCCGGGAGAGCTGCCGCTGCCGCCGCCTTTGCTGCTGCTATCGCCGCTGCCGTCGCCGCTGCCGCTGCCCCCGCCGTTGCCACCGCCGACGTCCTGATGCTCCTTAAGGTATGTGTTCAAAGCTTGGCTGTGCGGTCTGTCCGTATGGCGCCGGAATGCTCCATAGTCCCAAGCGGGGGTGTCTTTGTCCTGGGAGCCACAGCCTGCCCTTGCGTCGACTACTCCAGCAGTGCTGCCCCCTACGCGTCACCGTCAGACAGTGCGCTACTCCAGGGAGGGGGAGCCCTATGGCTGGCGGGTAACCGACTCAGATGCGCATTGCATGGTCGGGCCCCTTTTTCTTCTCTGGGTGAGACGCCGCAGTAGTGGTGGAGACACCCCCTGCCTGCGTCTCCCCCGGGAGGCCAGTAGAGCCAGGGAAAAGCCCCGACTCCCCGGATTCCCGCGAATAGCTCTTTCCATGTCTGCCTCCTAGCAGACACTAAGCTAAAGACTAATTAACTGAGTGCCTGCAGGGGGGATATAGCCAGGTAGGGAGGAGCTAACACTTTTTTGCTTAGTGTCGCCTCCTAGGGCAGTGGCTATATCCCATGGTCTAGGCTGTGGCCCCCAATGATACGGACGAGAAATATCTACCACAGCAACATATCAACCAGAATCCTTTTATACGCTCGACATACGGGGTTTAAAAAAATAAATACAATTTCCCCGTCATTCATTATGACAGGCCAACGCGACATGACCATGTGCCGTATTCAAAAGAGAAGCGAGTCAATTAGAGAGGCGTTAAATAATAAATTTAACCTTTGTGTGATATTGAGAGGCCATCATTAGCGGAGCACTGCCGGTCCCTCTGTGGCACTGCGTATTCTACAATCTGTCACTATGTGATATATGACCTCTTATTTAAGGAGACCATGGAGTACATATTCTTGTCAGTATATATCCCTGTCAAAACCTCTATGTGCATAAAGTGTGAAATTATTGTTTATGGACCCTTAAAATGTGCCGGATTCAAATTTGTGTTTTGGAGATTAAAAAAAGGGGAAAAAAGGCGTAATGATAATGATGAACTAAATTTCCTTTTATAAGCAATATAATAAATTTTAAAAACAGGTCTTTCAGGAATCCAGGGGAGATTTTCATTTAATTAGATGAATTAATGCTCTCCCACTGCAGGTACGGCAAATAAAAACAGCCTGAAGAGGTCTTTAAAAAACTGCCAGGAACAGCATAATACCCCGATGAGAAGAATAATGAACGGTAATACCGATAGGAATATACAGTAATAATATAGGGAAAAGAATGGAGATAAAATAATACTATTATGGGAGTAAAATATACAGGGGATGGCCACATTATTAGAGACACCCATTTAGTAGCACTGGCTTGTGGAGGGAAATCGGGTTATTGTACAATACACTTAGGGGGAGATCAGTGGTACTTACCCCAGAGCTCGTCCTGCTCTCAATTCTACCAGGCTCGTACTCAACTAACAAAAGGGACATCTTATGTTTCTTCATTATGGCTATGGGAATCGTGATCCCTCGATCTTGGAATTCTCAGGTTCCACCTACTCGTATCAGTTGGATATTAACCATGGACAGAGGCGTAACTTGAAGATTCGGGGCCCCAATGCAAAATCTGTAACAGGGCCCCCAACTATAATGATTTAATTTATAGTACTGGGCTCCCTAAATAGAGAAGAGAGGCCTTATGGGCCCCCTAAGGCTCCTGGGCCCGGGTGCAACCGCATCCCCTGCATCCTCTATAGTTACGCCCTTGACCATGGATGAGATCAACCATATGGAGGAACTTGGAGCTAAGGACGACATTCACTGGGAAGTCTATAACGCAACATGGGAGGTTTAAAAAGACTTTGGGGGGTCCGCAGTGGGTGCTGGTTGGCTCCCGAACGGAACTGTACCGATATAGGGCAAGGCAGGTGGCTTTCTCTGGGGGTGCCTGAATGGAGAGAGGCTCACAATCAGATTGAAGAAAGACTATAGATTGTCGGAGCTGGGGTGAGAACCAGGGTTGGGGACCTCCTTTTCCTTTCCTTGTTTCCCTTCTTTCTTATCTCTTTTTTATTCTTTTCTTTTTTCTCTTTTGTCTACTTCTTTTCTCTGTATGAAGGATTAATACTGGCTAATTGAGATTCCCCCATTAAAGGTTCCCGGTGTTCGGAAAGCCCTGGTGGATAGGGCAATACGGATCACCAAACGAATCTGGACATGATTGATGTATATTTATACACATGATTAGAACTAACATTAGTTATAAGGAATTAACCCATGGGGGGGGGGGGGGGGTCATGATTATTTGTGATAGTCTATGGCTATTGTCACTTTATGTAAATGTTGATTGCAATTGGCAGTATTTATTATGTAATGTTATCTGCAAAATGTATTTAAAAGATATATAAACCGAAATGCTGTGGTAATTGCGGTATAAGGCGCATGTGTGGGAGTGGCCTAAGTGTTGAGATGATTTTACAGGAATATTGGCCCATGCGGACAGCAGAGCTTCTTGTAGTTGCTGCAAATTAGCTGGAGGTGATGACATTCTGAGCAGCTGACAGGAAGGGGTCATCGATTCATGCTGCCTGCGCCAAATTCTGATCCTTTCATCAGCACTGTGTAACAGAAATCTGGATTCATCTGACCTGGCGATGCTTTACAAGTGATACGATTTTTGATGTCTTTTGCCCACTGAAGTCTCTCCTTTCTGTTTCTCTTAGGCCTCATGTCCATAAGCGGATTTGATTTGCGGAAGATCTGCAAATCAGGTTGCCCATAGGGATACATCAGCGTCTGAAAACGCATTAAGGCATGCGGGTTTGTTTTGCAGACCTTCCACTCTGGAAAACAAATCACAGCATGCTCCATTTTGCTCTGGATCTCACACGGACGGCTTCTATTGAAGTCAACGGAAGCCGTCCGATCCGCGGCCATTCCGCAATTTAATGGCAGCTGGGCCACGGAAACAGCGGGGAAAACATGAGTTTAAAGAATATTTTTTTTAAAATTACTGCACATGTGCGCAGTGCGCCCGCCGGCGCTTCTGCATATAACCGCAGTGAAAAAGAAAGTCGATCCGGACAGGATGCAAGAGACCCGCACAGGTAAATATGTGTCCTCGGAAGCAGGCAGGGTGGGATTCCGCTGCGGGCTCCTGCATGCAGAATTTGACCCGCCTGTGGACATGAGGCCTTAGATAGTAATGATATTAGAACTGATCGTCTGCAGTTATAGACCATCCATGCTAAGGGATAACAAGCTGTCCGTTTGGACATGATAGTTAAAGCACCAGCATTGTATGCAGATGCAATTTTCTTGACTGTGTAGTGCCTGATTCTTGACATCTGCCTCTGACCCCTTTCATAGATCAGTTGTTTAAGTCCATAGGATGCCCTTGTCACTCAATGTTACCAACCTAGGAAGGATGGAAGGCTGAGTCAACCTTGAGCCGGCTACCTGAACCAAGCGGGGATTGAACCCACAACCTTCAGGTCGTGAGCGAGAGGTTAGGACTGCATTTCTGCTGCCTCAACACTCTGCGCTATATGAAGCTCTATATGTATATCATAATATTAAATAAAAATGATTATAGCTGTTTTTTTATCATCATATACACTACATGGCCAAAGCCACGTAATCAGCCCTTTTAGTTAGTGGGTCTTAATAAAGAGCTCGATGAATTGTAAATTTGGCACTGCCACAAGGGTGACAAATCTCTGCCCTTCTTGACTTCAAGCACAGTTGTTGTAAAGTAATAATGAAGTAGGTGGACTCATAAAATCACAGAACAGGACTACCAAATCATGATGGGGACCTTTAGAAGGCAATTGAAATAACAGCTCATTTAATGTAGATGGGAAAGTACCTGCATGAATTATATATTTACCATATGCTGCCCCTTGTGCCCAGGGTTCTACGAAAGTTTTAAAAAAAAAGGGGCCTAGTCCCCACTAGAAATAGTGCCACACTTATCCAGAGGTCGTGTCTGGTATTACAGCTGAACACCAAACAAACTAATGGCGTTGAGCTTCAGCATTGGACACGGCTCGTGGGCAAGAGTGGCAATCTCTCTGGATTAAAAACAAAAACTAGTCCTTATTTCCCAATCTCACCTGTTAAATGATAGACGGATACAACAAAATTAAACTTGACTCAAAGTGTTGAGATAGCTTTCTGTGCCAGAGTTTACATGGCCTTTCAATGGCTTTGTCTTAAGACAAAGTAGAATACATTATCAATGACAAATTAAAATCCTGCAATTCACAGGGCCCAAGATCAGTTTACCCATAGTAGCAACTAACCCCGACTCCCTCAGAAGGTCTTGGGCTCCAGTGAAAATCTGTAACAAGACTATCCATCTGGCAACTCTGCTGCTCTAGCCAGGTCATTGAAAAACCATGCAAAAGCAAACTCTTTAACATGGGTGAATGAAAGCCTAGCTATGTGGGGAGGACTGTCGGGCATCGTATGCCCGATTCCCATTAGAGGAGTATATTCTGGCCTGGAGGGGTATAGTCTAGCCTAGGATATTTTACACCCCCAGGTATAGTTTGGCCTAGGTCATAATATACCCGGGGTATAGTCTAGCCTAAGCCCTTTTAACCCTGGGTATATCCCGGACAGGGGGTTAATTTGGCCTATTACACCGGTACACTCTCCTGAAGCAAATGGACTTTGTGGCTCCCCTGAAGCATTAGGGCTCAGGTGCAACAGCAACCTCCGTGTCTCCTATATAGTAGTTGCACCCTTGTCAATGAGTTCCCAAACACAACACAAGACCCAAATTCCAGGATTGTACTTTCATGACTTACAAATTATTTTTGGTGTCCTAATAGTTTAAGGGGTTCTCCAGGACTTCTCATTGATGACCTATCCTCTGTCAATCGAGGATTGATGACCAATCCATAGAATAGGCCATCAATAGTTTACAATTGGTCAACTACTTTAAAGGAGATGTCCCGCGCCGAAACAGGTTTTTTTTTTTTTTGAACCCCCCCCCCCGTTCGGCGCGAGACAACCCCGATGCAGGGGTTAAAAAACCCACCCGCACAGCGCTTACCTGAATCCCGGCGGTCCGGCGTCTTCATACTCACCTGCTGAAGATGGCCGCCGGGATCCTCTGTCTTCATGGACCGCAGGGCTTCTGTGCGGTCCATTGCCGATTCCAGCCTCCTGATTGGCTGGAATCGGCACGTGACGGGGCGGAGCTACACGGAGCTACACGGAGCCCCATAGAGAAGAGGAGAAGACCCGGACTGCGCAAGCGCGGCTAATTTGGCCATCGGAGGCCGAAAATTAGTCGGCACCATGGAGACGAGGACGCTAGCAACGGAGCAGGTAAGTATAAAACTTTTGATAACTTCTGTATGGCTCATAATTAATGCACAATGTACATTACAAAGTGCATTAATATGGCCATACAGAAGTGTATAGACCCACTTGCTGCCTCGGGACATCTTTAAGGCTGGCCGTTGTGTTAAGACATTAGTCTACCTATACAAAACCATAACATAATTTCATGCAAGGCTGATAAATCCATTTCCTCATCCACAGACATTTTTCAGTATAGCAGACATTAACTAATGGTCTGATCAACGCCTAAGAGACTCCTATGAGGTTTGGAAGTAATTGCAAGGACCCCTTACAATATGCTCTGAGGAGTTTCTTCATCGGATAGATTAGCCTGTTATGCATATATGGAACATAACCATTGCATATGGATTATTCTCTAGTCCCACTAGACCTGAACACTGAGCGTGACCTTTAAATATACTCTGACAATAAACAGCCATTAAGCTTGTCCCAGGTCATTACATCTGTCAAAGCTGAGCGATGTAAATACACAAGGCACTACAAAACCAATAAGACTAAACTAATTACAGATGTGACTTCAGGGGTTTATTCTCAATATGGATTTAAATATTTAAACAGGTGCAATAACATAGTAACATAGTATGAAGGCCAACAAAAGACATATGTCCATCTAGTTCAGCCTATTACCCTCCAATGTTGATCCAGAGGAAGGCAATTTTCCTCATTTAAAGGAAAAAATTCCTTCCTGACTCCAAGTCTGACAATCAGAATATTCCCGGGATTAGCGACCATTCTGAAGTAATCAGGGACTAGAACATATAATATTGTAACACTATTACAAGGAGGCTATTGTAAGAGGGCGCCCCCTTGTTACAGCCACAGTCCTGGGTATAAACAGATGATGGGAGAGATCTCTGTATTGTCCCCTGATATATTTATACATAGTTATTAGGTCGCCCCTCAGCCATCTGTGTTCTAAAGTGAATAAGCCTAATGTTGATGACCTCTCTGGGTATTGTAGTCCGCCCATTCTATTTATTACTTTAATTGCCCCCTTTGTACCCGCTCAAGCTCTGATATGTCCTTCCTGAGTACCGAAGCCCAAAACTGTATACAATATTTCATGTGTGGTCTGACCAGTCACTTGTAAAGAGGAAGAACAATGCTCTCCTCATGTGCCCCTAGACCACTCTTGATGCACCCCATGATCCTATTTGCCTTGGCAGCAGCTGCCTGACACTGGTTGCTCCAGTTAAGCTTTCAGTTAACTAAACTCCCCAAGTCCTTTCCCATGTCGGTGTTTCCCAGTGGTTTCCCCTTTAGTGTGTAATGGTGACATGTATTTCCCCTACCCATGTGCAGAACTTTACATTTATCAGTGTTAATCCTCATTTGCCACTTTTCTGCCCCCAACTTATCCAGATCCATCTGCAACCGCATTCTGTCCTCTCGTGTTAATTTCTTTACAGAGTTTTGTATCATCAGCAAATATCCTTCTACCAGGTCATTAATAAATATATTAAAAATATTAAAATAAAGATCTGGCTGTGATGAAAACGCTTCTTGATATTTTCTCCTTGCATTTACAGTCCAAAATAAACTATTTTGGGCAAAAACATTCCGACTTTCAAAAACCAAAAATAATGTGTCCATGGAATTCTCACGGCTCACCTGGCATGTCGGATGGGGTGACATCAATGTATACGCCCCAGCGCACGCTCAGTAGCATTCCAGAGTTGAATGCTGACATAAGCACTTCTCTGCTGGTGTGTGGATGGACTGATCAGCTGGAAGGTGAGCCTCCAAGCTAAGCAAACACATTTATTCTAGCTCCTCCCTGGGAGGACGCCGGTTATACTTCTAGTCTGCAGTTGTCACTGGTCTAATCGGCAGCTGCTGCCCTGTTTCACTGTCAAATAAGTATGTTTGGTGTTAAGGATATTTGAGGTGTTGTAACATCTAGCGCCTGACTTAGTGCTTATTCTGCATTGGTATTTCATCTGGTTAGTTATGTGTTTGTTTAACATCTACACTGTATACATTGTTAGCTATTGTAGTAAACATTATCCCCGCTTTTCAACTAGGGAGAGTCAGGGTCGCCCCAGATTCCTGACATGGGGTGTCCCTCATCAGAGTGAATGCTCCACTTTTAGGTAGGGTCTCACCACATGAGTTGGTTAGAGCCAGATTTCCCATCCCTCACTTTTTAGTATATTGTGCGTATATGCGACCTTTTAGGATAACTAATTATGTCGATCCAGATGAGGCATTTTGTGTCCTGCTCAGACATAACAGAAATATTGTAAATAATTCATTGCATCTTGCAGTGCTGTGTACTCAGTGATTGAAAGATTCAGGATCTAGGATATTGCTTCTGTGAATAAGGGCTTGAATGAGACTAGGATGCCAGGCACAGTCACTACCGAGCGTATAGAGCTGCGCCTCACTGTGTGCTCAAGAAACAGTCTGAATGTCAGGTATGCCAAAAGTAGGCCTCTACTTATCTAATATTGATGGCTTATCCCTAAAGATAGGTAGTCAATTTAGTAGTCCTATCTAGTGATATCTAATAAAGGGGGAAACGCGTTGGAGAACAACTCTTGTGTCTATAAGATTGAAGAGTATTGTTCTGTGTAGGCTCTATAGTGGCACAATAGTGGTGAGTATTAAGGATCGCGGGGATGTCCTTGATTTTTAGGGGCATTGCAGGGAGGGTGTATTGATCCACTGAACTTTCTTCCCATCTCTCCTGCATTTGAAACCTGTTAAGAACACATATCATGGGAGAAGATATCCTGATGTCCTCTAGTGGTCTGTGAGTACCAGCACTATGGTGGGTTATGCCTTTTTTGCGAACTTGTATACCACTTCAGCAGGATCTTCATTGCGCTATATGTGAACTTGTATACCACTAGATTGTTATCACGGTTGATGTCTTCTACTCCAAACATCCATAAGGGGTGCGGTCTTATGACCTTTTTATTAGAGATGAGCGAGCATACTCGGTAAAGGACAATTACTCGATCGAGCATTGTCCTTAGCGAGTACCTGACCGCTCGGAAGAAAAGGTTCGTGTGCCGGCGCGGGTGAGAGGTGAGTTGTGGCAGTGAGCAGGGGAGAGGGGGGTGAGAGGGAGAGAGAGATCTCCCCTCCGTTCCTCCCCGCTCTCCCCTGCCGCTCCCTGCCCGCCGCCAGCAGCTGAATCTTTTCTTCTGAGCGGGCAGGTACTCGCTAAGGGCAATGCTCGATCGAGTAATTGCCATTAGCGAGTATGCTCGCTCATCCCTACTTTTTATGTATATGTCTGGGTTTTAATGTATATTAAATAAAAGTTATTACTGTTTATCATCATAGACAATGGGCATTTTTGTAGATTTGATGCTGTACGTTTATCAACATCCTATTAATGACTTGATAGGGAACAATCCTTGGCATGCCTGGGGGCCTTAGCTACTGCACCGCGGATCCGCAGCAAATCCCACCCAAAGCATGCTATGGGAAATTGATTCTTCCTGCACACTTGCGGAAACCAATTTGCAGTTTCTGCAAGCAGAGGAAAAATCGCAGCATGCTCCATTTTTCTGCGGATTCCGTGCAGACGGCTTCCATTGAAGTCAGTGGAAGCCATCTGATCAACGGCCCTTCCACAATGACATTGTGGAAAGGTCGCAGATTCTACGTCATCGCTAGGCGGTGGTGCAGTAAAAGCAGGGGTTTTTAAAAAAAAATCTGTATTGCTCATGTCCAACGGCTCACCATGCGGACCATCCGAAATACAAATGAAAATGAAAGTGACAAGGTAGACGTGACAAGTGACGGCCGCCACTGCTCCCAGGGCCGGATTCCGCTAAGGGATTAGGATTGCGGAATCCGGCTTTGTCATGTGCAGGAGCACTAAGTTGATGATTCAACCTCTTTATGCAACAATATTTTGAGCTTCATGAGCAGAATTTGCATTTTTTATTGCTCTTCTTCTCATTAGTGCTAATTTATGTAATATCGAGGTTTCTACTGTCTCCTTAGACCCAATTTTCTTAAAAAAGTAAGAAGGAAATGTTTCTTCAGGTGCTTTAATTACAGTAACACAACAAATTCATTATGATTTGCTAATGAACGATTTATCACATTGCAGATTTACTAAATGTTCTCGTCGTTCCGAAGTCCTAAAATAATTTGAAGAAATTCAAAAAATTCTGGATACAGGATAGAACTTTTTTTTTGAGCATTAAAGGGAACCTGTCATCAGAATTTGTGGCCTGAAACTGCCAACAAAGTGCTTACAGCCATATTTACAACAACATGGACGTATATTTGTGTAAAATAGTAAACGGCTACTGAGTGAGCCTACTCGTTAAGGGAAATTACTCGAGCGAGCATCCCCATTTTCGAGTACACCCCCCCCCCCCCCCGAATCTTTTCGGGCAAGCGGGCATGTACTCGAAAATGGGGATAATCGCTCGAGTAATTTCCCTTAACGAGTACGCTCTCTCATCTCTATTACTGAGACATTTAATCTTTGGTGACTTCTATTCTAATGACCCGTCTCGGGCCACAGGGGCGGAACACCGGAGCCTCAAGTCATCACATGATCAGTGTATGTATGACCTCTTTCTGCAGTACTGCCACTTCCCTCGGCTGCTGATGTGAGTGCAGGTTGCAGTGAAATCCCGCACTTGCCCTCTGCAGCAATCTGTCTTTGTCCCTTGGCTTCCAGCCATGGGCGTAACTATAGAGGATGCAGGGGATGCGGTTGCACCTGGGCCCAGGAGCCTTGGGGGGCCCATAAGGCCGCTCTTCTCCATACAGGGAGCCCAGTACTATGAATAAAGCATTATAGTTGGGGGCCCTGTTACAAGTTTTGCATCGGGGCTTGTGAGCTTCAAGTTACGCCTCTGCTTCCAGCGCATGCGCAATGCGACTGCGCAGGTGCGTAGCTGCTGGGGACAGCGCAAGCGTAGGATTTCAGTGTGACTTGCGTTGACGTCAGTGGCGCAGAGAGGTGGCAATTCTATAAAAAGAGGTCGTACTTGCAGTGATGAGGTGGGGACTTGAGGCTCCAGCGGCCTGTCTCCATCATTCGAGATGATTCATTAGCAGAGAAAGTGCTAAAGATTATATGTAGGTTGTGAGCTTCAGGAACAACTTGCTATTTTACACAAAGATATGTCCGTTCTGTGTTAAATATGACTGTGAGAACCCTGTTGGCAGTTTCAGATTGACAACCCTGATGGCAGGCTCCATTTAAATATAAGCAAGGAACAAATGTAAAAGTTTAAAGGGGCTGTACCAAGATCACAAGTTGTCCCCTAGGGAATAACTTGATTGATGGGTTTCTGCACGCCGATCTCTAGAATGGGGGTACCGTGTCCAACTCTGCCTAGAACTGCAGAGATCGCTTCTTCCCCTGCAGTAAAGTCAAAATGAATGGCTATTTACACAGTCCAACAGTGAAGAGGACGGGGAACATTGGCCCCCAACTCTCTAGATTGGCAGAGGTCTCAGCGGTGACACCCCCGCCGATCAGCATGTAACTTGTAATCTTGCTACAATCCCTTTAAGGGCTACTCATAAGGCTCATACAATAGTCAGACTTTGTGGAGAGGTTAACCCAAAATAAAAAGGTATCACACAGCCGAGCCTAATAAAAAAAAAAAATAATGAGTATAGCATAGAAAAAAATATCTAAGACCAACGATCAAAGGCCCCTCACCTAGTCAACCAGCACCAAGTTCCATACTGATGAAGGGCAGGAACCTGAAACAGCTGTGTGCAGAAGGGGTATCTTTTCCTTATGGAGAAAATTCCCATGTGGTTTATAGCCTCAGTAGAGATAAGCAAGCACGCTCGGATAAGTCAGTTACTCAAGTGAGCATCGCTCTTCTCGAGTAACTGCATTCTTGTCCGAGCAGGCCCGAGGGGGCGGCGTGGGTGAGCGGTGGGGGGGAGAGAAAGGTATTTCTCTCACTCTCTCCCCCGCTACCCCCCACTATCCCCCGCCGCCCCCTCGAGCCTGCTCGAACAAGAATGCAGTTACTCGAGAAAAGCGATGCTCACTTGAGTAACTGACTTATCTGAGCGTGCTCGCTCATCTCTAAACCTCAGTAATGTTCAAGGACTGTTATCCCCTTAGTGACATGGCCAGTTTTTCCATTGAGGCATTCACATATGGGATATATATGGCTTCTTGATCACTTTTATTACATTTTTTGGGAGGCGAAATGAATAAAAATAGCATTTTTTTAAACAGCGTTTGTTGCTGTGTTCAATGTATTGTATGGGTCATTACAGATGTAACGATACCAAACGTGGGGTTTTAATTTTTTTTTTAAATGAAAGGAAAGGGCGCAAAAAAGTTTTTTCTTTGAAATATTTTTAACTTTTTTGACTATTTTTATTTTTTTTTCCACATTTTTTTATGTCCCTGTAGGGGACTTGAGCCTGTGATATTATGATAAATTCATTGCAGTACTTCTGTATTGCAATGTATTATTGTTAATAATAGAGATCATAGGTCAAGGCAGATCCGGATGCCATTGCCTGGCATTCGGTTGCTATGGCAATCCATCAGTTTCTGAGCCCATGCCATCTATAGGACTCAAGTGTACGCCCTGGCAAAGTACCTGCTTCCCAACTGGAGCATACATGTACGCCCAAGGTTGGGAAGGGGTTAAATGTGTTACCAGAAAGTGACCTTTAAGTTAAATCTTTTTTTCTTTTAACTTTTTCATTTTTTTCCCCATGAGACTATGCACTTTTTAAAATATTCCTAACACTTTGTAGTTTTCACTCTGGCAACTATGCTTGTTGCACATAACGACTTGGAAAATTTTTGAAAAATCACCAAAAAAGCAAAAAAGAAAATGTTTGGGATGAATGAGATAGATAGATATAGGAGATAGATAGATAGATATAGGAGATAGATAGATAGATATAGGAGATAGATAGATAGATATAGGAGATAGATAGATAGATATAGGAGATAGATAGATAGATATAGGAGATAGATAGATAGATATAGGAGATAGATAGATAGATAGATATAGGAGATAGATAGATAGATAGATATAGGAGATAGATAGATAGATAGATAGATATAGGAGATAGATAGATATAGGAGATAGATAGATAGATAGATAGATAGATATAGGAGATAGATAGATAGGAGATAGGAGATAGATAGATATAGGAGATAGATAGATAGAGGAGATAGATAGATAGAGGAGATAGATAGATAGAGGAGATAGATAGATAGAGGAGATAGATAGATAGAGGAGATAGATAGATAGATATAGGAGATAGATAGATAGATATAGGAGATAGATAGATAGATATAGGAGATAGATAGATAGATATAGGAGATAGATAGATAGATATAGGAGATAGATAGATAGATATAGGAGATAGATAGATAGATATAGGAGATAGATAGATAGATATAGGAGATAGATAGATAGATATAGGAGATAGATAGATAGATATAGGAGATAGATAGATAGGAGATAGGAGATAGATAGATAGAGGAGATAGATAGATAGAGGAGATAGATAGATAGAGGAGATAGATAGATAGAGGAGATAGATAGATAGAGGAGATAGATAGATATAGGAGATAGATAGATATAGGAGATAGATAGATAGATATAGGAGATAGATAGATAGATATAGGAGATAGATAGATAGATATAGGAGATAGATAGATAGATATAGGAGATAGATAGATAGATATAGGAGATAGATAGATAGATATAGGAGATAGATAGATAGATATAGGAGATAGATAGATAGATATAGGAGATAGATAGATAGGAGATAGGAGATAGATAGATAGAGGAGATAGATAGATAGAGGAGATAGATAGATAGAGGAGATAGATAGATATAGGAGATAGATAGATAGATATAGGAGATAGATAGATATAGGAGATAGATAGATAGATATAGGAGATAGATAGATATAGGAGATAGATAGATAGATATAGGAGATAGATAGATATAGGAGATAGATAGATAGATATAGGAGATAGATAGATAGATATAGGAGATAGATAGATAGATATAGGAGATAGATAGATAGATATAGGAGATAGATAGATAGATATAGGAGATAGATAGATAGGAGATAGGAGATAGATAGATAGAGGAGATAGATAGATAGAGGAGATAGATAGATAGAGGAGATAGATAGATAGAGGAGATAGATAGATAGAGGAGATAGATAGATAGAGGAGATAGATAGATATAGGAGATAGATAGATATAGGAGATAGATAGATAGATATAGGAGATAGATAGATATAGGAGATAGATAGATAGATATAGGAGATAGATAGATATAGGAGATAGATAGATAGATATAGGAGATAGATAGATATAGGAGATAGATAGATATAGGAGATAGATAGATATAGGAGATAGATAGATAGGAGATAGGAGATAGATAGATAGAGGAGATAGATAGATAGAGGAGATAGATAGATAGATAGAGGAGATAGATAGATAGATAGAGGAGATAGATAGATAGAGGAGATAGATAGATAGAGGAGATAGATAGATAGAGGAGATAGATAGATAGAGGAGATAGATAGATAGATAGAGGAGATAGATAGATAGAGGAGATAGATAGATAGAGGAGATAGATAGATAGAGGAGATAGATAGATAGAGGAGATAGATAGATAGAGGAGATAGATAGATAGAGGAGATAGATAGATAGAGGAGATAGATAGATAGAGGAGATAGATAGATAGAGGAGATAGATAGATAGAGGAGATAGATAGATAGAGGAGATAGATAGATAGAGGAGATAGATAGATAGAGGAGATAGATAGATAGAGGAGATAGATAGATATAGGAGATAGATAGATATAGGAGATAGATAGATATAGGAGATAGATAGATAGATATAGGAGATAGATAGATAGATATAGGAGATAGATAGATAGATAGGAGATAGGAGATAGATAGATATAGGAGATAGATAGATAGAGGAGATAGATAGATAGAGGAGATAGATAGATAGAGGAGATAGATAGATAGAGGAGATAGATAGATAGAGGAGATAGATAGATAGATATAGGAGATAGATAGATATAGGAGATAGATAGATATAGGAGATAGATAGATAGATATAGGAGATAGATAGATAGATATAGGAGATAGATAGATAGATATAGGAGATAGATAGATAGATATAGGAGATAGATAGATAGATATAGGAGATAGATAGATAGATATAGGAGATAGATAGATAGGAGATAGGAGATAGATAGATAGAGGAGATAGATAGATAGATAGAGGAGATAGATAGATATAGGAGATAGATATAGGAGATAGATAGATAGATATAGGAGATAGATAGATAGATATAGGAGATAGATAGATAGAGGAGATAGATAGATAGAGGAGATAGATAGATAGATAGAGGAGATAGATAGATAGAGGAGATAGATAGATAGAGGAGATAGATAGATAGAGGAGATAGATAGATAGAGGAGATAGATAGATAGAGGAGATAGATAGATAGATAGAGGAGATAGATAGATAGAGGAGATAGATAGATAGAGGAGATAGATAGATAGAGGAGATAGATAGATAGAGGAGATAGATAGATAGAGGAGATAGATAGATAGAGGAGATAGATAGATAGAGGAGATAGATAGATAGAGGAGATAGATAGATAGAGGAGATAGATAGATAGAGGAGATAGATAGATATAGGAGATAGATAGATATAGGAGATAGATAGATATAGGAGATAGATAGATAGATATAGGAGATAGATAGATAGATATAGGAGATAGATAGATAGATAGGAGATAGGAGATAGATAGATATAGGAGATAGATAGATATAGGAGATAGATAGATATAGGAGATAGATAGATAGAGGAGATAGATAGATAGAGGAGATAGAGATAGGAGATAGAGATAGGAGATAGAGATAGGAGATAGATAGATAATTATTTCCTCACCAAAGTCAGCCAGCTTCAGCTCCCCTGTATCACTTATTAGCAGGTTCTGTGGTTTCAGGTCTCTGTGCAGTATATGGCCTTGGTGAATGTAGGACAGTCCTCGCAGCAATTGATATAAAAATAACTGCAAGAGAAAAAGTCACAAAAACTATGATTTTAGAAAAACATACATGCTGGAGGAATTTTATACATTTTCAATAACATTTTGAGTTACAATGCGAGCTAACAAGTACAAGCATAGCCATTTCAATAAAAAAAGAAACCACACTTTTTTAATACCATGTTTTTTTTTTCCTCCAACATTCTGTACTAATTCATTTTTGTTGCATACAAGTATCTTCCTAGAGGTCTGAGCTCCACAGCTCTGTCTATGCATGGGATTTAAAGCTCTGTAACAGTTAAATAACATTCTGGTTGCCCGTGGCCACCACTAGAGGGAGCTCACCACATACAGATGATTGTAATCAGTCTAAACCCAGTATGCAGCAACCTCCCCCTAGTGGCAGGTGGAGGTAGACAGAATTTTATCATATAATCTAGAGATGAGCAAAAAATTTCACCAATAAAATGTGTAAGAGCCATAAGAGTCCAGTATGACTTTTTGAGCTGTTTTAATGGCAAAGTTAACCAAAAAAAGGAAAGAAAAAGGTTAGAAGAATAAAAAGGAAAAATAAGAAAAAATACTTCTGCTCTTTATTTCCTTCTTTCTAAAGAAGAAGGAGCAAAAAATAAAGAATAACTTTAGTGGGTGTGGCTATGACAAACCGCCCGAGGTTTGGGTTCATGCCGAATTGAACATTTGCCAAAGTTCGACCCCTAACAGGGTTCTACTGTTTCAGATCGCTCAACACTACAGGGAATTTAAAGTGGTTTACGAAAAACAACTGATAGCAGCAGCAGAACTAGACATATACAGGTCTAGGCCGGCTGCACATGGGCAATCCGAATTTTGCATGCGGGAGCCTGCAGCAGAATCCAGCTCTGACCCCGGTTGGTGACCTTTTCCTGTTTTGTGGACACTCGCCAACGGTCATGCACAGTACGTTTTTTAAAAATATTTCTATTTCCCGTGCCGTCACTAGGTGATGACGCGCGTAACCGCAGCCTATCCACAATGTCAACTGTGGATGGATGGGCTTCCATTGACTTCAATAGTCTGCACAAAAATAAAACATGCTGCGATTTTAAATCCGCTCGCGGAAATTGCAATCACTGTCCGCTAATGTGAGCGGATATGCAAATGTTCTATTTTTTGAATGGGCGCCGAATACCGCGGATCGTCCCTGCAGGTGACAATCGCGAATTCCGCAATTTAAATTGGGTCTTGTGCCGCTGGCCTTACTGCCTCTGCATAAGCGGGTTACCATTCACTGACAGCAAACTAATATCTTGAAAATCATGAGGAACTGAACCAAAGAATATGAGTAAGTTGTCGAAATGTTGATTTCTGGTGATGAAGCTCTATTTACAGAAAAGCAGAAGGGTTATAATGAAAAACACAAAAATAAACAACTATGGATACATTGTATCTGATGAGATATAAATGCAGTTCAATGTCTTGTGAACCAGAAATATAGTTTTCAACAAGATCTAGAGGAACACAAATCCTGAAGGAGGTTCTGAAGTGCCGTTCTTCTCACCCGCCCGCGCCTTCGTGCGATTATATTGCTCTGCATATACAATGCAGGAACATTTTGGCGCTGTAATATTTGTGAAGAAATACATCACTGGTATTGCAGGGTTTGGGAAATAACAGGAAATATTCAGCTTTTCATTCAATTCCGTTTGCATTGTAAATAGCATTCATTTCACCGGCGCTTAAATTACAGGAAACATTTTTTTCTTGAAGAGGAAAACTTTGTAACAAATGGTCTCCCACCTGCTCAAAACTAATATCGATATGAGAAATAGGCCAACCTAACACATTAATGTCCTTATGAGCAAAGGAATTCTTACTGTTACAAAGGGGTTGTCCTGTAACAGAAAAACACAGCTGCCTTCTTCCCAAAACAGCGCTATACATGTACGCAGGATGTGTGTGGTATTGCAGCTCACCCACATTCATGTCAATAGGACGGTGTTGCAATACCAGGTCCAATCTGTGTACAGGTATAGCGCTTGTCCTTCTATCCGGGTGTCCACCTCTTAATGAGGATCTGCCATGTCCCCATCTCAGTAGGACAAGCTGCATAGCTATGCAGTTGAAGCTTGCTGACTATCATGCATGCCTCCTTCCCCCTGCCACCCTATTTTGGGTCTTCTTAGACTTGCCTATTGGCGTATTGAATTTGTCAAGTGGGCTGTCCCCACCATTTACTGTAAAAGATATCACCCAATCTATAGTGAACCAGGAGAGCTGTTATGGGGGATAGGAGGGGATTGAAAAAAGAATGGCTGCAACAGAGTTAGCAGGGCAGCGGCTGCAAAGCTATACACCTTGCCCCGCTGATATGAGAACATGGCAGGTGTTCTTTAAAAGGGTTTTCCCAAGATTTACTTTTATCCATCTATCCATAGAATAAGTGATAAGGCTGATTGGTTGGGGTATCAGCAGTATGATCCCCATCGATTCTGAGAAGAGGGGTCCAATGTCCCCTTCTTCTCACTGTGGGCTCACTATATCCCCAGCAGTGACGCAGACTGTATGGAGCAGTGGTTGCTTATGCACAGCCCCTCTCCACTCATTTCAATGGGGCTGATGGAAATGGCCAAGTACAAGGGCTCGGTTTTGTCTGGCAGTTCCATTGAAGATAAATGGGGTGGCATTGCCCATGAGCCATCCACCTGCAGTGGAAAGGAGACATGGGACTCCTGTTCCCAAGATTGGTGGGGGGCTCAGCGGTGGGATGCCACCAAACAGATTTTTAGCACTTATCCTGAGCATAAAGTCAATTTTGGGAATACCCTTTTATGTGAATATATCAATACTCAGTGAAGAACTTACACGTTGCTGTTTCTGCTAGACAACAGACTACTGCATGATATGATGCACTGGCGTAACTATAGGGGATGTGGTTGCACCCGGGCCCAGGAACCTTAGGGGGGCCATAAGGCTTCTCCTCTCCATATAAGGAGCCCAGTACTATGAATAAAGCATTATAGTTGGGGGCCCTTTTACAAGTTTTGCATTGGGGCCCAGGAGCTTCAAGTTACGTCTTTGACATGATGCATAGGCGTATTTTAGTGCTATGAGAATCAAGAGACTCCTTATAATAAGAAACAAGACAGACCGGGCTATAGGAATACTGGAAGATTTTTGCTACTTGTGTCCTCAGAGGGAACCCTGAATTATATATTGAGTGTTACACGGAGATAGTCTTTAGGTAACAAGTCCCCATTGGATATGACGCATGCACCGGCATAGGCAAGTATTTGCTTAATATATTACTGCCTAGACATGAGGATAAGGCTGGGGACGTCTGATTTAAGACTTCTGCATGGTTACTTGGTTTGGCCACAGTACTATAAATATTTAAAGTGGCGCAAGCAGTGAGGCTAAACCATGTATTTCATGTAATGCTACAGAACGTGTGATTAAAGTATACCGCGGTATAACAGCACTATACAATATTTAGTTATTATGGGCTCATGCATGCGCCAGGGGTACAAGTTTTTAGAATCTCCGAGTGGTACAAAGACATTTTCCAGTCATCCAATTTTGAATTGCAACTAATGTTGAGTGAACCCACCCAGTAGAACCCCGTTTCGGGTCAAACTTTGTTAAAAGTTCGATTCCGCACAAACTCAAACTAAGCTTTTAGCAAGGTTTTACCCTAAACAGGGTTCTTCTGGTTTGGTTCGCTAAACACGAGTCTGGATCAACGGTCCATAACACTAAGGGGGCCTTCACACTGGCATCAAAATTGTGTGAGATTTGTGCGTTGTGAGAAGCACAGATATAAAATTCTTTTTTTTTTTTAATGGGTTCAATCACATTTGCGAGGTTGTCCTGCGTGGCACTGCGTCACGGCCCGATATTGCCCTCGCCAGTGGGAAGGAGTCCTAAGAGCTGTAAGAGCCCATTTATTTGAATGGGGCTGTTCAGACAAATGCCAAAATGCAGCATCTTCAACGCTGTGTTTTGACAGCGAAGCATTTTCCATCTTTGGCCGTTTTCAGCCCTGCGTCGCCCATTGAAATGAATGGGCAGCGGTTTCAGCACTGCCCATGACACAACTTCGTACGTTTTTGGCAGCACTAAACGCCAGCGCTAGCTGCACGACCTAAAAAAAAAAAAATCAATACTCACCAACTGCCCCCGTCCAGGACTCAGCAGCTGCTCTCCAGAGCTCCAGGCTGGCTGCCGACCACTTGTCATCACCGACTGAACATCTTTTTCTAGTAACAGGGTTTAAAAACCCCACCTCCAGCAAGAGATTGCTCTGATTGGTTCCTCAACTGCTGGCTGAGCCAATCACAGCCATTCAATGAATGGCTGTGATTGGTGCATCCAGTGCTGGCTGTGATTGGCTGAGCCCGCTGACATGTTCAAACTGAGAGATTCCCTTGAAGAGCACATACATCAAAACCTATAACTATTGACACATTAAAAGGGTATTCCTTACGGAGTGGAAAAGCGTCCTGTGTAGACATCTGACTGTTTTTATGAAGCACTTCATTCAATAAAGGCTTGTGGACACTACCCTGTTTCCCTGATAATAAGACACCCCCTGAAAATAAGACATAGCATGATTTTCCAGAATTTTTGAGGATGCAAAATGATTTTTCAGGCTTTTTGAGGATGCTTGAAATATAAGCCCTACTCCAAAATTAAGTCCTGCTAACAGTTAATTTAAAAAGTCAATTTAAATAGTGTCCAGGCAGCTATACATGTAAAAAAGTTAAACCTTTTTGAACAAAAATTAATATAAGACACTGTCTTATTTTCGGGGAAACAGTATCTCTGTGAAGACAGCATTTTTCTGCATCTACATATTGTAGGATAATCCATCACTTTATGATCAATAGGGGTGTGACCTCTCTGATCCCAACCGATCCCGAAAATGAATGTCCCACAACACTCATTAGGGAACTGTATTTAATACAATGGGGACGGCTGCAGTTCCCTGTTCAAGTGGCCGGACTGCACAGGAAAAAACAGTGAAGGGAACTGATTCAGTACCGCGGCCCCTTTATTTACATCGTTGGAGGTCCCAGATGTTGGATTCACGGATCATAAAAGTGCTGGCATTTCCTATACACCATCACTTTACAAGATGGGAATAACCCTTTAAAATGTCTCATTTTTCATTGGGCGAATGATACCCCCTCAAGCAGGAAATTCCTGGGCCAGAAACCTTATACAGTATTTTGCAGTTTTATTACTTTTTTTTCCTTCTAGGGGAAAAAAAATCATTTTCAATAAAGATAAAATCATATTGGTTTCTGGGATCAATTACGCTTCTACAGAAAGATGTACATAACCGTAGGTCTGCGCTTTATTGATTCGGCGCCATCATTCATCATGGAGTAACTCATTTAGGCCAGTAATATGAGGTGTCAGTCATATCCAGCTGTGTGTTTACCCCAGTGGTTCTCTACATTGTGGGATTTGTTCAGAAATAACAATCTTATGAAGTACGGTAGTCTGGCCTGATGATACAAGAATAGAGAAGAAATGAGTGAACAATCACAATGAGGCGGTTCTTGCTTCTGGCAATCCAGATGGATGAAGAGTCGAGCAGTAGAACAGCACACTAGTTATAGATTATGCTTGAAGTCATTTTAATTTCGATCCAAAATTACACCGCTGTTTTAGAGCATTTCATGTAATGTCTCGGGTCTACAAAACCCTTCGGGAGACATATACCAGTTTCAGAAGTCAACTTGGACCCTGGCACAGGTTCAGAAAAAAAAGTCAATGGAAAGACCTCATACCATGATGCTCAGAACTCCTTCATATTCCTAATATTCCATTTTTTTAATAACAGTGGATTAACACATTGCTATTTCATAAGGATAGTTCACACGTTTATATGCACTGAGCGATCACTGCATTAGGAAAGCCTACTCAAGCTTGGGGTGGTCCACATTTTTGGTGATCACGGCTTTTGCAAACCTCTACCATACTCAACTTGGCCTATGCCCGCTGTAGCCGCTCTGTGAGTTGGTGCACATTTTGTAGTAGACCCCATAGCCCATTCCAGTAAATCCCAAACATGTTCAATAGGGTTACAGTCTAGTGAGCTTGGGTACCAAGGGAGTGCGGAAAATGCATTATCGTGTTTCTGCAAGCACTTCCTAGTGAGCCAAGCTCAATGACATGGAGCGTTGTCCTGTTGAAAGTTGGCATTGTGATCAGGGGAGACTTCCTGAAGATATGGGTGCAGATGGTCAGCTAAAAGTTCCTTGTAGCATTCCCTATTCGAAGATGATGCCGCTACCACTGGTCTGTTGAATCCCAATAGTGGATTCAAAGGATACAACTTCATGCTATTTACAGCAGATGAGGACCCGGGCATCTGTACGTTTCAGCAGGAAATGGGACTTATCACTCCAGATCAGAGGACCTTCTTGGCAAGTCAAGAGGCGGTCACAGCAGAGCGGTTGCTATTGGCAATTAATCACTGGGATTCTGGTAGTTTAGTATTCTGCCACTACTGGCGTAAATTTTGATGGGCTGGGGCATACCGTAACTCCATACTCTGGGCAATCGCCATTTCCTTCACTCTCATTAGCTTCTCCTCTTCCCTCTAAAACATTACAGACACATGCGCATTAAAATCCATGCGGGCTCTCATAAGACTGGCCTGCTGTGGCATTTACCGCTATCTCACCCAACAGAATATATCTTTTTAAAGATGTATATTCTTAATTATCATAACAAATACATTTGTATAAATGAACTTTAACTCCCCATTGCCTCCTTACACTATGAGGGAACAGAAAACAGCAAATGATTAAATGAAAACTACTAACTTTTCACACCACTGATCATCTAACAGCTTGTGTACCATTAATCTTGTAATATACTTGCACCACTGAAAATCAAGATTAAAGCGCCTGCCACTAGGGGTCTCCCTTCCAGTATGTTTGCAATCCACTGCCTGTCATTAGGCATTTGGCTTCTTTAGTAACTAGGACATGCGGACACTTCTAGTTACTACATGCAGCAAAGGGTCAAACATTCAGATGCTGCCTTGCAGGTGATTGGAGCAGGGCTATGTAACCCGCAAGGAAGTGTGAGAGAGGAAGTCCCGGCCAGTACAGTATGGCTGGCTTAGGATACCCCTCAACCAGCAAAAAACTTAAGAAAATCTATGTGGAAAACTGAATTGACAGAGCTCTAACTAGGTGCAAACAGAAGCTAAGTAGAAACTAATGAAGATCTGGGCTACTTTTGAAAACTCAGGTCCACTATAACCCTGATGTGAACTCAGCCTACCAATGTAGCACTTGGAAAGAGGAGTTTTGCACAGGTTCTTGCAACTTTTGTGCCAAGACAATCTTCTATTAGTCAGAACGGAGTGATACACTAGAAGAGCAGCTTGAGTTCTGGTAGACTTGAGCCCTTGCATTACAAAGGTGGACATTCATCTGACCATCAGTCTTGTAATACTAAGTTTCTCATGAAATGGTCACTGGAGAAGAAAAGCCTCACAAGCCGCTGCCTTTCCAGCTCTATGCAGGGGATGTTGAAAGTGGGACTTGGAGAGATACGTAGATTGCTCTAGGAGATGCATTCTGAAAGGCGATTTCTCTGACTAGGCAACCCATCTAATGACAAATAAGACCAATTAGGGACGCAGCCCTCTCACCAGACGCTTGGCTTCAATGGTACATGCCGCTAACTATCCATGAAAAGGATACAACCCCAAATCACCGCTCTTACCCATCAAGCATCGCTAGGCATTTTACAGTGTCCAGTACATATAAGTAGAGGTCTGCTACAAGGAAAGCCTTTCACGAATCCTTGAATTAGGTCTTTTGTGGGGCCCCGGGCTCCCAGCAGCAGGAGGCAGGAGCTCATCCTAGGTGCTGTATTCAGCCCGAGTCTCTTTTCACAGCGCCGAGGGCTTGAGCTTTCTGTAATGGGCTGAAGAGCTCTTGGATACAGGAAGAATTGTAAAAAGATTTCTATGGAATGCAAGAAAACCGTTCAAGTGTCTGACAGCAAAGTAACATTCGGGGGCTTTTCAATAAAGGTCGTCAACGCTCCTAGAATAGTGAAGTCGGGATGATAGGCAATGGCTTTACTTTTAGGGCTACATATTTTACCCTTTTTTTCTTGGCTTTAAAGAAGTATGTAGTAGAGCTGAATTTGTCATTGCAAGGTTTCTCTTAATGTAACCCTCAGGAACACAACCATGCGGCAAATCTGTAATAAAGGCGATATGGTGCCTGTACATGGGGAATGGCTATAGGCAAAAGCAAAGGCCTAAAGACACACATTACACA
The DNA here is from genome assembly GCF_035609145.1 of Eleutherodactylus coqui. NCBI lineage: Eukaryota > Metazoa > Chordata > Amphibia > Anura > Eleutherodactylidae > Eleutherodactylus > Eleutherodactylus coqui. Next base: position 93,197,993 of record NC_089848.1, on the reverse strand, counting down.
AGGCTCCTTGTTACGGATCTTGCATTAGGGCCTAAGAGCTTTAAAAGGGGTTGTGCTAAATGCATTAGGACATATGAACGTCATAGAACAGGGTCTATGCAAACCCCCTCAATGACCCAGACTGAGGAGTTGCTTAGTTCTTTTTGGCCACTCATGTGACCTGCCATCCAGTACTACTATATACCCCCAGCAGGGTGCGCTGCAAGCGAAATGCTTGATTGGCTGTGGCTTCTCCTTGTAGTGGGGAGGTGCTACTTCACAAATCACCTTACACTTAGGAGGGGCTCAGCATCTTGCTCCCTCCATGATGCAGTCAGGAGGGGCGGTGGGGAGAGGAGTACAGAGGCGCTTCAGGCATCGTGCCAGTGCCATGGCTGGGGAGGAGAGAGGGTGCAGAAGGCACATGGAAGCACCAGAGCAAGAGGCTCAGCCTCTTAGTGATATTCGCGGTAATGTGGCTAGCAGTTCTTACCTGTTGGAAGAATTGCCCCCCTATAGGGTCAGTGTGAGAAGCTAAGCCCCAAAACCAAGGGGAAAACATTCTCGATGCTTCAGATGTATATAAAAGGAATTTTAGGCTGCGTCACAAGAGCAGTACAGCTGACGCAGCAGTGGACGGAGCAGAGTGCACGAGGCAGTGGAGAGCAGAGAACCGGAAGTGTGGGCGGCCATTACCAGAGACAGCAGCACAGCGGCCAGACCTATCGTGTTGGAGATAGCACAGATGAAAAAAGAAGCGGAAGCGAACAGTCAAGGTGTATCAAGAGAGTGTGAGTGGACTACTGTCCCTGAGACTGCATAATATAAAATCCCTGGGCAGGGGGTAGTGGGGAAGAGGGGTGGGGTGGAATCATGAAGGCTGTGAGAAGGGTAGCATAGTCTGGTTATGATGCCATAGTTTATGGTTAGTAGAGTAATGGCTATAAGCTTGTAATGTTATTCATATGATGTGTCATTTAAGGTGATGTGTAATGGCACAGTAAGGCCCCTGAGGCAGGGCGGTTTGAGTTCAAAAGTATTGCACGATGACCTTGGGGGTAATGAGGTCAATGGCATCGCACATTCTGTCTTCCAAGCACGCGGCTCCTACAGAGCGGAAGAGGTCGGGGCTACATATGAGGAGGTCTAATGTATTGGTCGTGCTGCATGTTTAGTTGGAGAGACCCTGGTGCTGGTGATGCCTACGACATCGGGCGTCCAATGAGAAGATGCAACTCCTACGAAGTGGAAGAGGTCGGTCAACAGATAGTGTAACAGGTGTTGGGCATAACTGAAGAAGGCCTGTGAAACAAGTGCCAAGGAGGAATGAAGGCGAAGTAAACGCTGGCGTGAAACTCCGCTTGTCAAAAAATACAATTTTTTGTTGCAGTAGATATTTTGAGTATTTTGAGATAGTAGTAGTAGTAAAAAACAGCGTTCTGCCTCCACCTCGTCACCACAGCGCCATCACGTACAATAACCTGCTTCACTCCTGCTGATTGCCAGAAGTGTAGAAAGCAGGACCCGCGCCGATCAGCTGTTTCCTCCAAGCCCCGCATTTTGGGAGGGACTATGCGCATGTTGGTACAATCCCTTTAAGTTGCCCCTGTGTGCCTTCATGCAGGGAACAACATGTGGAATGCTCCAGCACATCTGGTGAAGAATCCAGAGAGGCACAAGACGGGTGCCCAGAGCAGGCATGGGCCTTGATAAAGAGAAATGGAACAGCCTGCCTACTATGTACCTGAATAAGCTCCATTTACTCTCCTATTGCTGTACTAGAAGAGCCCAGGGTCAGCACAGAACAGTCCATTCCACATATATATTGTATACTAGATATTATAATTGCACAAAGAGCTAAAAATTCACTTTCACCCAGCAGCTGCTCGCCAATCACCCGAGTATGATCATACAGAATATTAAGGGTCTGGGGAGAACACATACACGACAGTGTAAACTGAGGGAATACAAAATGAACAAATGTCAACCTGGATAATTGATTCTCTATGGCGCCTGTGACAGGTGGCCTTAATTTGGTGTAATATTACTTGGACTTGTGCACACCTGCCTGCTCTGTGGACTGTGAACGGCAAAATACTGTATTACCTTTTTTGAGCTCCATCAACTTCGGCGTCCTCCAATTTGCACATTTGTCACACTTAATGGCATTGCATTTACTGCAAAGTCCAAAATCTCCAAAATTTTTTAGCATTCCCACCTGGCTATGTTCCCCTGGTCTGGCGCATCTGTCTAATTTCTTGTACACAATGAATGTTATTAGTGGTGGATTATAATAGGGGTGGTAGGGGCAACTGCCCCGGGTCTAAGGCTCTGGGATGCCCACAACTGCCCGGGTCCAAGGCTCTGTGATGTCCACAACCGCCTTGAATCCAAGACCCTAGGGTGCCGATGGCCGCCTACACTGCCCCTATTATAATTCACTGACCGCAGTTAGTTTCCGCTAATACAGATACTATACATACGCCCACCCCCATAGCTCCATTACCTTGCTCAGCGGCAGGTGACATTGTAAAAAAGTACAGCCTTTCTCAAGCCAGGCTTGAGAAAGACTACCTTTAGTCGAAACGTCGCCTGTACTTTTTTACAATATGGAGCAATAAAAGTTGGCTTTTATTTAAATTCACCATTGAATGCTGCCACCACTTCTATTTTGGCTACTATAGGGGGACTGGAGGTCCATGGTCCCATGGGCGGCTTGGGATACACTTTAAAGACCTCTGCATTATTAAGCATAACTCAGAGTGCTGTTGGTTTCTCACTTTGGATACATCAACACTGCAGAGGAAGGCGTTAGTGGGTGTCAGAGACAGAACACGTAATGGGCTCTGTGAGACCAAATGTCCTTCAGCCAAGCTCCTGGAGATTGTTCCTGTAACAATGGCACCACCTGTCTCTGGATGGCAGACAATGATCGTTGGAACTGCTCATGCCTGTCAAACGATCAGATGATCCTATCTACTGGTGATCTGTCGACAGTGTCCTGAGTTCGTCACCTTGTGTACGTGCCCTCACACATCCTCTGGTCTCAAAACTTCCTAACAGTCTGCTCAGAACGGCCCTGGTGGCGCCAATTCGTCGATGTGACCATCCAGCTTCTTACATTCTAATAATGCGCCCCTCTCAAACTGTGTTTACTGAGGGAAATCTCTTCTCTGCGTTGTAGAGGTGTCTACTGGTCAAGCGGAAGAAGAGGTCACTACACACAAGGAGCCTTGAGACTTTTATAGGCCAAGGGTGGAACCACTATTAGGGCCTCAGGTGGCAAGATGGTTCATCTAATCACACCACAAGTCTAATCATTTGTATATCTGCCTGAGATGGAACTACATGCCGAGTTTTGAAGCAAAAAGACCACTCCTTCTAGGGATCTTTTTTCCTACAAAGAGTGCAATAGTACAAGTATGCACCCAATCTAACCTTGGCTAGATTCCCCCCACACCTTCAAATACATCCAGGTATACTATGTAATAAGGAACTATAGGGGAAATTCATGAAACTGTCTAAAATAAAAGCTGTCTTTGTTGCCAATAGCAACCAATCACAACACAGCATTCATTTCTTATACTGCCCTTGGAAAATTAAAGTGGATTTATAAGGGAAACCATAATGCAGATGTGAATAGAGATGAGCGAACGTACTCTGTTCGGGTGTTTTTGCACTCAAGCACCGCTTTTTCCGAGTAACTGACTACTCGGACGAAAAGATTCAGGGGCGCCGGGGACGGGGGGCCGGGTGGTGGAGCGGGGGGTAGCAGTGGGGAACAGGGGGAGCTCTGTCTCTCTCACCCCCCCCCCCCCCCCACTCCCCTCTGCAACCCGCGGCTCACCCCCGGCACCCCCCGAATGTTTTCGTCCGAGTAGTCAGTTACTCGAAAAAAGCGGTGCTCGAGTGCAAAAACAGCCGAACCGAGTACGCTCGCTCATCTCTAGATGTGAACAAAGCATAAGAAAAATGGCCGGCCAAGGTTTTCTGAATTGCACCTAAATTCCATTTACAAATAATATTCCCCTCTAAATAAAAACATGAATGACAAGTTTTCAAGAAAAACACTATAATTTTCATGACTCCGTCAATATTTCTAATTACAAAGCGCAGAGCGCTTCTCGTTGACGTGACAGGTGCATCCCAGAAGTGGCGCGGAGAGTTGTAATTATTGAAAAAAAAGATAAAAAATTTCCTGACACCCTATTGTTAAAAAAATGAATTCTCCTATATAGCAGTAACAAGGGTCATCATCCACAATAGCAATCACACAATCACACACAAAGCCCTTCCAAGTTCAAAAAGATAATCTGTATATTATTGGTTTTCGCTCGTCGGGAAAAAAATAATTTCCAGCGGTTGTATTGTGTGATAGAATTATCTTTTGTTCGATGCAAGACATCTGTTATACGGATACACTGTGAAGCAGATCATTCTTAACACCCGTTTATTAGCGTTGTACCAGATTATGCATGCAATACATAATTTCTCCTGTGGTGGCGCTGCAGGAAAATTAAGCTCTTGCTGTCAAGTTTCCTGGAGATAACAGACATTAGACTTAACTATTCTTTATGATCAGCTATTTTTTAAAGTGGTTGTCCAATTGTAAAACACCTTCAGGACTGGCTATCGATAGTAGATCGGCGAGGGTCTGACGCCGGGGACTCCCACTGGTGAGCTGTTCACTAGGCCAGTACACTGAGATGATTTCTGCAGGAGACAGACTGCTCTGTTCTCCTTGCATGCAATACAAAGCAAGGCTACTGTACAGTTCAAACTCACTTACCTGTAATACTAAGCCTGTCCACTGCAGTGGGAACGGGGCTGTTGGGCACTGAGCTGATTTATGGAGGAAGCAGACAAACAGCTGATCGATCCCCACTGATCTTCTATTGATGGCCTGTCCTAAGGATGGGCAATCAGGATTTTAGGACTGGAAAACCCCTTTAAAGGGACTCTACAGTTTTCGAGACAAAATTCTGTTCCAAGACTGGAGAGTGGAAGGGTATCTTTCCTGTATTGTATCTTATCTTCTTGGCCCCTTTGCTCCACTGGTTTGGAGCTTTGTCTTCGTCTGCCACCATTTTCTAACTGTGAAATGCTCTGTTTGGCCAGCACTGATCATGTAAGCAGAACTGGCCAATCATAGAGCAACTACAGTACATTTGTAACCCTAACACTACCAATGCACTATACATGCTCTTGTAGTCCGAAGATGACAACGGCCATTTTGGCCGTCTGAAAAATGGAATCAGAAACGGCAAAGTTGTCACGGCGAGGCTATAATTGGAAGCCATGATGTTAGTGTGAACAGAGCCTAACAAAGAGTTTGAGGTAATATCTATTCTTACTCTAGCTGAGAGAGGAAGTATTCAGGGGTACAAACAACCAATAGACGAAGGTATAATGGAACCCCAAGTAATAATAAATATTTGTGGCTCCATGATAAATACCAAATTTAAAGGGTTGTCCAGTCTAGAAAACCTATCTCCATATACTCTATTAGGAAATTCGGAGTCAGTACACTGTGGGGGGGGGGGGGGGGGGGGGTCCTCTGTTCAGGATCTTCATCTTTTGGCAAAAGTGGAGAGCAGTTATAAAAATCATCTCTCACTCTGGAGGACCCATCCTGTTCTGTATAACACAAACCAGCAGTTGATATCAACGGGTACCGTGTAATAATTAATTTGCCATGTGGTGGCGCTGCATGAAAGTTGAACACTTACTACAAAATAGGTTTATCCAGTGGACAATCCCTTAAAAAATCTTTAAGTGCCGTACAATAGGCAGTGAGGGTGATCAATGAGTGGAACGGGTTACCACGGGAGGTGGGGAGTTCTCCTTCAATCGAAGTGTTCAAACAAAGGCTGGACAAACATCTGTCTGGGATGATTTAGTGAATCCTGCACTGAGCAGGGGGTTGGACCCGATGACCCTGGAGGGCCCTTCCAACTCTACCATTCTATGATTCTATTTACATTGGCAAGTGAGATTTTGGTCAGTAAAAGCCTAACCAAATGTATGGCTTATTTGCCCGTGTGAGTTATGTCCATCTTTGAATCAGATAAAACTCGCATGGGAAAATTGCCCCTGTGAATACCCCCCCCCCCCCCCCCCCCCAGAGAATGAGTTCACAGGTCACCGATTTGTTGCCGATTTTGATACAGATTTCACCCTTTCAGTTGAATTCTGCTTCAGATCTGCAACAAAATCTGCAGCAAATCAGCAAGGTGTGAACACACTCTAAGACCGCTTTCACGCGGTTGAGAAAATCATGCCAGATTTTTGCGCTGTGAGACATACAAATCTCACGTGAATATGAACCCTATTCTTTGGAATGGGGTCATACACATGAGCGATTTTTAGGACTCGCGGCATGTCCTATTCTTGGGCATGCCCTTGGAATGCCTCGCCCCCATCGCGAATACAATGTGAGGCATGCCATTCAAAACAATGGGAAACTCTTACCAATTTTCCGATGCAGCTGAAAGCCGAGCCGGAGGATCACAACTGTACTGAAGTGATGGGGGGTATTTTTGACACAAAAATGCCTTGTATCCACGGGTACATCGCACGTTCCCGAGCGAGATATTGGGCCAAGTTTCACGGCGTGATATCGCGCTCGGCTGCGTGAAACCAGCCTCATGCCGTTTTTAGTTGATTATAGGGGTTCCCGCTCAATTAGTAGTTTAACGATTCTGCTAACCCGGACATATCCATATAGACTAGTGCAAATATAGGAGTTCATAGCAATCAGGTGACCATCTTCCTTTTCCCAGCCTGCCTTATATAAAAAGAGACAAAAATATTAAAGAGGCGATACTTTAACCCCTTAAGGACATGGCCTATAAGGATGCAATGATTTTTGGCGAATTTTCATCTCCATTTCTCAAAAGCCATAACTTTTTTACTTTTCCGTCAACGCGGCCGTATAAGGGCTTGTTTTTTGCGTGACGAACTGTAGTTTTTGATGGCGCCATTTTCGGGTAAATAGACTATATTGTAAAACTTTTATTATTATTTTTTTATGATAACAGGGAGAGAAAACGCATCAATTCTGCCATAGGTTTTTTTTGTTTTTTTTTTACAGCGTTAATCATGCAGCATAAATGACACAATACATTTTTTTCTGCGGCTCGGTACGGTTACAGCGATACCAAAATTCTTATATCTTTTTTTAGGTTTTTCCGCTTTTCTGCAATAAAAACCCTTTTTTTTTGGAAATCTTTTTTTTTTTCTAAATCCCTGCCTTCAAAGTCCTGTGACTTTTTAATTTTTCTATGTAGGGAGCTCTGTGAGGGCTTATTTGTGGCAAGACGAGCTGTAGTTTTTATTGGTACTATTTTGGGGGAATATGTTTTTTTTTATTACTTTTATTGCATTTTTTGGGAGGCAAAATGCTAAAAATTAGCATTTTGCCTCTTTTTTTTTTTACGCTTTTTGTCATGCAGAATAAAAAGTGTATTCAACTTCTTGTACATGTCGTAACGGAAGCATCAGTACCAAATATGTGCCATTTTAATTTTTCTTACCTTTTTTGTATGCCAATATGAGAAAAAGCATTAAAAATGTTTTTTTAACATTTTTAAAAAATTTTTTTTATATTTTTCTTTTTTGTACATTTCTATTATCTTTTTTTTTTAACACACCATCTGTGTCCCTCTGGGGTACTTAAAGCACAGCACTGATGATCGCTGTGATAAGGCATGGCAGGACTTCTGTCCTGCCATGCCTTATCGCTTATTTTGCTGTGTGATATGAGAAGTGGAGTTCATTCTCAACCGGCTGTGCAGAACCTGCCTCCCCAAATTCGGGTTTGGATCTAAGTGCTGTTTTTTTTTTTTGTTTTTTTTTAAAGAATATACAGCGAACATAGGCTTAGGCAACACAGGGCGCCTGTATCTGGCGTCCTGTTGCCATGGCAACCAGCCCGACTCTCTGCGATTATATCACGAGAGCCCGGCAACTTCACAGAGGGAGTGCGCTTCCTCTGTGAACCCTTCCCATGCCGCGATCTACATAGAACTCTGCAGGGAGGGGGTTAACAGCGGAGGGCACATCTCCGAAGCACCCCTGCTGCTGCAGCAGGAGGCCGGCTATGACTGACAGCTAGCTCCCGCTGCGGGGTAGCGCGAGATCTGTCATGATCTCGCGCTATCCCCATGACGTAAGGGTACGTCATTTTGCAGGAAGTACCCGGCTCCCATGACGTACCCTTAAGTCACGGGGAGGGAAGGGGTTAATTGGCCAACCAATAAAATTGTATTATATGTGTTTCCAAGTCTCTTTAACGCCCCTTCATCAAAATCCCGACGAAGGGGTATTAAACAGCTTCGTTAGCTTGCAGGTATAATTCTTCTGGTTGGCCAATAAAGGGGTCACCTCTACTTTTGTCGTTTTTGTTATACAAGAGTATTTAATATTACAAGATTTTTTTGGACTAACCCGGTACCAACCTGCCGGAACTCTGCTCTGTGATTGGCTATTATGGACAACTAAAACTATTTTTTTTTTGGTTTCCCAATAGTGATACAAAATATCCCCCAAGTCAAGGCAATATCCAGATCTCTGCAAATAAAAAAAATACCTAAAATACAATGTATCCGGCAACGACGACCTTGCGATAGATGTGATGGACAGAATAAAGAGCCCAAACAATGGGAAGCGATTCAAATAAGTAACTTGTCAACAGATCTCATTTAAATAAAACGGTAAGAAAAGAGAGCGCCCGGACTGGATTGTATCCTATGTGACACCCGCTATTGAGACAGACAGCTTTATTAAGGGGTTTGTTGTGTTCACCCATTCAGTCTGAGAGATGTTGTGCGGACCGCATAATTAATCCCGGCTCCCCCGGTGTCTGGACACATGCCAGCATTGTCTTTGCTATGTTAATATCAAACCGATTCATCCCATTTATCATCGGCTGCCACCGACGGAAAGCTTTGTGCAAAACCGCTAATCTTAGTGAGAAATCATGGAAAAGTCTAAAACCGGCCGAACACCAACCATTCTGTTATGGAAAAAACGAAGAGAGAATTAAAGAGTTAACTAGAGCCTACTATAGAAAAAAACTGCTAAAAATCTAATAAAGTGTTTTATGGTAGAATATTATTTTTTATGATTATTTATGATACCATTTCAATGAAATATATCATTTCTACTGCTACAGATGAGGTTTAAATTGACTCTTAACGCGCCATGATAGCTTTCTGTGCCCCCGTGTTATTGTCCTTCCTATTCCTCTATAGCAGCTTTGGTTGTGTTAGGGCCCATTTACACGGTCGTAGGCGTTTTACATGCGCCCACAGGTGGCGTAAAAATGCCTGAGTGGAAAAGGGCCCGCCACATATATGCAGAGGCCACAATGCCGTGGGGAGACATTCCCCCTTCCCTCCCCCTCGCTGGGCTCACCTCCGCTCTCCTCCGGCCAGTTGCAATGGGAGGGGGCGGAGCTTAGCTTCCGTCCATTGTCCGCAGCCAGCAATGACCCTCCCATTGCAAACAGCGGCAAGGGGTGGAGAGGAGAAGAGAAGGGGGAAGGAGCTTAGCAGTCACGCTGCTAAACACCCTCCCACCTCCCTTCTCCAGCAGCTGGCATAGACTCCCATAGGAGTCTATGCCGCTGCCACCACCAGCAGCGGAAATACACCCCTGTGCACTGAAGCATTGTAAGCCAATGCATCAGAGGGGCAGCGTATATTGGCTACGCGTGAAAACCCAGCCGATATACGCCCGTGTGAATAAGCCCTTAAGGTAACAATAGCTTGAATGGCATAAGATGATTCATCCCAGAAAGTTATCCCAATCATGTTAAGTTTGTCTCCATCTGTATTTTGGACCCCTTAGACCCGTTTGGTCTTTAACCCCTTAAGGACATATTTTGTGCATAAGGACTCAACAATTTTGTGGGGATTTTTATCTCCACTTTTCAAAAACCTTAACTTTATTTTTCTGCTGACACTGTCGTATGACGGCTTGTTTTTTGCGTGACGAACTGTAGTTTTTATTGGTGCCATTTTTGGGTACATAACACTTTATTCTGAAACTTTATTAATCTTTTTATGATAGCAGGGAGAGAAAACACAATCAATTCTGCCAGAGATTTTTTTTTCTTTTTTTACAGCGTTAATCATGCAGCAGTAATGACACAATAGATTTTTTTTTCTGCGGATCACTACAATTACAATACCAATTTTTTTTTTTAGGTTTTTCCACTTTTCCATAATAAAAACCCTTTTTTGGAAATAATATTTTTTTCCTAAATCGCTGCATTCACGCGGACAAATCACGGCCATCTGCATAGTATTGCGTTTTGTAATGCAATCCTGTGCAGGCGGGCAGCGGCGAAAATTCTGTGGGAAATCCCGCCGGAGAATTTCCGCCCGTGTGCAGGGGCCGTACTGTTTTAGGGTTTATTCACAACAACGATTTTTCCAAATTTTTGGAATGGATATATCGGGTCCAAAATTGTAAAGAAATGGAACACATTCTTTGGAATCTGGATATTCAGGAGGGATTTTTTAAAATCTGGATATATAGTCCAAGTAAATAAGACAAATCGCAGCACGTCCCATTTTTCGGACGAGAATCACCCATTCAAATCTATGGATGAGTTTAAAAAACATGCATCATACAAGTGCAATTCGTTTTTAACGCATGTAACCATGGGAGCCATATATTAAATAAAAAATAATCAGGATGGGATTTTTTTTTTAGTGTCTGAAAAATGCATATAAAACAGATAAAAATTGTGCATGAAAATTGCATTAAATGAAAAAAAAAAAAAAAATCGGACCAATTTATAGCAAGACTGAATGAAAGCTGCCTGTGTGCGAACAGCCCAAGTCCTCTGCCACACAAGCATTTTATGGCGGCATTTGCCGCGATAAGACACTGACTGAAAATCGTGACCATCTGAAGAATTGAATTTCCAATGCATTTGTTCAGATGGGCGATTTTCCAGTGCGTTACGTCAGCCGTCAGGAAAAGATAGCGCATACGGTGCCTGCTTTTGCGCACGGCCGGGAATACGCTGGCCGCTCCCATAGACTCCTATGGGAGCTGCCGAAAAAGGGAGGTGGGAGGGAGTTCAGCAGCTGCTTGCGTTACTTAAGTCCCTCCCCCTCCGATAGGCTTCTATGGGAGTTCTATTGCAGCAATCAGCCAGCAAGGGGAGAGCCCACAGCCGCACTAAGGTCTCTCCCCCGGCCCACGGAATTCCGGACTGCACATATATACGCCACAGCCAAGCCGCGTGAACATGCGAGCAAATGGGATATTTAGCTGTGACTTGGTCGCGGCTTCCTCCCATTCATGCGATTTTCGGCCAGCTGAAAATCACAACGCCCATGTGAAAGAGGCCCACAAGTGTCTCTTGCCCTTATTACGTCTGCAAAGCCCAACTTGACTGTATGGTTATAATGACCACAGCTGACAGCATCATAGGGGTCAATGACGATGTTTGGGTTATTAGATCGGCGGCTTTCAAGTTTTTCCATTGCCAGGAAATAATGCAGAGGCATTCGGATGCGTGATAAATGATAACCATCCGTGACGTCACCGGACCTGGTAAAGTATTCCAGAAGTGACTCTACACTAAAACTGTATCAGCCCCCCTCCTGATACAGTATCTACACCTTTCCATCAGGGGGCACAAAAAAGGGCCCTTTTAGACGAGTCGATTTATCGTTTGAGCGAGCAATTGATGTTATCGCTAGCTCGGTGGTCCGAGGAGCCTACGTCGTCGGCTCGGTCACACGGGAATGGTCTTCCACATTGGCTGTGAATACAAGGGCTGAACGGTTGCTCATTAGTGACCGCGCCAATGTGATCTTTAAGTCTGCAGAATGACAGGCGGACGATTCTCTTTGGTTTGCATGTAGGCCGAATGATTATCGTTCCCTTTTGCTCATTTGAACGTTTTTTAGAACGCTGATCATTCCGTCTAAAAGCACGTTAATCGCACTAATAATGTGAGTTGTGCGCGGCGCACGAACAGACACTTTACCTTTACATTGTCAGGAAGCAGCCCCCCGGGGTATTTGTCCATGTACTGACACAGATCTGTATGCTGAAACAGAAAAACACAAGCTATAATTACTGCACCGTCCCGGGAAATCACATGGGAGAAGCAACTGAGTAAACAAGTAAAATACGACAGAACAATAACCATCCAGTATATACAATGATGTAGCAGAGCGCCGACCGTCTGATCTAGCAGAGCGCCAAACAATAAAGGAGATTTAATAAGCAGAAGGTGACAGTGGGAGATCTACCGCAGTCTTACGCAGAAAAGATAAAGAAAAATCACTACATTCTGCAGAAGGGCTATTTGCACAAAAGTTTCTCCAACTTTTCAGCCCCCTGCGCCGGCCCTGTCACTGTTTTCGAAAATTGTGCGGCATTTGTTGAAAGGGGGTGTGGCCGTCCAGACCAACAGATTTATGTATAATTTATGCCCAAAACGGATGTAAATGATGCCAGAAATGTAAGGCAGCTGCACTTAATACATGAAGAGGTGTCCGCATCCCCATGTACTCGGCGCACCATGCACGGGGGAAATTATACTAAGCCCATTGTCGGAAATGCCGGTGTTCGTAAACTTCCTCCATAGACTTTTATTGCACTTTATATGAGAAAATGGCGGGTATGGAACGGGACACGTTTATCACTTTTTGCACATAATGGGATAATTTGAAGACCGGTCTAGAAAAAGGCGTCACTGAGCTGTAAAATGCGGCAGTTTTCTGTAAATCGACATGTGCCGTTTTTGGCACAAATGATGGCGTATGTGTAGAGCCGCAATGATGTGGCATACAGAACAAAACCACGAGCTGCACCAAATGCCACGTGCGCCATTTTCACAAATTTGGACCCCTGGAGGTGTCAGTTCAATAAATTATTTCTCCTTTCACATCCACGGTCAGAGAGTTCGGGGACAAATTATGGAGTGCAGATTGCGCCAACAGCTTCTCTTTATTAGTCAGGCTAGCGGCTGATGCATCATCACTACCCTTCTGCTAATCGCCTGCGTCCGGTATAACCGCTGCCAGTGAGCGTGCATGAGCACAGCAGCAGGAGGGCAGCTCTGAGGGGGGGATTTACGTTATTTCATTGTTTTACCTCTGTACTTTTCATGGTCAGCTAGTGGCCGTCAACATAACCTGAGAACCCCCTTGTGATTAGATAGTATTGTTACGGGAAGGCTATATATTTTCCCTACGGCACCTGCAATATTTTTCAGCGGTTGGCCGGGACAGGGGGCGTCCTGATGAGATGTAACATAAATCGGGCATATTTACTAATCAAAATAAACAGTTTTTTGGCGCAAATAGCGGCAGATAACTGTCTGGCATATTGAGTATGTGTTTTTAGACTCTTCTGGACACTTTTTCCGTATCATCCACAAAAAGGGGGCATTGCCTAAATTGCACCAAAATAAAAACTAAGCCAACTAGTAGGTGATATAAACTGACCGACCAGTCTTGAAATTCACCAGATTTACCCTCCAGCATGAGTCGCTGTGATGAATCCGGTGCACTTTAAGACCGTCTTAGTACGCACTGTCTAACGTTTAGACCGTATTAGAACACGTATCCTATTTTCTTCTCTTAAAGGGGTTGTTTAAACATGGCAGCTTGCTTCTGGAAACAGCAACATCTGTCCATGGATTGGGCCTGGTATTTCAGTTGAAGTAAATAGGGGTGAGCTACAATACCGCACACAACCTGGGGACAGGTGTGGAGCCTTTTTTTAATAAAAACATGTGAACATTCTGTCACCTACTTTAAACCCTATAAGCTAAGATCAAGTAGTTGACCCACTGAGTACGGGGATGTAAGGGTTATTCTTATCTCCCCCATCATTGCTCCGTTGTGAGAGCTGAAAGCCGCTGCTCAATGAGTTGAGCGGCGCTGCCAAGTATTCCTCCCACCATAAAATGTGAACGGGCGACCACTTTGCAGCGCCGCTCAATGCATTGAGTAGCGGCTTTCGGCTCTGACACCAGGGCAGCAAGGAGGAAGGTAAGTATAACACTTACATCCTGGGACTCAGCGGGTCACCTACTTTCAGCCCATAAACGGAGCTGATAGTGCTAAAAAGTGGGTGATAGACGCCCTTTAAATATTTAGAGAATAAACATCATAACACAAGATCTTTAGTCATACTTGAGATTTTGAGTGTTTTTTAATATTTTACATACAGTGTCTTAAAAACCTGTTTCTGAAAACCAAGCTCTGCAATTTTTGCTTTCATGCCAGTAATTTCGCCACGAGCGGTCTCCATCTCCGCTTAATGGATACCTCCTACAAGGAGCAATTTCACAGGCATTCATGACATGGTTTCATATCAATATCTCATTCCAATTCTTCTTTCTAGGGCTCTAAGCAGAATATACTTTTGCTGTTCCCATGGGGTTTTCACTCAAGCAGAATACATAGGCACTTATAGATCGTACTACAGAAGGGAGACGTATATTTGGGTCTTAATGAAAAAAACCTTTAATCTTAGACTCTGCCTGGCGTTGGCACCCAGGGTAGTCGCCGGTGCCCAATGAGCCGGGGGGTGGAGGGGCCAAGTCCACTTGGTGACCAGTTGAGTCACAGGGGAACCCGGGCTGCTGGCTCAGACACAGCAGTTGGGTGCCCCAGTTTTAATTGTTAAGTGTGTAAGGTAAAAAAAATTGCACATCCTCTCCTGTCGCTCCCCAGCATCTATAGTGGGTGTGCTGTCTCTGGTTAATTCAATGTTGTGCAGTCATGTGAATCGCATGATCGCCGTAGTCCGTTCTTGGCTTCAGTGATCATGTTTGTGACACATGACAGCAGGAGACAGTGTACCAATTGTAGCTTCTGGGGAGTGACGCGGGAAAAGGAGTATGGACTATATTTTTTTTTGGGGGGGGGGGGGGTACATTCTATGGAGCGCTGAGGGCATTATTATCGAAAAGGCATGTTATTACTGAGTGGGAACGAAAGGGAATATTCTTCCTGCGTGGAGACATAACAAAGGCATTATTTCTAAGGGGGAAAACTTTTACTGTGAGGGTCGCTATAAACAGCGCTTAGTGTGTGGGGCCTACAGTGAGCATAAAAATGGGTAGAGTACTACTATGTGGGGTACCACAGGTGGCATTATTACTATCCTGGTACTATAGAACAGTGTTCCCCAACTCCAGTCCTCAGGGACTGCCAACAGGTCATGTTTTCAGGATTTCCTCAGTGTTGCACAGGTGATGTACTTATTGTCAGTGCCTGAGGCATTGCTACAGGTGTTCTTACCATAGGATATCCTGAAAGCATGACCTGTTGGTGGTCCCTGAGGACTGGAGTTGGAGACCCCTGCTATAGGCTGATTGTGTAAAAGTGTAGATAATGTAAGGAGGGTGGTGGAAAAGCAAGGAGCCAAAGATGTAAAGGTGTCTGTGTGTTCAATTCTACAGAGACAAGCTGTGGCTGGGAGAAGTTGCCATGGCAGTCTGGGAGGGATAAAGAAGAAAGGGGGAACTGAACAAGTCAGAGAAGACATAACCTGTGATCACTGGATATAGTAGTACTCAGTAGTAATCACATATATGGTCTGAAAAACACCGATGTACAGCTGGTATCTATTGTTATCCTGTCACTGCATGCCCTGCTACACAGTTACTGCTGCATGTGTGTAACCAATGCAATGGTGCCCACTGAGAATCTGCCGCCCAAGGGCCTGCATACACACTGAGCCAGACCCGTCTCAGACAAGTCCTCATGCACTCCGTCACACAATTACTTGTAAAGATCTCAGTGGCATGAAGCTACTACTCAGAACCTCTAGTGGTGGGCTCATAGGAGCCTTATGCTACAGATCGTGTAGTGACCCTGTACTGTCACTACTTTGCAGTGTTAACATCTCAGGGAAGATGCTAGAGGGAAGGAGATATATAGAGCCCTTTAGTGGAGTCATGTTGAATTTTAGCTTGGGAGTTGAACAGGGTAGAGATCAGTCTTCCTGTATGGGTGCAATCTGCCCATGCTCCTTACACTCAGCATACCTCTGGAGGTGGAAATCAGTGCCAGCCAAGCATCACCGAGACCAACACGCCTGTTTATAAATGGTAAATTAGGGATAGGAATCATATAGTAGTGATAGCAGTGGTAAATTAAGGCCGGCTTCACACAGGCAGATTCAAATTGCGGAATCCACGATCGGAATCCGCACGGAGGATCCACGGCAAAACGCGGGCATTGAAAAGCATGTTAAATCGCTTTTTCGCTCACACTCGCCAATACGAATTGCATGTTCCACGGGTGGAGGAAAAATCGCAGCATGCTCTTTTTTGCCGCAGATTCCACACGGATGGCCTCCATTGAAGTCAATGGAGGCTGTCCAACCCACAGGCCACATGCAATTAACATTGTGCATGGGCTACGGGTACCCACGTCATTGCTAAGTGCTTGTGGACGAGGAGGAAAAAAAGAGGGGTGGAGCAAAACCCGTACAGTTGTATTTGTTGTGAAAATGATACTATAAAGGTCATGAAGTGAAGTGGTAACTTCAATAATGGAGGTGCTGCCAGACCAGATGACGCACCACCTGGGGGGGGTGATAGAGTGAGAGAATAGAAAGAAAAAAAATGGCAATGGAGACGGCGCAACACTCCAGATTTAAGCAATATGAGTGACCAAATGTATGTGAAACTTCTCCTTTTATTTAATAAAGTACGTGGACAGCTTGTGAATACGCGTTTCGGGGATAACCCCTTCGTCAGTTCAGCTGGTGTTTAAAATATACAGGCAATTGGTGGGTCCCAAAAGGGTTAAAGATTAGATCTGTTTGCCTGTGGAGTGTGGGTCAGCCAGGGCAGGAGCAGGAGCCTGTGTGAAGCTGTCCTAAGGATAGGAACCATATATTAGTGATGGGAGTGGTAAATTAGGGATAGGAACCATATACTAGTGATAGAAGTCAGGGGCGTAACTATAGAGGGTGCAGGGGATGCGGTTGCACCCGGGCCCAGGAGCCTTAGGGGACCTATAAGGCCTCTCTTCTCCATATAGGGAGCCCAGTACTATGAATAAAGCATTATAGTTGGGGGCCCTGTAACAGATTTTGCAATGGGACCCAGAAGCTTCAAGTTATGCCTCTGTGCAGCTTGGTTTAGGTATGGGTATGGGTACAGATAGAGGGGGGGGCCCCTGAGCCTTTAGTTACGCCCCTGATAGAAGTGGTAAATTAGGGTGCATTCACATGCATAATTTTCATGCGAGCAATACGGACAGAGATCACATGTGAAAATAACACATTGATTTCAATGTGCTCATCTCATGAGCGATCTTTCTCTCCCAGCGGTGCTGCAAGATTGAAAAATCCCTGCATGTCCTAATTTTGGTTAATTCCTCGCAAGGAATTGGCCATTATTTTATGTGGGATCCTTAAAAAAAATAATCACATCGCACTCGCGTGCCAAGCGATTGAAATGTGACTGCGATGCAATTTTTACCACTAAAACTATATTAGTACTTTTTTCACTGTGCGCAAAACGTGGTTCAAAATCACGAGTACACAGATGTGTTGCGTTTAAGCAAGAAAACGTATCGTGCTGACATCCAGAATTGCACGTTTAAGAATACGGCATTGGACCAAGTTTCTCGGACCGATAACCTACACGCTCGTGTGAATACAACCTTGGGGCTCTTTCTCACAAGTGTAGGCGATTTTCGGCCAGCCGTGTTACGCCCACAGAGCGGACAAATTTGCGTGAATGGGCGTTAAAACGTCCGTTTTAATGCCCTTCAGATGGCCGAGTGTGGCGATTATACGCCGCATCCGGAACACCGTCGGGTGGGAGTAAACAGTTTAACTCTGCTAAACTGCCTCCCCCTATCCGCCCACTTGTCAGCTCTCGGCAAGGCGAGGGGGCGGGAGCTTAGCAACAAGCTCCCGCCCCCTCCCATTGCAAACAGCCGGCAAGCGGTGGAGAGGAGGAGGGAAGGGGGTGGGAGTTTAGCAGGCACGCTGCTAACCTCCCACCCACCTCCTTTCTTCGGCAGCTACCATAGGCTCCCATAGGAGTCTACGGGAGCCGCCATCGTATTCCGTCCGAAAGATAGTTCCTGAACTATCTTTTCTGGCCGGCGTAAAAATGCCCGACCGGAATGAGCACTGTATGCGCTATCTTTGTCGGCCAGATGTTTTTACGCCTTGGGAATACGCCCATCTGAACTGATGCATTGTAAACCAATGCATTAGATGGGCAGCGTGTATCGGCCGGCAGTAAAAGCGCAGCCGATATACGCTCATGTGAAAGAGCCCCAAGTGAAATACACAGTGATATACTTTAGCGAGCAGCTGTATTCTAGTGTATAGCTATCAGGCTTCCTGGAATGAAGTAGTGAAGAAATGGGCCACCGATGCCTGATTACAGATATCGAAAACAAGCTCTGCTGCTGCGTTCTTGGCCAACGTCTCACTTGAACGTCACCATTCAGTACAATGTTGGTATCCAAGGCAGTGAAGGATTAAAAACTGAAGCATTATCTAAGTTCAGAGTACCCAGCGATGACAAACTACTCACTGCATTCCAAGAATGTCAGGTGTTCACAGATGCACATACAAAGACTCATATTCATTGGTATGGCGGAGATATCCTCAGTGGACCTCAGTGTTTTCAGGCAAGCATTGAGGTTGTAAGCCAACTAAATTCTATTAATTCAGCTCTTCTATGAAATATCAGGGCTGTCGTATCTTGTAGATTTAATCATATAAAAAGTAACTAAAAAAATCTACGTCTATGGGTTTCTTTGTTTCAGACCATCCCTACTTGTCAGAGGACCGCTTGACAATGAGCTGTTCACAAGCAGGCCCTCTGCTGGGACATCCAGCGATCAGCTGTAATCCAGAGTGGAGAGTGGTACAGTGGACCCCCCTCTCTAGTAACTCCAAATTCCCCAATAGGGTGTAAGAAAAAGGGTTTTCTAAACTGCAGAACTCCTTTAATACTGCAGTGTAAGCAAAAGTTATTCCACCTTAGAGCTGAACAGCCGAGTCATGTCTCAAAGTCTGGTTGCTATGTGTTGTCAAGGATATTACCAGGAAGCAAGTCCATAGCAACCAGTCTGTCTCAGATGACTCATGTTTCGCGGCTTGTCGGTCACGACAGCGTTGTGGCATGGTGGCCACGATACAGGGACAGACCTGTCATCCTGTTACTATGCAGGACACAAGTCAATGCACATTGTGCGGAGATTGCTGGATGCTATCTCGCAGTATACTGCATACCTTGAGAGAGGGTTCAGTGGGTGGTTTTCTAGCAGAACTACCTATCAGCAGGTGTGAAGGGCTTTATATTCCTACCCTACCCTTCCCTCTTTGCTGTTTATTTCAGTTCTCTAGAGGAGAGGTTGGTGTAGGTGGAGGTCTCTAGCCTGGGTGAAAGGCTTCCTATTCAGTTAAGTACTGGAGTTCCTTTCTGTTGTTTTTGTTAACCCTTTATTGTTTTGCTTTGCTGAGTCTGTGCACCTCTCCAGGGGTTCCTGTAAGGGACAGTTAAAACCCAGGTGAAGACAGTGGGGCTGTCCTTATCTGGACAATTACTCTGCTTTTAGGCAGGGGCTCCCCGTTTCCCTGTTAGGTAAGGGACAGGAGGGACAGGTTTTTTTCATCTAATTGTGCCTGGAGCTTACGGTCCTGCATAGTTTAGTACATGCTTTTTGCATTCTATGTGAACGCCACCCTGCGTCTGTGTTGGGCGTGGTGCTGCCCGGACAGGACACATTTTCAGCTGAAAGACGGGGCAAAGAATCTTGGTGGCATTTCAGTACAACAGCAAGAGATAAAGAAAGACATAATTTATCATATTTTTGTAAGAATTAATTTAGGTGTAGAATTTTATTTTATTTTTTTTAACGGGGCATCCACCCAAATACACTTTTGGCTTAAATGTACAGCTACCTGGTCATGTATTCTACTTTATGAGAACCACAGCCAAACAAACTTGCTCTATTTTTGACTCTACCTGCCAAATGTCTCAGCCCTCCAAGATGGTTGTCAAAAGGGGTGGAGATAAACATTTGCATAAAATCGGCGTTTTTGGGGCATGGTGTTGAATCTTCCCTCTATTTGGGGTTCAAATAATGGAGACTAGAGATGAGCGAACGTACTCGTTTCGAGTAATTACTCGATTGAGCACAGCGATTTTCGAGTACTTCAGTACTCGGGTGAAAAGATTCGGGGGGCGCCGGGGGGCGGCGTGGCGGCGTGGGGGGTAGCAGCGGGGAACATGGGGGAGCCCTCTCTCTCTCCCTCTCCCCCCCACTGCAACCCCCCACTCACCCACGGCGCCCCCCGAATCTTTTCGCCCGAGTACGGAAGTACTTGAAAATCGCGGTACTCGGGCGAAAAAGAGGCGTGGCTGAGTAGGTTCGCTCATCTCTAATGGAGACAAATCTTATCAGTACCTTTTTCTCTGAGAGGCTAAACAAGTCAACCAGTCCAACAAATCAGAGGTTAGGAGACTCCCATCCCCCCATGTAGTTTATGGCTGGAATACCTCTTTAAGAATGTTTTAATCAGGATACATGACAAGACATGAATACAACTTGAAAAGAACTACAAGTCTTTGCATGGACTCTATATAACCTCTATTTACATATTAGCTAAAGAACCCCCTAAAGAGGAGGAGCTTGGTAACCCATGCTCTAGTATTATATCCTTAGTGATCTTATAAGGCCTGTTAAAATGTAGCATATTGACTTGTAAGAAAGCTAACTTCCAATAGAAGGCGCTGCCAAGGCAATGTAACATATGCCATTTGCATACCAAATTTCCCAGAGGAGCATTGCATGGTTTTCTAAGTCTCCCGATACCTTCAAGATGATCTCCACAAGGAGAAACGATACTCCTCCCAGACAGCATTCTGCTAGCATGCTCATTGTATGTACATCTACTCTATAAATTATGTTATTTCCTTTTATGTGTGAAATGGGCAAAAGTTTTCCTTTTTTTTGTTAAAGTAATCAAAAAGAAGGGAAAGTGAAAATCAAATGCAAGAAGGTGTCCTGGAGGGACCTGGAATCACAAGTTAGGCTATCCACGAGGAAGTCATTTCATGGGCTGCACAAGGGATGAAGAGATCTAATCTGGAACTGTGAATTAAATGCTTTCACCACTTCAAACAGCGAAATTACAAGACGACAATGCTGCAACATTCCAGTAACTACTGTGTGACCAGCCTCAGCAGAGCTCCGACAGCAGCGTGGCTTCATTCACAGTTTTAAGACATGGAAACGATTGTTAAAATGTCAACCAAACTGGTATAGAAAAAATTTGGGGAGAAATAACCCCAAAACTACGTGAATAACTACTACAGCTACCCATAGAGACATAATATACGACTGGCCATACCACAACTGCAACCCAGTACTGAACGGCTACTGCTGGGTTTTTTTCACACATTGAGTGTAATGATAAAATTGTGTTAAACTGCAACCACCACTAGGGGGAGCTCACTTCATACAGGTTCTGGGTTCTAAATATTAATGGCCTACCCTCAAGAAAGGACACTGGTATCTGATTGGCGAGGGTCTGCCACCCAGGACCCCCATATCTGCTGAGTGAAGAGGTAGCGGTGCTCGTGCGATCACTGTGGCCTCTTCAGTGTTTACATCATAATCTGATCCGGTTTGTGCTCAGAGCGCAGTACTTTTTGTAGTGGCAGTTCTGAGTACTGCAGGCTTGTCCCATTGAAGTGAATAGACCCAGATTCTGAAGAGATCATTGAAGTGAACTGGACAAGGCGGCAGAACTAAGAATGACTGCTATGAAAAGTACAAAAAGGGTCGTACTCAGGTATACTGTAAACGTTGGGCTCAACACGAGACAAACGCTGTGGCCTCTTTAAGCAGCTGATCCTGGGGTTTCTGGGCGACGAACCTCTGCTGATCACATATTGGAAATTTTTAACAACAGGATAGACTCTGTAACCCCAAAATACCGCTCGTATTTTCAAACTTATGGGCCAAAATAGGCGCTTTTTTTCCCCCCGTTTTTGTTTACTGTCGCGTTTCGACACCTTTTTTTAAATTTTCCAGTCGATATAGCAGTATGAATGCTTGTTTTTTTTTTTTTTGTAAGACTAATTGTATTTTTCTTTGGCGCCATATACTGTATTAATTGACACAATTATGGTGATAATTGTCATTCGCGTGAAAAAATCACGCAAGACAAATGCAAGTGTGCAGGAGCCCTGATTCTGAGAGCTATAACTTTTATTTTCCCTCTCTCTACCTGTCCGGATCTGTACTCCGGATGTGCCGACTGGTGCACTGGGCACATGCGCAGTACAGATTGTGCCACGCCGTCGCTAGGCAATAACGCAGATTCTGTAGTCTTTCCAAAGCGTCAGCTGCAGACGGGCCACAAATTGGACGGCTTTTATTGACTTCAATGGAAGTTTTCTGCACAGAATCCGCAAACGATGCCCAACACTCGACCCCGCACATACTCGCTCTCCTGCTGCTGCTCGGGAGCTAGTAACGCTGGCTAACAGCGGGGTGGCCGGAGGAGATTTTACTCCTCTTGCTCCCCCGCCCCTCTCCATTGGCATAACATAACGGCCATTCAGTAATGAACGGCTGCTGTCTACACTGAGCAATCAGCTCATCGTCCATCATTTATGCAGCATAGCACCCTGGACGATGAGCTGATAGCTGATCGTTCAGTGTAAATAGCAGCTGTTCAGTATTGAACAGCCGCTTTGTTAGGTCAGTGGAGAGGGGAGGGGGAGTGCAAGGAGAGAAATCTCCTGCAGCCTCCCCGCTGTGAGCCAGCTATACTAGCTCCTGTGCAGCAGCAGAAGAGCTAGTAAGTGCGAGGACTAGTGTTGCTCATCGTGTAAATCTACCTTAAGTAAAGAGACTGACAAGGCAATGCTCCTCTGGGAAATTTATGCAAATAAGAAAGATGGAAAAATACATAGCAGCCAAACTGAAATGGCAGAGTTGCAGTGTACAAGCACAAGTCCAGCTCCCATTACAAACTGCAAATATGTGATTTTTCTGGGAAAAGCCACAATCAGGCATGTCCCTCTCAGCGATCCTTAATTCTGGCTTAGGCCATATTTACATGGCTGACAATGAGTCAAGCCAGAGATTCTCGTACGTACTACTCTCGTGCACAAGTTGTGCAAAAATAGGGCAGTGTCGCTGCAAGCAAGAAATCGCTAATATAAACAGACCCATTGCAAACAATGGGGTCTATTTTTGTGCAAGATTTGTGTGCCATACAACGCACAGAACGCATGCAAGAATATCGTAAGTACGATGTTAGAGAATTCGCAAGTAGGAGACCTCGTCTATGATACCCATGTGACCTAATTGGTTGCATGGACAAAGGTGGTCTTTATAAGACAAGCTTTTTAAAGTGACCCTCTGGTTTTGGAACACATTTCTGTCCCGGGACCAAAGGATGGAGTATATTGCTTGCTGCTGTTTTTCTCCAGCAATGTCCCTCCGAGTCAGCCGTTCGGGATCCTGTTTTCAGCCATCCACGATGCCAGCTGTAATTTTCTAGTTACCCGATGCTCAATGTGCTCTTTTGTCTGATTGGCCAGCACTGATCACATGCGTAGTTATAGTAAATGGTTATAGCGCATTGGTAATCTAAAACTACTAATACACTATGGGGATTAGGTCATCTGAAGTTTGCATCGGCAATCTTGGATGCTGAAAGCAGGACCCGGAACCAGAAGATCTGGGGGACATCAACACAGAAGACCAGCATCAAGTAGTATTACTGCTTCCTTCGATGCTAGGACAAGATTTTGTCCTGAAATTGGAGGGTCACTTTAAAGGATCTGATAATGGGACCCCTGCCAATCACAAGAACAGAGGTCGCAAGGGCTCTTGCATGAATGAAGCAATGGTCACATACGTGCATTGCCAATGAATTAGTTTCAATGGGAGTACCAGCAATTGCTGAACACTTGAACTCGGCTATCTCCAGCGTTCCCATTGAAAATGAATAGAGCAGCAATGCACATGCACAACGGTCGCTCATGTCCATTCACGTGGAGACCTTTGGGTCTTCCATTCTCTGGGTAGTGGGGTTCCCAGCAATCGGATGCCAGCAATCAGAAAGTTATACTCTTGTAGTGTCCCAGACTTAGGTCTACACAATACTTAAATTAGCTCCTGTGGAGTGTGTGATTGTATTCGTGATTTACTGTCTGTCACTTGTAATGGGGGAGCCAGGAGGTAGTTTTGTATATTGTGTAGAGTCACTGTCAGGCATACAAAACACCAGACATTTGACCTAACTTGTATATGTCTGGATGTGGGACATCCTACACTTGCGTGTCTTGTGAGTCGCGCCAAAGGCAGTCCTGGGATTGGTTAGAGGATTTCACCCAAAATGCCCCGGGGCTAGCCAGAGGGGAGTTTATAAATAAGAGCGCAGGAGAGTAAACAAAAGGAGTCCAGAAGAAGCACCCAAAAGAGAGGGTCCAAAAGAAGCACCCAAAAGAGAGGGTCCAAAAGAAGCACCCAAAGGGAAGAACTTGAGACACCCCCTAAAGAGAAAAGAACAGTCTCAGGGAAGAGAGTCTATTTCACTCCCGCTGGAAGAGTCATGCCCAGATGGGACAAGACCTCTTAATCACCCTGAAGAGACAGCAAGCGACTGTTACCTCCGAACAAACAGAAAGGATAGTGGCCATGGGAGAAACTCCTTTTAAGATAAAGGGTATTGGCGTCACAAGCTATTTGTCTATGTCCATTTGCAACCGGCGAGTGGTTAAGCCAGGCCGCAGCCAACCCATGGAGCAGAGCAGTAGAGCCACCCTTGACAACCATCAACTCAACCCCGCTGTCTCCCTCAACTCGGTGAGGTCTGCTCTCAGCTACCGCACTCTAGTCTGTGTATAAATGATTGCTTCCAATCTTGGCACACTCTCTTTAAGACCATGACTGTGCAATCGCAATCATAGCAGAATTATTATTGGTGGATGAACCATTCTTAAAAGCCATTCAAATACTGTAGGCTAAGTTTCCCCTAAAGCATCAAGTCATTGGACTGAGCCTCCAATTATAACATGGATATGGTTACAAGATGAGCTGGACCAGCCACGATCAATCTTCTTTATGGCAGACACCTTTCTAACACAGGGCAGGAAGCATTTCAATTTAAAAATGCCATTAAATAGGATTTTGCACCCTCCGCCCCTGCAGCCTGGGGCAAGAATTGTATCACATACATCTAGAAAGCCTTTTGGCAGAACATGGTTCATATTAGAAAATATTATAATTAACCAGCTGAGGTGTTGCGAAAAAAAAAAATCTAACCTATCAAGCAGACTGGAACTGACGAGGCAAAATAATTTATAGGGTTCAGATAAAGTGCATCTTATTGCTGCATGCATAATGGCCAAAAAAATTGCACGACACTCCCCTGTTACACGGCGCTCGCTACTAATGAACACCGTGACTAAACGGAAGCAAATCCACAATGGATGGATAATGCTAAGACACCGTGCTAAAAAGAGATTATTACAGGCAAGGAACTGTCCATACTGAAATAGGATTTTGCTAAATTATGGGATTAAATTAACTTTCGTGTCGATATTTGCGGTTTCTATGGTGGTTAAAGGTTGGGGAGGGGGAGTGAGATTTCATTAAGATGCAATCTCTGCAAACAAAAAGCAATGATCTTTGCTTAAAACATGCTAGATCATCTCACAGTTCATCAGCCGGGTACGTAGGAGCTTGTTTATGAGGAAGATTTCCAGAGTTCATCGAAAAGTTAATTCAATGAAGAAAGAAAAAGTTTGGAATCTTGTTCTTTATTGTAACTCAGGCCAAGTTCAGATCGGCCAAGTGCTCCTATTGGTCCTGCAACGCGGTGAAAACACGGTCGTGTGCACGAGCCCTTACCTGGGTATCTCCTGTATATAATTATATATGCACAGCTGGTATAAGTTATACATCTCCTGTATATAATGATATACCAGGGTATACTAGTATGGTCGATACCACTACATACAGGATGTATAGTTTATACCAGTAGCATATGTATAATTATATACAGAAATACGGGTTATACAAGCCTGCACTATATCACTATATACAGGGGGGATGTACATATCCTGTATATAGTGATCTGTACCATACTGGTATAACTTGGATATATCCTGTATATAATGATGTATGTACAGCCACTATAAGTTATACCAGCTCTAAATACAAATTAACATGCAAAATGTGATTCTTCCCAGCAAGAGAAACCATATAATCTTGTAGATATGATACCTTTTAGTGACTAACAAAAATATATGGTGTTAATGTTAGCTTCTGAACCAATGCAGGGTTCTTCTTCAGGCTTAAATGAAATTGATCCGAAGAGGCGTGCATATTTATACATACATACTTATGACAAGGCACAGACATGGATGTGAATAATTTGCACTTAAAAGAATACTACAACAGAAATACAAACATCTTTAAAAAGTCACTGATAAGGGAGTGAAGGTTTTATGGTCCCTGAATCACTGTTGGGGGGGTCACCAGGCCAGCAGTGTTATCTGTGCTATAGATTTCTCATACTTCCCGCTCACGCATAATTTAGCCCTCTATTGAAAGTGTCAAAAGTTGATTTCATGTTCCCAAATTCTTCTGTGGCTTTGTGACTTGAAATTGCCTTTCAGCATTAGAACGTTCATATCTTCTATGTCGTGACTAGAAAAGTGCTCGGCCACAGGAAATTCTGTCTTTCTCTGCTTAATTGTGTGGCAATGAGACCTCTTCCTTGCTTTAAGTTTGTGTCCCATTTCTCCAACATAAAGGCCCCCCAACAGGACATTTACTGCACAGGATCGGGTACACAACATCACCCGTGGAACATGTGAATGTCCCCGGGATCTTATAGTCCTGTTGTGTGTTGGGGATCCGTATCCTGTCCGCAGTCAGTACATGTGAGCAGGTCTTGCAGCTCCTTACATTACAGGGATAAGTTCCTTTTTGTATGTCAGATGGCAACGCACTCCTGATTATAAGGTTCCTCAAATTTGGAGGTTGCCTGTAACATAGGAGGGGAGGGTCCAGGAATAGGATTTTAAAAATGTCCTTTTAAGATGGTACAAATGCTCCTCTCTGTCTGTTGGGTTGAAGCAGATTCGGGTGTATCTGATGGCCTGGCTGTAGACAATGGACTTTCTGATGTTTTTTAGGATGGGAAGTGTCCCATCTGAGGTATGTGGGCCGGTCAATTGGTTTTTGGTATAGAAATGTCTGTATTGAGTTGTTTGAAATTTTTATGGTGGTGTCCAAAAAGTTGATTTCAGTATATCAGTAGCTTAATGTCAGGTTTATGGTGGGGTGGAATGCATTGAATCTCTCATGGAATTTTATTAGTTCTTGTTTGGTGTTGGTCCAGATGATTATGATGACATCCATGTAGCGGAAGTAGGCCAATGGTTTGTTGGGGCAGGAGGCCAGAAAGTCACTCTCCAGTTTTCCCATGAAAAGGTTGGCATATTGCGGTGCCATTTTACTGCCCATGGTGGTTCCAGTGAGTTGCAAAAATATCTCTTTGCCAAAGGAGAAATAATTGTATGTGAAGATGAATCTTGTGAGATGTAACACAGATTCAGAGACAACCCTATGGGCCCCAAGGTGTGCCTGGCAAGCGGTCAGTCCATCTTCATGTGGGATGTTGGACTATAAGGATTCCATAGTGGCCAGGATGATGCCATTGGGGAGCGGATCTATAGTTGATAGTTTGTTCAGTAGGTTCGTCGTGTCCTGCAAAGAGCTGGTTGTGTTTCTCACCAGTGGTTGAAGAACACCCTCTACCCATCCTGAGATTCATTCATTGAGGGTTTCCACACCTCAGATAATTGGCCTCCCTGGGTTGCCAGCTTTGTGTAGTTTTGGAAGCATGTAGAAAGTTCCAACCCTGGGGTTCTCCGCTATCCAAAAGTTTTGTGGAGCTCACAGATAGGCTTTTGATGACCCTTCTCAATTCCCTTCCATATTTTTGAGTCGGGGTCTTGATCCATTTTGGTGTACATACCACTCTCCTCCTCGGCTCCCGACACTGTCAGTGCACTGCTAGCTTGATCCAATCATGCGGCCGGCAGTGTACTGATAGACTGCAGTTGTTACCAATCACAACTGCAGTCACTCAGTGGAAGGCCGGAGCTTCCCTGGTAACTTCACTCCCCACACTGAGTGTTAGCCCGCAGGCCACGGCAGTGAAACAGCATATGGTGGAGCCCATGGGTTCCCCTTTGTTAAGGGGCCAGGTCTCAATTGCCAGTGCCTAACGTTAGAAGACTTGCCGAGACAGGTATAGTGTATCAGAAGAATTGTCCCTCTGTTACCATGAGGCCGGGTAGGGACTACGGGTAGCAGTGGCGCTGTTCGCTGCGGCATTCTGGGATGGTGTTGCGCCCACGTTCAGGTCGGCGAGTGGTGGCACCATGCTCCAGTGCGCGGGTGCAGCGATTGGCGCGCGTCCCTGCTATGAGAGGCGCGCGCACTCTATCTTGTGAGATATAGTAGCTGGCTGGGGGATCCAGTCAGCCGGCTTCATTGGTCTCCCCCCCAAAGGGCGGAGACTCCTGAATATAGCCTGGCATCTGCTGATAGCAGTTGCAGGTTATTGGTTCCATTCCATGTGTGTCTGACTTCGGTCCTGCTCCAGTGGAAGTCACTTTATCTTGATCCAGCTCTGCCTGTGTTCTGTGGTTTTCCTGTCCTGTTGGTTTATTCCATCGGCCTAGCCTGTCGGTACTAGTAAGTTGTCATTGCCTAGGTACGGCGGTTCCTTCCTGTCCTGCCACTAGGCAGCGTAGGGTCAGTGTTGGCGGCCTGGACCTGTCCACCTTTGGGGCTACCTCCAGGTAGGGACATTGGCGTGGATAACTGTCAGGGAGTCCCACGTTGTGCGTACCTGTGCACCCTACTAGTACTGTAACACTCTTTACATTGTTCAAAAATTGGGATCTATGTAGATGCATTGTGCAGATCAATGGCCATGTGACTACAGAATCAGACTATACAAAGTGTGTTTGTAGTCAGTTACCATGGGAATACACAGGTCTGCAGAGGAGCTGAAGACACAAAACAGGGTAGGTGATAAATGTATGCTGGGTGGTCCGATTGTTGCAACCCCTGTGGAACACAAAAATGAATCTCCTAAGTGGTAAGGATGGAGGATACACTGGAGGCCTGTCCTTGGGTGTCAGGAGGGGTGCTAACAAGCTACTCTGCCTTGGCCAGTAGATTTAGATACATGGCTAAGGCAATCAACTTGATCTTGGCCTTGGTGAAGGAAAGCCTAGCAACACATCTCATTTGGTGGACAGATGTAGCACCATTGGTATACTAGTATGCACGGTGTCTCTTTATGTATTACACAGTGACTAGAGCAGCAAGAATATGGATAGTATTTGGGTCTACTTCACTATGCGGGCTACGACGTGGCTTAAATTCATACTAAATGTGGACACTGTTTAATATTTCTCCATAATTGGTTGTGGCGGTCATTCTCCAAATTAGAAAGAAATGGAAGGCCTTAGGTCTCTCGAATAGGACATAAAGCTGATCCATCCACATTCCCATGATGCTGCAAAACCATCTAAAGCCGCTCTTGAATTAAAACAAAAAAGTTTTCTATTTGGCTGCTGGGGATGACATCATGCGGCAGACACCGGCATTGTTTGCCTATGGCATGGCTGTGAGCGGGCCATTCTTCTGCTAGAGAGGAGAGAGCAGACATTTGGTATGCATCAGTAATTTTACTCACTACGATAACTTCTCTTTTCACAGCAACAAGCTCTTTGAAATCCGTCTGTAATGGAAAGTGGTCACTTTGAGAAGACCAATTGAAAGGCTCACAGTCAGATTTCAATGAGGTTTCAGCCCCGTGATGTGCACAGCACACAAGCATGCATGAGATTTCCATCCACAGGCCCAGTAGCTCTATAATGAGATATTACATCATTATCAAATGGTCATTCGAAGCCCCATTAGGTTTAAAAAAAAGTAAAAAACATTAAAGGGTAACTCCATCCAAAGTAATAATTCGCCTATTACTGTGAAACTAGGATCTCGTAATCTAGTAAAGTACTGCAACATAATTTGGAATTGCAAGAAAACTGAGTAGCTCATCTCATTGCAAAATTAAATGTTGATAGTATATGATGTAGGATTTTTCATTTATTATTAAGGGCTTTTTTCTTGAAAGGTTCGACATTCTACACTTTTACATATTTCCTACTGTTTATTATCCAGAATCACTGACGTAGGAATAAGAGTCGCAGAAGTCACAATTGTGAGCCAGCCCCTAAGCTAGGGGGGCCACCGAGGCCCCCCTCACCCCATCTATTGTTATGAGACTTTCCTGCGCCCTTCATCTGGCTAAACAATTAGTGACAGTAACATTAGTCTGAATGGCAAAAGAAAATCCTGGAATGCCCCTTTTGAGGGGCACAGGGATGCCATACCTGGCAGGGGAACGCATTGTACCCCTATTGTTTCCAATGAGCTCGGCGCTGCTGCCGCCAGCCCCATTGACAGCAACAGGCAATGTTGCAAAAAAAAAAGGAGATGCTGTAATTTGGTTCCCTGCATAGCTGCTTTACAAAGGGGTTGTCAAAGTTAAATAAATAATAATCCTGCCTCCCATGTTTCAAAATAATGAACATTTGCATACTCGCCTCTTTCAGCTCCCGGCAGCTGTGGCGCCACATATTCAGGTCTACACTATAAGGCCTTATGCACATGGCCATGACGGGCTCCGCAAGCGGAATACCGCAGTGGAGTCCGTCACGGTGCCCCACCAAAGACACCACACTTACCTCCGGCGTCGCTGCATGAAGTCCCGCATGATGTTCCGGCGCGCATGCGCAGTACAGTGCATCACGTGCAAACAGTGTCATATGACACGGCCGGCGGTGGGCGCATCCATGCTATACTTCCACTGTGCTACAGCGTAAGTATAGCATGACAGGCGGCTGCCATTGACTAAAATGGAAGCCGTCCGCACGTATACCTGTGGCAAATAGGACATGCCTCGGGTAATTTCACAATTCCGCGGCATGTACCTTGAGCTATTAGGTTCAATAGAATCTAATAGCTGTGGCGAGACGCCGTGGTTTTCCGATGTGGGCATTAGGCCTAATGCTGTATTGAAAGCCTGAAGTCAGCCTGTGTACAGGAAGTTACAGGCTGCTACAGCCAAACGTAGTCCTCGGTGTTCAAGCGTTGACATTTGTGATTGGCTACAGCAGCCTGTAACATCCCGTAAAAAGGCCGACTGCAGCCTATCAATACAGTCCTGGCAGAGACAATGAAGCTGCCGCGGGCAGCTGGGAGAGGCGAGCATACAAGTGATTATTATTTTTATACATAGGGAGGAGGAATTAAAAAAAAACCTCAGACATTCCCTTTAAGGGTCACAAAGACACAAAGACTATTACTTAAAAAAAAATAAAAATCAAATCATGGTATTTGTATAGCGGCGCCAACTTATTCCGCAGCCTTTCAGGTAATTATTACGTATTACCCCCCACCAAGCTGGGTTCTCATTTTACCAACCTCGGAAGGATGGAAGGCTGAGTCAACCTTGAGCCTGCTACCTGAATCAAGCAGGGATCGAACTTGCAACCTTCAGGTCGTAGGCGAGAGCTTACACTCCGCACCAGAAAAGTATTATTACTTATCTGGAGCACAAAGTGAACATTATTACTTTATAGGGGAAACAGAAAAGAATTATTTCTGTGTGGGACATGAAATAGTGTTATTACAGACTGCGGGTACAAAGCAGGCAATATTACTTGTGGTGGTCACCTTTACTGTGGGAGACACTATGAGGGGCATTGGGGTAGTAGCCGGATGGAAAATGTGAAGACACGAGTCGTGTATACAGGAAATCTTCATGGCTGTCTGGATCGAATGGAGAAGAAGAGAGAAAGTGGATGACATCAATCAGAGATGATGTCACATGTGATCACTGGAGGTAGCTGCACAGTAATCACTATCGCTGTGAAGAACTGGTATCTAACTACTATATGGTGGCTGCGCTATTTACAGTGTACTAGAGCTGAGCCATTGTGTGTATTATATTATATATTTATATTTTGGGGGTGGACCATGGGCAAAGTTGCTGTGGTCGGACGGCAGTGGGGGTTCCAAGCTGAACTTTTGTGCCCAAGCCCAAGAGTCTTTAGGTACGCCCCTGACCAGAATATATGATATATATGATAATACACTACCCGGAAAGTCACATAACACTGGACTAACTGGATTCGCCATATCCTCTATGTGGACATATGGGTTTTATGGGGGGTAGTTACACTGTTTAGGACCCTTTCCATTAGCCAGAGCAGAGGTCCACTAAGACGACCTGACCCAGTGATGCATGTCTACCACACACATGAATGGGAGCTTTATAATACTACATTTCTGCTAGATTACATTGGTAGCCACTTTTCATACTACAATTAATTATTTTAAACTGCCAACCAAGAGTGGGATGAGCTGTCTTGGTACTCAGGTGCAGGGTTCTAGAATGCCCACACCCCCAGCTGGCTCCAACTTTCCTCCATCTTTCACAACACGGGCTGGGGGGGGGGGGGGGGATCAGGGGCAATAACTCTTGGCCAAATGTGCTATTTGGCCGACCACTCAACCTATCTAATGTGCATGGCCAGCCTTAGACCACTGACCCCATGGGGAACATGGTAGTCGTCTGTCTTGGTGACTTCCAACAACTGGTTGTGTGATGTCTAAGGTAAAAAAAAACAAAAAAACTAAGTGGTGAATTTAAAGGGGATACATTTATTTTTTTCATCCCATACCCTGAAATAACACCATCCATTCAATGAGTTACTAGAGACAGCCTAGAAGAAGGGGTAGTTCACAACTAAGCAGACTTTTTTTTTAAATCCTGAACAGCCCTTTTAACAAACTTTAGATCTTAACATTTTTTAAGGTGTCCCCAATCCTTTTAATATCAACTCTATGTACACAACATACAAACCATTCGCACTACGCAGAAGATGGTAAACCAGTCATAGCTTCAGGATGGATTCTTCTGAACACATTATTAGAAATGAGCGAGCGTACTCGGTTCGGGTGTTTTTGCACCCGAGCACCGCTTTTTCCGAGTAACTGACTACTCGGAAGAAAAGATTCGGGGGGGGGCGGCGTGGTGGAGCGGGGGGTAGCAGTGGGGAACAGGGGGTAGCTCTCTCCCCCCCCCCACTCCCTTATACAGCCCCCCGCTCACCCTCGGCGCCCCCTGAATCTTTTCGTCCGAGTAGTCCGTTACTCAGAAAAAGCGGTGCTCGAGTGCAAAAACACCCGAACCGAGTACGCTCGGTCATCTCTACACATTATTCCTGTCCTCGCTCAGCCGTAGTGAAGAAAAAAATGGAGGAACCACAACCACAGGAGAATTCATTTCAGGGATGTTGTCTCAATTATAAATAGTTACTAAAAGTAATTAATATCCAGTATAAAAAGTCTATAATTGCCCCATGTAATTAGTCAAGACGTTTCCCTGGAGACTGAGTTTTATTTTCTATCACTGTATAGTTTATGTTACTTTTGCTGCTGTTTTTTTTTTTTCTTTATTTCTGTACTGTAAATAGGAACAGATGGGAACAAAAGGTAAAACTCAAACCTCTTGGAGGTCTAAGCACTGAATCCATGTTAATACACACAGGCGTCTAGAACTGCATGCTGACGGTAAGGCCACAGTCTTTTATGGGCTGTATGATGAAAACCTGATATGGTTGGAATGTTGGAAAGATAGCTCAACCTTCGACTTCTGCCCTCACTGGGATTTCACAGAGACCCTTTAGGAGAAGTCTAAAGACAAACGCAATAAATAACACAATGCTCTACACTAAATATAAAACTTTACTTTTCTTGTTTTTATCATTTTTCTATTAACTCTAAACTGTAAAATTATTTTATACATTTTTTTATTTCTATTTTATTATTCATTTTTGCAATCACTAATGAAACCATTTTCTATTATTGCTGTATCTAATCATTTGAGCATTTTTTCTATTATACTGAATGCTACTTTAAATAGATCCTCAAAATCTGCAAGCATTGGATTAAACATACATTCATGGTATCTGTATACGTTATACCGCACTGCAGCCAGCGGAGCCGGACATGGTTATCCCTGGTTGGGGCAGGAAGTATAGCAGCTTCACCCCTATTTTTAAAATTGATCTGGTCCAAATTCAGTCCTGGCAGTAATGAGGAGCAAAAAGTATAATAGAAGTGCAACACTCCCAATGGGAGTGACCAAGATATGACACTTCCTGCCCTGACTAGCGACATTTAAATGGCCCAACGGAGCGAAGGAATTCCCTCTGCCTCCCACAATGAGATCGCGGGGTGCCATCCAAGTGTTATGGTAGCCTGAGGCCTTGTATAGGCCCCCAGAGCGGTCATGTATTTCTGCCTATTAAGCTGTGTCTGAGGCATGGTTTAATAGAATGCCTGCATAATTACAAAATACTGTACTACAATATTGAAGAATTGCAGTATTACATAAAAGCAATCAGACTAATGTTAGCTCAAGTCCCCTTAGGAAACAAAAACACAAAAACAAAAAGTAAAAAAAAAAAAAGTTACATATGTTTTTTCCTAATTATTACAGAAATAAAAAGAATATTCCAATCCCTGCCTCCAAAAAGCATTGCCTCTGATTGGCTGAGTGCTGTGACCAATCAGAGGCAGCAC
This sequence comes from Eleutherodactylus coqui, assembly GCF_035609145.1. Classification (NCBI taxonomy): domain Eukaryota; kingdom Metazoa; phylum Chordata; class Amphibia; order Anura; family Eleutherodactylidae; genus Eleutherodactylus; species Eleutherodactylus coqui. The sequence continues at coordinate 93,163,272 of NC_089848.1, read as the reverse complement.
TTAGCTGTCATTCAATGAATGGCTGAGCCCAGACTCTGATTGGTCACAGCGCTCAGTCAATGAGAAGCAGCGCTCAGCCATTCATTGAATTTAATGAATGGCTAAATGCTGCCTCTGATTGGTCACAGCGTTCAGCCAATCAGAGGCAGTGCTTTCTGGAGGTGGGGATTTTCCAATCCCTAGCCACCAGAAGACAGATGAAGACTGACAGGGAGAAGAGCCGGACAGTGCCTCTAGGGGAGTTAATTATTATTTTTTTAACAGCTAGGGATGATTTTTGGGGTAGGGCCTATATTTCAAGCCCCCCCCCCCCTGAAAATCATCGCTGCAGGGGTTGCCTTCATCCCATTGCTTTCAATGGGGCAGCAGCCACCCAGCTGTGGCAGGGGATTCTATCGTCTCCGCGGGGAGTCCCATCCTCACTGAACACTGTGACAGTACTGTCACCATATACAGTGCTGAGGGGACCTTCGTGGAGCAGCTATGCTTCTCAAAGCGCAACTGCTCTACACACTTTTGCAAGGAGCTTCTGTCACGTGCATTCGGAGCATCTGTGGAGCGCATTTTTTTTCACCAATAGGAGCGGGGAAAAAAGCCCTGCTCATCTGACCGAGGCCTTAGACAGCATCTGGTGACTGATGTCCATAGTGGAGCCAATCCCTTTAATTTGGGGGTCTTTGTGATTCAGGAGCATGATGTTGAGTTTTTTTTTGCTGAGTGGCATGGGGAATCGTCCTTAAGAATTTGGGGCTGTCAAATTTTTTTTTCTGGACAACGGAACCAAAAATGACTAAGGAGGAGGATCTGCCACAAAATAATTCATCGGCGCAGATTGTAGAAGGACATTCTCTTTAATGTGATTTGCAATAAGAATAGTGAATATAAAAAGGAGAAGGTGTGTAACGACTTTCCAACGAGTAATAGGATGTTCCCTTCAAGTCAAATTGAAAATACAAAAATGACAAATTCTAATAACACCGTCCTATCAATATTCATCATAATGACTAATTTATTACCCACTGTATCTCGTAGCCTCTAGCACTAATTCGCTGACTTTCCCCACCAGGAACGGTTCATCATTTATTTAAATGACATTGTCTTTGAAAAGACTTTATGAATCTTTGTTTTCCTCATTGCGATTACATACACGATTAAACATATCAAAATACAAGATAGCAAAAAAAAAAACCTCAAAACATAAAAAAAATTTACAAAAAAATATTACTTTAGGGTGTATTGGCTGAATGTAATAAACGTATCAAAGACCCGCTGACTCTGCAGACCACCCAGGAATATTAACAGGTAGTACAAAAGCTTCCAAGCCTCAGGACAAGACCTAACAAGTGCTACTGTTAATATTTATGGGGTCTTATCAATATGCGATGAAATGACGATCACACAATTAACGGACTTCCATACACAATACCGAAGGATTTATAGAAAAATAAATGGCTTTGCGCCATTTTTACTATATAAGGAATCCGTGTGTGACCTCCAGATGTCTAAAAATACTGATTTATTCCTTCATAACTCTTTATATGGGTACAGGTTTGTTCCTCATTCAGAGCTCAAAATCCTCTGTATGCGGCCTCTTTCACACGGCTGTAGGCGATTTTACGTGCGCCTACTGGCGGCGTAAAAACTCGTGAATGGGCGCACAAATCTAATGTTTATGCGCCAGTTCAGACAGCACTGGCTCCGGCACATATACGCCGAGGCTGCAACGCTGTTGTCTCCCCTTCCTTTCCCCTCGCCGGGGCACCTACTCTCTCGTTCCCTCTGACTGTTTGCAATTGGAGTGGGAGGGATGGGGGCGAAGCTTAGGAGAGAGGAAGAGAGAAGAGGGAGGGACTTTAACAGTCACGCTGCTAAACCTCCTATCACTTCCCTTCTCCGGCCGCTGTCATAGGCTCCCATAGGAGCCCATGCAGCGGCCGACACATTCCGGCTGGAAAGATGGTTCCAAGCAGGGGCGTAACTAGAGTGTGCAGGGGATGCGGTTGCACTCGGGCCCAGGAGCCTTAGGGGGCCCATAAAGCCTCTCCTCTCCATATAGGGAGCCCAGTACTATGAATAAAGCATTATAGTTGGGGGCCCTGTTACAGGTTTTGCATTGGGGCCCAGAATCTTCAAGTTATGTCTCTGTGCAGCATGGTTTAGGTATGGGTACGGGTACAGATAGAGGGGGGGCCCCAGCTCTCGTTTTGCATCAGGGCCCCTGAGCCTTTAGTTACGCCCCTGGTTCCAGGACAATCTTTTTGGCTTGCCGCTATATTGGCCCAGACGGGCGCTTTTACGCCGCGGGAATACAACTATGTGAACTGATGCATTGGAATCCAATGCATCAGACTGTAGAGTATATCGGCCGCCCGTGAAAACGGTGGCCAATATTTGCTCGTGTGAAAGAGCCCTGAGGTTGTATTTACACAAGCGAGCGCAATATCTGTCTCAGATATCCCACTTGCAAACATGCAATCTTCACAGTGATCTCTGCACATGTAATTTTGAAGTGCGTGAAAATTAAATGCAGTTTAAATAGTAAAAAAATTGTAATACATCTGCAGGCGAGCGCGATGCGTTTTTTTCCCTATAGAAAATCATGGATGATATTGCCCAAAAGAATAGAAAGATCACGGCATATCCTATCTGCGGGACAAGAATTGCCCACGTACATACATGCACCCATTGTGTATATTGGGTTACTGCAATGTGTGAATTTGCACGTTTTTATCGCCTGTGTAACTGTGGCCTAAAGTGTTAAGCCATAAAATTCTGTCTGCCTATATAGCCACCACTAGGGGGAGCTTCGAGGCTTACTGCCATGTTTTTAGACATTGAGCGCAATAATAAGACAAGATTTTGTCATGTAACTCGTTTTATGCCAAAAATATACAGACTGTAATTCTTCATTTATCCCCCTAATTTTCATGATGATGTGGCGCCGCATTGTAAATATGTCAGGACGCTCGGAAGTGGTGAAAGTGGCGGGAACTTGGGAAGGCGAGCGGAGGTAGCTGTTCCAGTGTCCCATGAGCCACGAAGGTACCTGTTGGGCACACGAATTGGCAGCATACACTGATCTGGATTATGGTTTTCTCCAGCAGGTTTCGGGGTATTTTGTAGCTTCCAAATTGTATAGTGTGCACACATCATCGACCAGATCAGACACAAGCTATCAGTCTCATATCCAAAATGGCTCTCTGGGCAGAAACACCCAGACAGCCCCTTTTATTGTAAAGCATAACACCTGCCCTTTAATGGGCGTGCAACAGATTACATCAGTAACATATAGGATTCTCATTTTCATGTCTATCACAACACTACACATCCCGAGGGCCAAAAGAAACGGCTGTCACACAACGAGCTGGAAGTAGCCATGAGGTCATTCTACCCCTGAACAGCCCTCACACGATCCGTGGCCTCCCCCCCCCTCTGGCAGGCTATTTCCCCACAGAATGAAGGGACTACACAGATGACCGACCTCTTTAAGGCCACATTCACACTGGCGAGCGCAGTATTGGGCCGAGAAAGTCTCCTGATATTGAGCTTGTCACCTTACGTTTTACCCGCGAATGAAGCGTTTTTCAGTACATTTTCACGCGCAATAGAGGATCTCAAGTGTTTCCCGTTGAGTTCAATGGGAAATGTTGCATCGCACTCGCATGCACATCGCATTGCATGCGGTTGACATACAATATCTTTAAGGTCCCATTCAAAAGAATGCACCATGTATTCAGAGGGACGCAAAAAAAATAGGACATGCTGTAAGGGGGGAAAAAAAAACAAAAAAAAAACGCTCATGTGTACGACTCTATTCAAAAGTTTTGCTCTCATGTGCATGTAGCCTAAGGGTTCAGTCACACAGGTGTTTGTGCATGCGTATCAGTGGCGATCTGCGCGGAAAACCGTCCGCACCTGTCAAAAAAAGAACATATGGTTGGCAATGGAGCTGGTCATGCAGATTTCCGTCCACACACAGCACGGGCGTTTTTCCGTGCGGATCGCCGCCCATGTGACTGAGCCCTCATGCTGTATTCATTTACAGTTCTTCCCTGCAAGTTAGCGCCTTATTTGCGTGCCGTAGCTCTCTTCTGTATAGAAGTATTTGGCAGCTGCATGCTGCAGCTAAATCCTGTTTTAGGACTGTGATAAGTTCGGATTCCCACACGCGTAAACGTTTTTGGGGAATAGGCATCAAGTATTTGCGCGCCTATCAGCGTATTTTACTGCACTTTTTATGTGCGCAAGTCATACGCAATTGCATGCGCAAAAAAACATGCCCAATGCTCTCAGTCATTGAAATGGCCAATAGCTTCACAAATTCAAAATGTTTTTTCCCTGCGCAAATGTGTAGGAAAATTGAGCATGTTTTTTGTGCGACTGAATTGTGCACGCCAAAACGTGCACATGTGAACCGACCCACTGAAATCAATGGGTTCTATATTTTGTGTATTGTGCGCAAAAGTTTTTCCTGCGCAAATACGCTCATGTGAATCCGGCTAACTAGCATGCAGTTTATTTCCTCCTATTCAGCGAGACAGAAATATATGCTGAGACTTCCCGCTTAGCGAGGGAATGAGCTGCTTCATTCACAGTCTGGACAAAGAGCAGCATAGATGCTGCACAGAATATAGTCTTTGAATTATGCTTTTCCTTAGCGTTACTCGCATTCACATTACGGTCCTTGTTTTTTTGTGGGAGAAGGCAATTTTTTTTTTTTACCACCCCTTTCAGTCAAGTTTGGCCAACCAGCTGGAAATGTGAAGAAATTCAGTAGAATCCAAGTGCTAAACTTTGTTTTCTAACACATGACTGCCCATGTGGGATTAATATAGCAGAGAATGTACTCTACCCAAGGTAATTTGCTCCATGTATCAATTCCACCTCCTTCAATCCATCTGGTACGTTCAAGAGTTTAATTATTATGCGAACGTCCCATGATTTTTACAGCTGAAAGCGAGGGTATTTTTGTAGAAATACCATATGTTCCCCAAAGAAGTTGCAGAGAGATTAATTATGTGTTCCAAGCTTCACTTCTACAACGCTTACAGCTGGATAAAGTGAAAATTACTGCATTGTCTAAACAAGTCCGTGAGGTTTTAATTAATAGCTAAAGTGCAAAATAACAGCCAACCTAGGTAACAGGGATACCTAAATTATATGTATGAGATCCTTGTTGCCAGCGCTCCATGCTGGGCAATGTCTTCACACCACGCATTATTAACACAACCAGACAGCAGCTTTATATGTCGGATCCTAGTTTATCTCCTGGAAAAAGAAATCCTCTAATCTTGTGTTTCTTAACCCATTCCTGCCACTAGACTTCTCAAAATCCAAAAAATGTCTTCATTAATGCACTCACGGTAAAAGGAAATGCTACTTATGTGGGTGGGTCTGTATAGGGAATTTCTGCACGCTAAGTAGGTGTTAAAAGGGTATTCCATTCCAGGCTTTACTATTGATGGCCTATCCTCAGGATAGGTCATCAAAAGTTGAGTGGGGGAGATCTGCTGCTCGATCAGCTGATTTTGTGGCCCATTGTCAGTGTTAATAAGAGACCGTTCCCATTGATTTTAATGAGAATGAAGCCAACCATTACACTTCTGCCCCTGACCTATCATGTCAATGCATGGCCCTGCTGCACTGACAGTAGGCCGAAGGATCAGTTGATTGGTGTAGATCCCTGCTGATCAACTACGGATGACCTATCCTGAGGATAGCTCATCAATATTAAATGCCTGGAATACACTTGTAGTAGGATTTATTGGTCGTCTTCTATAGTAGTAGTCATATGGTTTATGCAAACGTACGTGACTTAAGCAAAGGGGTTGTCTCGTGAAGACCTACCCTGTCCATATGATCTACTATAGAAGTGGAATGCCCTTTTCAGGACTTTCTTTTCTCTATAAGTCAGGGCAGAGAGTCGCTTACAAAAAGAGTGGCCCATCCATGTATTAACCCTTTCCAATCCACTGTCTAAAGACATTCTAATTGAAGGCTGTACAGCTCCAATGTCGGAAGACATCCGGCAGGGTATTCTTACTATATATTATTGGCCGCTCTGTTGTCAGGGGCCTTTTCAGTATGCCCCATACTGTAGTGCTGATTCTAGCCAGCAGATGGCGCCATTGTTTAATGGCAGAAAAGAGAAAACCCCCTAGGAAACCCTGAATCCAAATTGGATTGCAAAGGGTTAATATGGTTGGATATCTATTAGTTGATCACCTAAAAGGTGGCTATACATCCTCAATAGCTGAGCATTGAGCTAATAGTTGTTCCTTCCGTTCCCAGACGCTATATACACGTGGTTTGACCAAAAAGTGTGCATGTGTTCTCAAGGGGAGGAGGGGCTTATCCCCCCCTTATATATGCCAAACGAAAGTCAACCTCACATCTAATACAAATATAATGGTTGGTTGGTCCAACTGAAATTGTGAGGTTTGGCCTGCATTCATTGAATAAAATTTTTTCGCAAGTGTTGCATTTGCAGGATTTGGGTCTCTTCATTGCAAATTTACTACTTAAGGAAGTACCATATTTGGCTTGAAAAACCACTAAAAGGATTCCCCATTCTGCATTTAATTAGTCACAATTTCACTTCCTCATCATTGTAACTTTGTGAGGTCTTGCTTTTTTTTGCAGGACAAATTTTTCTGGGTAATAAAATAGTTACTGGTAGATTTGTTCCCAAAATGTTGTAGGTCTGTACTTTTTTTTGCTGGCACTGTTGTCTAGATTTCTTTAAAAGGAAAAAAAAAAGTTGTATGTCAAAGATGTGTCAAAAATGCTGCAAGAATCGCATGTAAAAAAGAATTCCATTTTACAAGTCAAAAATGTGTCAAAAAAGTGTGAAGGAAACATTATACATTTCATTGGGGTGGAAGAGCATGGGGGTTGTACGGGGCAGAAGAAGGGAAATAGGGGAGCGTTGGTGAATGCGGGTGGAAAACAATTCCTAATGCTGGGGGCTTTGACTTTTTGGATGGTCCAAAAGGGACAAAATGGGGACTTCTGTGAAAGATTCATTTTTTATGGGCGTCCAGAAAACTAGCTTGTACTTTACACATTACCTAAAAAATCATCTGAATGTAGACAATTTTAGGTCTACATTGCATCAAATCATTGAAGGCCTAATGTACAGTAAGGAAACAGATGGTGATGTTTTCAGCAATACAGCGGATTTTCATAATATAAATCATTATTATTGTAAAAAGTGAGATAATGGGATTTGGGTCACAAGGATTGTTAAGGCGGCAGGCCCATTTACACGCAACAATTATTGCTTAAAATTCATTTAAACTATGGCATATGAGCGATAATTGTTGTGTGTAAATGCTACCATCGTGCACTTTGATTTTTAAGTGAGTTTAAGACCGCATGCTGTGTTCTCCATGGGAGCTAGAGATAACATTGTATTCTCTCTGCAGCACGTTTGAGAAAACAGACTGCATGCGGTGTACTGCACGGGAGCGGCTGTTTGAATTGTATTCATGCTAGCATCCCATGACAGCCCATGGGAGAACAAAAGAGCTGATTGCAGAGCTCAGACCACCTGCTGAGTTCCACAAGCAGCTCCTGGAGGCTCATTTGCATGCAAATGAAGCTAGTAAAGTACTAATGGGCATTAGTGCCCATTAATACTTAATGCAAAATGATCGCTAAAACTTTTAATTATTTGAAAGATTGTCTTTGCGTGTAAATGAGCCTTTACTTGGAAGTCATGCTTACTTAGTCTATCAGAGCAGTAGCGAAATCTCAAAGTCTTATTTAGGTGTATTAAAAGGAACACTGCAGGCAAAACTAATACACTGTATTGTGTTTAATGCAGAACCGCAGGGGTGGAGCAAGACACAGGAATTCAGAGAACATCAAAGAGAGAATCTGTCATGCTCCACCCCTGAGGACCTGAACTGCATACAGTATATCAGTTTTGCTCCAAGTGTTCCTTTTATAAGTAAGTGGTGACAGAGAGAACAGAGGAAAGACTTCTTCTAGGCCAAAGACGATCCAAAATCTGTGCGTGACTCTACTGCATGATAAGCGCTTTGCAACATGTATTAAATATACTATATTTATCACCTAGTAATTATAAATAGTTGTAATTAATGTAAGAATCCTGGGTTTTCTCTCTTCTCAGGAAATAACCAATTATAGCTCCAACACATTAGACATAAATATGTAACACCTACACATCATATGCATGAGCTGAGGATGCTTCATTTGGTTTGGAAGTCAACATCATTACATGCAATTATCTCATCTTTACAGTCATATGACACGCAATTAAGAACCACTTACCACATATTCGAAGACCAGGGTAAGAGTCTCCTTGGTGTGGATGATATCATGGAGCAGCACGATGTTAGCATGCTTCAGCCCCTTCAGCAGTGATGCTGCAAAGAGAAAATAGATCATCAATGACATTTATGGTTCAAGGTATTTGCTCTAGCTTAGTTCTGATGTTACGATTTACTTAAAAGTGTACCAAGAGTAACGTTTCATATGGCTTTTCAGAATAAGTCCAGTATGTACATGAGGAATTACACTATAATTGCCCATTGTATGATTTGTATCCTGCATTCTAGAGCAGTTTGCCCTCCACAGTCTATATCTCTAGTTTTCAGTTCTCTCTGAGCTGGTGGGAGGAGACTGCTGCTATGATGTCTTCCTTACACTGCACATAGGGAACAGAATCTGCCGTTTCCTCCAACTCTTTGTAGCACACACAGGAAAATAACGGCATCATGGAGGACAGTGTGCAGCAGTACTAAGCATTGTAGATGTGATTTCAGTAGCTGTGAGACAGTAAATCACTGTTATCTATAGCAGCACCTCAATAGATTTCTATGCACAGTATGAGTTATCACCCTCCTCCACTTCCTGTTCTCCATCTTGTTAGCTCTATTACTAGAGTTGGACATCACATGACAATAGGCAGTGAACAGCAGTAGAGAAGGAAGGAATAGTCCTAGTGGCCAGTACTTTACAGGGATTTTTCATCACAAAAACATCATTTTACTTAATGTGATTTGCATTTCTGCTAGTCATATTAACACAAATTGTTTAGTGAGCACTTGACGGAGAGGTCTAGTGCAGAAAACCCTTTTTTATACACCCTATTAGGTCATTCTAAAATAATAGAACAGAGTCATTTGTTCAGAATCTTCATGTCTTGGCTAGAGAGGAGAATGATCACAAAGATCATCACTAGAGATGAGCGAGCACCAAAATGCTCGGGTGCTCGTTACTCGGGACGAAATTATCGCGATGCTCGAGGGTTCGTTTCGAGTAACGAACCCCATTGAAGTCAATGGGCGACCCGAGCATTTTTGTATATCGCCGATGCTCGCTAAGGTTTTCATTTGTGAAAATCTGGGCAATTCAAGAAAGTGATGGGAACGACACAGCAACGGATAGGGCAGGCGAGGGGCTACATGTTGGGCTGCATCTCAAGTTCACAGGTCCCACTATTAAGCCACAATAGCGGCAAGAGTGGGGCCCCCCCCCCCCGCACTGTCAGCGTAAAGATCGTTCTCCTCTGCCATAGCTGTAACAGCTGTGGCAGAGAAGAACAATGTTTGCCCATTGAATTCAATGGAGCCGGCAATACAGCAGGTTCCACTGAAAGCAATGGGCTGCCGGAGATCGCAGGATGAATTGTCGGGAAGGGGTTAAATATATAAGCCCTTCCCTGCAATTCATCCAGAAATGTGTAAAAATAAAAATATATACTGGCGTATAAGGCGACGGGGTGTATAAGACGACCCCCCAACTGTCACCTTATACGCCGGGAATACAGTGGAGCAAAGAATAAAAATCATTACTCACTTCTTCTGACGTTCTGCGCCGCTCCTGCAGGCTGTCGCTCCCTCCTGGTTCCACGGCAGAGCATTGCTTTCTGGACGCAGGGCTTGAAATCCCCGCCTCCAGAAACACAGCCAATCACAGCCATTCAATGACATCATTGTCATTGGCTGTGATTGGCTGAAGGCACGTGTGTTTCTGGAGGCGGGGATTTAAAGCCCTTCGTAGAGAAATCAATGCTCTGCCGGGAACCAGGATGGAGCGACAGCCTGCAGGAGCGCCGCAGAACGCCCGGTGAAGTGAGTAATGATTTTTATTCTTTGCTCCACTGTATTGGCGGCGTATAAGGTGACAGTTGGGGGGGTCTTCTTATACGCCCCGTCGCCTAATACACCGGTATATATTTTTATTGTAACACATTTCTGGATGAATTGCAGGGAAGGGCTTATATATTTAAGCCCTTCCCGACAATTCATCCCGCGATCGCCGGCAGCCCATTGCTTTCAGTGGAACCTGCTGTATTGCTGGTTCCATTGAATTCAATGGGCAAACATCGTTCTTCCCTGCCACAGCTGTTACAGCTGTGGCAGAGAAGAAGGATTTGTCTTCTATATGTTCTCAATGGGGTCGGCGCTGCTGCCGCCAGCCCCACTGAGCGCATATAGAGACGATTTATGGCCTTAAGAAGGACCGTTGGGGTTCTTGAAACCTAAAATCACTCCTAACACTCTCCCTATAGCAGCTCCACCAAGATACCACTTTCCCTGAACTATGTCAGAACGCATCTGTGGCAAGCCGCGGGAGGGGCAGATTTTAATACTCAGGTGACACCTGATCTCGCCAGCCACTCACAGCAGGGGGGTGGTATAGGGCTTGAACGTTGCAGGGGGAAGTTGTAATGCCTTCCCTGTCTTTCTATTGGCCAGAAAAGCGCGCAAATTTCTCAGGGAAGAAAATGAAAGTAACCCGAACACCGCGTGGTACTCGTTACGAGTAACGAGCATCTCGAACACCCTAATACTCGAACGAGTATCAAGCTCGGACGAGTATGCTCGCTCATCTCTAATCATCACTCACTCAGGATGACCAGTCCTGTCCTGCATTACACAGACAACCCATTGATGTGAATGGATACTGTAATACTTTATTTCCCCTGTGGGGACACTGCAGAGAAACTGAACACTTACTAACAGGTTTCTCCAAAGATTACAAGTGAACATTGGGAGTCTCAGCTGGGGGACACTTTGTGATCAGCTTATAGTTAAGTGATGCTTCTAACAAGTAGGGATTGTTAGACTGTAGCATTATTTGCAAGTTATTTCCTTTGCAGAAAATAGATAGATAGATATGAGCTAGATAGATATGAGCCAGACAGGCAGACATGAGATAGACAGACAGGCAGACATGAGATAGACAGACAGGCAGACATGAGATAGACAGACAGGCAGACATGAGATAGACAGACAGGCAGACATGAGATAGACAGACAGGCAGACATGAGACAGACAGACAGGCAGACATGAGACAGACAGACAGGCAGACATGAGACAGACAGACAGGCAGACATGAGACAGACAGACAGGCAGACATGAGACAGACAGACAGGCAGACATGAGACAGACAGGCAGACATGAGATAGACAGACAGGCAGACATGAGATAGACAGACAGGCAGACATGAGATAGACAGACAGGCAGACATGAGATAGACAGACAGGCAGACATGAGACAGACAGGCAGACATGAGACAGACAGGCAGACATGAGATAGACAGGCAGACATGAGACAGACAGGCAGACATGAGATAGACAGACAGACAGACATGAGATAGACAGACAGACAGACATGAGATAGACAGACAGACAGACATGAGATAGACAGACAGACAGACAGACATGAGACAGATAGACAGACAGACATGAGACAGATAGACAGACAGACATGAGACAGACATGAGACAGATAGACATGAGACAGACATGAGACAGATAGACAGACAGACATGAGACAGACAGACATGAGACAGACAGACATGAGACAGACAGACATGAGACAGACAGACATGAGACAGACAGACATGAGACAGACAGACATGAGACAGACAGACAGACAGACAGACATGAGACAGACAGACATGAGACAGACAGACATGAGACAGACAGACAGACATGAGACAGACAGACATGAGACAGACAGACAGACATGAGACAGACAGACATGAGACAGACAGACATGAGACAGACAGACATGAGACAGACAGACAGACATGAGACAGACAGACATGAGACAGACAGACATGAGACAGACAGACATGAGACAGACAGACATGAGACAGACAGACATGAGACAGACAGACATGAGATAGACAGACATGAGATAGACATGAGATAGACAGACAGACAGATAGATAGATAGATAGATAGATATTCCTTCATTACAACAATTAGCACATATAAAATCTTGAGTCAATAATGACTAATTGCTTTCAAGTTGAAAACTGGCCCGTTTCTAGCTCCCCATGTGGTATACATTTGGATAACAAGTGATATGGTAATATACACTGACACTGTACATACACAATTATAATAATTGCAGAATATGGCCATTACTTGAAATTAGTTTTAATTGCTCATATTTGTATTCTTTACAGATGACTGACGATGGTTCTAATCATATAATTACCAGCAGGCTGTATTCTAGATGAAACCAGAGTTCTGTAGTTTAAGATTATTTTGTAAAACTAAAAAAAAAAAAACCTCTAAAAAGTGAGGATCCGGACACAAGTAGCACCCAATAAGAAGCATACCACATGGCTGTACCACAGATTAGTGCGGTTCTGATATGTCTGTTAATGTCCATGTGTTTTCGGTAGCAATAACTACTGTATACCGTCTCTGCAAAAACATTAACAAGCATTCAGATACAGCGCCAATTTGCAAAAAAAACGGTATGTTACGGCACTTTTTAGTGGCTTTAACTAAATGGAACCATATGATGTTCTACCAAGTAATGGTAATCTGGCAAGAAAAATGAGACAGATGTTAGCCCTCATACTACCCAAGCTATTTGCGGCTCTAGACAAGGGCTACATGATGACTTCTGGTCTTGTAGCACATTGTGCTGCCTGTCGCACCTAATGATAGTGAATGTGGTTGCGCAGAAATCTATCAGGGTTGGTTTTCTACTAGCTGTTGGATCACAGTCACTTCTGGGCGGCAATTTAGACCTAGCAGGGTAATTTCACTAGGTACATGGTCATAGATTGTGACCCAGCCAATAAGACATAGACTCTAGTGGCAAGTGATTGACTCCGACGTCACCTCAAAATGGGGTTGTCCTCTGCTGGACACTTGGAGATGATTATTATGTCACAGATCAGGCCCACCGGAGGATCCTCAGACACTGTGACGGGCCATTTACATCCCTTGTTGCAAATAGATATCTGCCCCACTGGAAAAATTTCATATATGGTTTTAAAATTTGCTTGTTCGCAAGTAGTAAACACTCAAGTTTCTTTAATCATGGCCAACATTTCTTACCATACTAATATCCATTAGACTTGTATCTCAGTACCAAAAAGTTTCCGAAAATCTTACATCCAGGCAATATAACCCCATATATGAGGACCTTTAACCCTTTCCAATCCACTGTCTGACGTCTAAAGACATTCTGATTGAAGGCTGTACAGCTCCGATGTTGGAAGACATCCGGCAGAGTATTCTTACTGTATATTACTGGCCGCTCTGTTGTTGGGGGCCTCTCCAGCATGTCCCATACCGCAGTACTGGCTCTAACCAGCAGATGGAACCATTGTATAATGGCTGAAGGAGAAAGCCCCCTAGGAAACCCTGAATCCAAAATTGGATTACAAAGGGTTAAGCAGATCATACACTTCATATGGCTGATGGCCAATAGTTATCATTCCAGCTCAGCTCGGTTGAGCACACACGTGTTTTCAATGGGGAGAATAAAGGAATTATATAGGATTAGAAAACTTTAAGATGACTTCTTTCAAAACTAGCGCCACAACTATCTATAGGTTGAGGGCTACTGCAGCTCATCCCCATTCTCTGATATTCAGTGATGTTATCTATGTAATTCATCAAAAATGGATGAACTCAGGAATTCTTGGCCCTCATGGATGAGCTCTGCTATAGTGTGGCCTCTGTTGGGCCAGTCCAATACTTTTGATGTTGAGGACTAACTTAATTGACAATGACACGCATCAATAAATACGTCTGTATGTATGTAATGTAGGCTCTATGTGTTTGTTGAGGCAAACCACTCAACATTTCCAGGGCACTTAAGCTCTGCCCAACTCAAGTGGCCATAAAATAGGCCAGAAACCTCAGATTCTATGCAAAGACCACTCTGTGGTCCATTTCACTGCACAATCCCACAAAAAACATGATGGTATGAGGTTTAATCAAGGCCATGGGTGTAACTATAGGGGATGCAGTTGCACCCGGGCCCAGAAGCCTTAGGGGGCCCATATGGCCTCTCTTCTCCATATAGTAAGCCTAGTAGTATGAATAATGCTTTATAGTTGGGAGCCCTGTTACAGATTTTGCATTGGGGCCCAGAAGCTTCAAATTACGCCTCTGGTCAAAGCATCTGCTAAAAAACCAAGATGGTGGGGGATCCCATTCCCTCTTGACTGTGTGATTGCTGGTTACATCCCCTTCTGGCTGAGATAGCAAATGTCCTTCGAAATTTGGAAAGCAATACTGTTCGGTTCATCAGATTTGCACCATCATTCATCATGTCCACATAATGTTACTGACATTTAATGAAACCATGACCATGACACACAATGCCAGGCAGCTGTAATTAGGAGAAAATGAAAAGGTAATTTTAATAGCAATTTATAATTCCGCTGACCGCATTTTGAGTGATGGAACTTTATTAAAATCAAGTTAAAGCGAGTCTGAATGCTTTCAGTAATTTTTCGTGCTAATGTATATTTAATGTTCTGTCAATAGGCGCTGTGATTTATTATATTATACAGTACATCTTGCTTCTTATCTCTTATCTGATCTGTACTCCAAGTTTCTGCAGTCTAATATATCATTCATGTCTAATATTTGACAATGAAGGAGACCTGATGTGCAGTCACTGTATGTACAGTCATTTGTCCTATGCTCAAATTTTAACCCTTTGCAATCCAATTTTGGATTTAAGATTTTCTAGGGGGCTTTCTATTTCTGCCATTATACAATGGCGCCGTCTGCTGCCTAGAGCCAGTACTGCGGTATGGGACATGCTAGAGAGGCCCTCGACAACAGAGCAGCCAGTAATCTACAGTAAAAATACCCTGCTGGACGTCTTCCGACATCGGAGCTGTACAGCCTTCAATCAGAATGTCTTTAGACGTCAGACAGTGGATTGGAAAGGGTTAATACCTTAAAGGGGTTTTCCCATTAAAGGCATCTAGATGGAGAATAAATGTCTGATTTGCTGGGGGTACAACTACTACTGACCCCTCAGATTTTCTGGGGCTGGGGCATCCAAATGTCCTATGTGAATGGTGTGGCTGCGCACAAGCTCCATTCACTTCTATGAGACAAGCAAAGTTCTAGGAGTAGAACAATCTTCTCTCATCCAATTGAATTGCATGGAGCAGTGATCGTGCATGTGAACCGCAACTGCATTCACATGGGGCATTCAGGTCTTGGGACCAGCAGGGGTCCCAGCAGTCGGACCCCAGGGATTAGACATTTATCCTCAATCCTATAGATCAGGGATAAATGTCTTGAATGGGGAAACCCATGTAAGATACATCCTACTAGGGTGCCAGCTGACTTATGATACAGATGGTGCTGTAATAATATGGTGTGGTCTTGCCTGCTCCCCACGCTGTGCTATTACATCCCATTGCAGGACGAAATTAAGGAGCTGTTATAGCCAAAACATGCAACACATACAGTTGCAATCGAAATTACTCACTCCCCCTTGTAAATTAGGTTTACTTGCCAAACTTACAAACTTTCAGCTGTTTGCAAAAAAAATAAAATAAATAAAAACAACAATTTAAAGAGCTCAATGCAGCTAATATAACAAGCGGTCTATTGCTTTATCTAAATACTACAGAAATTGCCACTTTTAATGACTACAGTATCATGGGTAGGTGGTGTGGGGACACAGATCCAGGATACGATACAGCAGATGGAGTAACCAAAATGTATAATAGTTATCCAAGAACTAGGAATAAGAGTGAACAGAGTTATGATGGCAATTAGTCAGTTAATCTTTTACCTTTACAATGGCTGACTATGGCGCAGTTCTAAGATTAATACTACTTTGGACAAAATAACAACAATGCTGGAAAACCAGTATTAACAATGCAGTCAATGGATCAGTCCAGGTGAACAGAGATATAAATCACATAACAAAATGTAATTAGTCTGCATTTGGTGTACACTTTATTATTGGCACGGTCTCCAAGAATTTTCCCCCAAATGGGCTAATTGGCTTCTGCTCCTTGGGGTTTTTGCCTTCCTCTGGAGGGTGGAAATATGGCTGAACTAGATGGACCTTGTCTTCATTCAGCCTAACATACTATGTTACTCCAGGCTGTAGGTTTGCACCCCTGTAATACGTCTCAGTTCATAACGGTGAGCAATTGCCATCCGTTTAATAGTCCCAGTCCTTTATTATGGCCCCTCGCTATGCAACAGGCCTGTTGCTGAACTAGTCCCCATAGCAGTGAGCACAACTTATGTTGAGGTCGGCCTCACACTATTGTGCAGAATTGCCACTTCTGCTGCCCCCGGCTGCCTTAAATTAGTGCAACTCAATTGCATCACCCTCTTTGCTCCTGATCACAGTCAAGCTGCCTCATTGGGCTGGGGTAATGGCACAGCCCCTTTTTCCCCTCCAGCTCTTGGCAGCCAACGCCACGCAGTCTCCGGTTCCTGCTCAGTTTGCCCAGCAGTAGCGCCTCTGTAGACTATTGCTCCTCCTTCAGCAGTACCTCCAAATCACTTTCATAGTCCCTGCACTCCTTTTGTGGCGCAGCAGAAATTGTCCTTTTATGTGGGCAGCCTTAGCGAATCAGTAAACACCCATCAGGTCAGCAATCGCAAAATTTGACGCATTCGATAATTTGGTGCATCTCACAGTCCATTGCCATAGCAACAGTTTAACCCATCAGGGGAGCCCCTTACAACCGCACAGACTTTCAATAGAATGGCAGCCTCCATGCTCGAAAGTTGCTCCATTCAAATTCCATTTCTTCTGTACTGACAACTGCAGGAGAAATGTGGTATTACATGGCGCCCATTCAAATGAATTGGGAGGTTATATAGTACAGCGCTACACCAAACCCTTCAGAGTGGGAGCCACTTTTTGTAGCCCTATTCAACTTCCCTGGTGTCAATTATAATGGAAAATGGGGTAGTTTGGTATAAAACAAAATGGTATGGGGTGCATTGGTTGCCACTATGAGAACTACAGTCATAAACCAAGAGGTTTGCACTTTGGGTACAAAAGGAGTCTGTACCATAGAGACTACTATGAAGTTAGCACTAAGGGGGCTATGAGGCTGGTACTATGGCTGCCGCTATAACGATAGCCAGTTTTGCATTTATGGTATGACATGAAGGACTTTAGAAGGTGTCAGAGTATTAAAGGGTAAGGTTAACCCTTTCCAATCCACTGTCTGACGTCTGAAGACATTATGATTTAAGGCTGTACAGCTCCAATGTTGGAAGACATCCGTCGGGGTTCTCTTACTGTATCTTGCCAGCCTCTCTGCTGTCGGAGCCTATCCAACGTGTCACCTCATGCAGTACTGGCTTTAGCCAGCATATAGCGCCGTTGTATGATGGGAGAAAAAGAGTAAGCCCCCTAGGAAAACCAGGATACAAATTGGATTGGAAAGGGTTAAAATATAAAACATTAAATAATGCCCAATATGTACCCGTCCCTCCATTTTGGGATGGTTTGAGTACAATTTCACCCCCCCCCCCCCCCTCATTATTTCCTATTATTGACGCTGGACTCACTGTAGAGAAGCAGCATGGCAGCAGTCGCGCCATTTCACCTCTCAGCCTGCCTTATTAATCAGATTTTTCTACAAACATTTAGGAGGAGGACCTCTTCATAGATTTTCAATTCTGACTGCAACACTGTAAAACCTACAAAAGCCAATTCCCATAACCGCCATAACACGTTCACCTCAATTGACCTTTCCTTCTGCACAGCTCAGGTGTTCTCCACATTCGGCAGTGCACTTTGCTTAACTAGGTTGTAATAGGCACTGGACGTTTCAGAGCGAAGCGTGGATAATAGCACATAAATAATACGGCCACCTACAGTACTGAGGCTTAAATTAGAATCATCGACTCGCTCATGTACTACGCGGCAATATTGCTTTACTGACATTTCGTCGGCTCAGACCACCATGAAGCTTCATTCTCTTCGTAAAGTGGGTGATTAACCTCCATGGCGTTAATGCAACTGTGGATACGGAGATAATGGGAGCTATGTTAAGGTTTAAACAGCGCATGAAACACACGGGGGGGGGGGGGGTGAAGAATGAACATAAGCTGTGAAAGTATACATTGTAATGGGTGTAGGCTTCACTAAAGGTTAGCAAACTCAAAGAATCTTCTATGTGGTGCGGAATGTTTAGCCAATCGAAATGGCATGCTACCTGGAAATGAGCAGACACCGGGGAGAGGGGAAACGGCAATGACCTGAGGAGTGTGGTGGACCAAACAGGTGAGTACGGGCTAGTTTTTTTTTTAATGGCAGAACTTAGTTTAAAAAAAAAAAAGTTATGTAGCCAATGAACAACCCCTTTAAGCAGAAACTACGGATACAACTGCAGGGATGCTATAGGGTGAAAAGTACTTCTACAGCAGCTGCTCAACTTTAAGGGGCTTTTTTTCACTTAGATGAAAAAACAGAAAAAATGGGGTTCCTGCGCTGCTTTGCAAGAAACAAAGACCGGTTCTTTTTTTCTTCTCAAAGAATTGCAGCGGTCAGTAATGATTCATATTGAAGACATTTATTTAAACATAGCAAATTAAGGTCAAAAGCCTTATATAAAATGAGTATAATAAATAAATATACTTGCAACGTAAAAAGTACAATGCGACGCGTTTCGACGTCAAGCTTGAGAAAGACGTCCAGTACGTCGAAACGCGTCGCATTGTACTTTTTACGTTGCAAGTATATTTATTTATTATACTCATTTTATATAAGGCTTTTGACCTTAATTTGCTATGTTTAAATAAATGTCTTCAATATGAATCATTACTGACCGCTGCAATTCTTTGAGAAGAAAAAAAGAACCGGTCTTTGTTTCTTGCAAAGCAGCGCAGGAACCCCATTTTTTCTGTTTTTTCTATCTCTGTGTGATCCGACCTCTTATGAGGTACGGATTTTTCCGGGTGATACCTGCAGCTCTCCATTGGAGGTTAATTCGGTGGATTTTTCTGTGACAATAAGAAAGAAAAATGATATATGCCTGCCTGGATACTAGGTGCTGACATGCTCACCCTAGGGTGTCATGTCTGGCACCAGGTGAGTTAATATAAGTTACCAACTATCTTTTGGAAAAGTGTTTGGCGCCCTCCCTGACTTCCTCTCCTTCACTTAGATGAATGGATTTTGGGCTGACAATCTTCAGGGTTTATTAAAAATTTTTTCAACATTTCTGTTCTGCAGTTTCTGCATACCACTGTACATAGAAACTGCAGTAAGTCTCAATAGGAGATCCGTCAGTGTCCTCGACTGACATAATTTTCAGCTGATACGTATCACTTCTCTCTTGCACGTTTTTACTAGCCAATGTATAACCACTGCTATGAGAGTCTTATTTGAAGAGTTTCCCCAGACGGCGTGCGTACTGCCCAGCAATTGCTTCAAATGCTATTAGATATATTCTGTGTTGATATATCGGATGCCTTGCCTCTAATTCAAGTATGTTTTATTGATTGGTTATTAACATGTGTATAAGTGTAAGGCCAGCACCACACGGGCGTATTTGCATGCGCAAAATGTATGCAGTACAGAGAGAATAGAACACATTAATTTCAATGGGTTCGTTCACATGTATTTTTTCAGTGCATTTCGGTCACGTAGAACAAAAATGCAACATGCTCTAATTTCCTGCATAGAAGTTAATGGGCGATTGCAAAGAGATGCATAATGCGCTGCGTAACTGCGCTAAAAATGAACCCATCAGGAATGCTGGAACGGAGGCCCGCAGGGCAGTAAGGGAAGGCAGGCATGACAAGGATAACGGGGAGGTAAAGGGTTAATGGACAGAAGGAATGCTGGGAAAAAGGGGGTTGAAATGGGGCGAGTTCAGTGAGAACAAACGCGAAATCCGGGGAGGAGCCAGTTCAGAGAGAGGGAGAAGAAGATGGACTATTGAGCAGCAAGGAGAAGAGTCCCACTCACCCGCCTAAGGGAAGAATAGTGGGGGAGAAGGGGGATCGGCATGGCAGTGGTTAGGGGGAGGGATCCTTGGAGTCAGCATAAAAGTTTGGCGGGGGGAAGGCAGGTGCTGAATAGCTACCTTCCCCCATTTGTGATTAATTAGTAGGTGGGTCTGTCGCCTATTGGCTTTGACATGGGGGTGTCCTGCAGAGATGGCTGGTGTGGCTTGCCTGGGTATGGCTAGATGGCCTCGGTGTCGGGAGGTAGGCGACTAGAGGCTAGTTGGTGAGTCTCCTGAGTCAGGTGATTTGCGGTGAGAGGCGTGGTTTCAGGAAACAGGGTCTCCCGAGTCAGCTGGTAGGCAACGGGAGGCAGTTACACCTATTTTCCCTGGTTGGTGAGGCGACAGACATTTTTCTTGGGGCTCAAAGGATCTCTCCCAAAATAATTTCCTATTAGGGTTAAAACTTTATCTGTTTATTGTTGCGCTTGTAATAAAATTGTCTGCTGTGGCCAAAATTAATCCAAAGAAAAAGTGGTCGGTAATTATTATAGATAAGTGGTTAGTTGGGAGGTTACAGTAGACGACTCTGTTATACCCTGGTCATGGAGCTCATTAGACGAATTAGCCATTTCAATCGGTGCACGTGGGTGCAAAAAGTGCAATAAAATATGTCGGTGCATGAGCAAAAAAGTATAGTTCGTTCTGCAAAAACACAATTTTCCCCTGTGCACGCAAATACACATATGCCCGTGTGAGTCCGGCCAACCTAAGTTGTATGTAATCCTTCCTTTGCAACACATTGATGGTGGTTGTTGGTTCCCATTAGCGATGTTTTCACTGATGCGATATTGCGAGAGCAATGCGACGTTACCATTAGAAAGTCCTATTGACTTTCACTAAAAAAAAAAAAAAATCATGGTGAAAACGAGTGAGAAAATCGCCAGCGGCAGCGATGAGCTTGCAAGAAAAAAAAGCGCTGATGCTCAAAAGCCGTAGGAAAAAAAAATGCCATTCTGCCACGATTTTCTTGCAGCAAAATCTGTGTAGAACTAGGCTTAGTGTCCCCCGGCCCAAGTACAGAAGTCAAACTGATGTGAAATCACCTCTACTGATATGATCTAAGAGCATAAGAGTAGAGCCCTGTCCAGAGCAAAAACCAGACGAGGTGGGTAGGAGTTTGGAAATGGAGGTCACAGAGATCCAGGTGGTAACAGGTGAACCACTTGAACTGAGCTGGGTGGAAGAGAGTACCCACAGTGGAGGTCTGTCAAATATTGCTGCAGCTCAGTAATGGGAGTAGCATCAGCCACCATCATTTCTGAAACAAACCTACCGAGTCTGTACCCTCTGTGAGAGACCGTTGTAAAGCGTCGAAGAACTATTGAACATCTTGTGACCGCCAAGCTAGTTGCATGAGTAAAAGTTAAAGGGGTTGTCCCGCGAAACAAAGTTGGGGTATACACTTCTGTATGGCCATATTAATGCACTTTGTAATGTACATCGTGCATTAATTATGAGCCATACAGAAGTTATTCACTTACCTGTTCCGTTGCTGGCGTCCCCGTCTCCATGGTGCCGTCTAATTTTCAGTGTCTAATCGCCCGATTAGACGCGCTTGCGCAGTCCGGTCTTCTCCCTTCTGAATGGGGCCGCTCGTGCCAGAGAGCTGCTCCTCGTAGCTCCGCCCCGTCACGTGTGCCGATTCCAGCCAATCAGGAGGCTGGAATCGGCAATGGACCGCACAGAAGACCTGTGGTCCACCGAGGGTGAAGATCCCGGCGGCCATCTTCGCAAGGTAAGTAAGAAGTCACCGGAGTGCGGGGATTCGGGTAAGTACTATCCGTTTTTTTTTTTTAAACCCCTGCATCGGGTTTGTCTCGCGCCGAACGGGGGGGCTATTGAAAAAAAAAAAAAAAAACCCGTTTCGGCGCGGGACAACCCCTTTAAGCGAGCCTCGTGTGGCACAGAGTGTTAAAGCAGCAGAAATGCAGTCCTAAGCTCTCGCTCACGACCTGAAGGCTGTAGGTTCCCCTCATGGTTGAGGAAGCCGGCTCAAGGTCGACTCAGCTTTCCATGCTTCCGAGGTCGGTAAAATGAGTACCCAGCTTGGTGGTGGTGGGGGTAATAAATAAATTACTTGAAAGCCCTGCGGAATAAGTTGGTGCTATATAAATAACAGGATGTATTTTTTATTTGATGCATTAGAATCATCTGCCTCTGCCTGCCTTATTTCCAGAGGATAGGTCATTAGTAGTTTTTGCCTAGAAAACCCTTTTAAGTTTGTAGAGGTCTATGTAAAGCTCACCTTTGCAACCATTTTTTTTGGGATTGTTCCAATGTATCCACAATGAAAAGTTAAGAGACTTTCCCAACCGTGTTGTTTAAAAACTTCATATTGTTTTGTGTGTACAGCCCCAATACATGCCTACGTGTTTCCATGGTAACCGTTAACAACCAAACCTTGTGCAGTCTACTCCTGCATTCATATAGACTTCTACAAGTCCCCTAATTGTTACCAACATACATTTAATAAGCAAGCAAGAAACACAATAGGTAGAATGGAATAGAACTATAGGATAAGACTACACAGGGGGGGCTTACAAGTAGACACAGGGTCTGCATAGTTGCTGTGGAAAGAAAATGGTTGGAAGCCATTTGCAATTTTGCAAAGTTTTGACAGAAATGTGTCTTTTTTATCCATATTAACTATGTAATGCAAGTTCTGCCCTTTAGAAAATCCTTGTACAGGGATCTCACTTGACATAAGATACCCACAAGACAGAGATCTGGGACTAAGTAATGAGAATGGGGTTGCAGCAGTGGGGGGGGAGTCAGTACAGTTAGGCCTCATGTCCACGGCTACAATACATTTAAAATCCGCAGCGTTTCACCCGCACGTGTGATCCGCGACCTATAGGGATGCATTGGACACCCGCAGGTAGTTAAATACCTGCAGATGTCATTTTCTCCTGAGGAGCGGATTGCATGTGCGGGAAAACACCTGCAGCATGCTCCATTTTAGTGCGGGTCTCCCGCGGGGACGGCTCCCGCAGGCTTCTATTGAAACCTATTGAAGCCGTCTGGATCCGCGGCACACCCGCAGCTGAATTTCTGCTCTCCGGCGTGGGAGAGCAGGAGTTAAAAAAAAAAATTGAGTAGACGGCGCATGCACGTGGCACGCTGCCGGCGTGCCGAGCACATCCGCCGGGCGAAGAAAGAAGATCCGGCCGCGATGGAGGGCAGATCCGCAGCGTCCGGACAGGTAAGTAATTCTTTTTAGGCCTCATGTCCGCGGGGAAAGGAGGGACCCACTGTGGGATTCTGCATGAAGAATCCGCGGCGGGCCTGACTTTCCCCGTGGACATGAGGCCTTAGAACTGGCAGAACAGTTAACATGGATACACTTTATGTAAAGAGTAACCAAAAACCTCTAAACTGTATGGTGACTAAAGCTAGAAGTCTGGAACTGAAAGTAAACATATCTAAGAAAATTATTGTCATAGTGGGAATAACTGAGACGTGGTTGGATGTAAGCTGTGACTCAGTAGAGAACTTACAGAGTTACAGTCTGTTCAGAAGGGATTGTAAAAACCAGAAAGGGAAGGGGTTTGTTTTTATGTAAAATTATGTTATCTCAATGGAGAGGGGCAGGGGAGCAAGAGGAGAGAATTCTCCTGCAATGCCCTGCCCCCACTGCTGGACACCCCGTGAACCAGCCTGCTCTGCTAGCTCCACGGGAGCGAGGAAACACAGGGACCAGTGTCGGTCATCGTTTGCCCGACATTCATCCCGTGTAAATGAACCCTTACTTCTATTGTGTGCTAAATGTTTGAAGGGTTTTTAAGAGAGGCTATCCTGGAGGACCTCAAGGAAAATAGCTGTATAACCCTAGATCAGCAATGGTTTATGAAAGATCGCTCCTGTCAAACCAATCTGATCAGCGTCTATGAGGAGGCAAGTTCTAGGCTAAGAAGACTGTACATAATATATATATATATACATACATACGGTATTAGTGTATCTTGACGCCACCAGGAAGCTAGGGGTTTGACAGGGTGAACGCCCCTGTCACACCCCTAGCTCCCCATAGGCTGACGTCCCAAAGGTCCTAGCAGCACACTATGCATTGTTTGTTGGCTGCCGTGGACGGTTAGGGTTAGGGATGATGTACCTTTTAGGCTTACATGATTATTGTGTTAGAATTTCATGTTACAAACTGAATTATATAAGCCTAAAAGGTACGTCATCCCTAACCCTAACCGTCCACGGCAGCCAACAAGCAATACACAGGATGCATGAAGACATGATATTCTTCAGGTGCCGTGCAGGACATAAGGGAGAGGCGGGGAGACGCGGAGATGAGCCGGTACTGCAGCGCGGAGCACACACGCGGGGACGACTGATCAGCAGCGGGGAGAAGAGCGGCGCACAGGTAACAGCACTACCGGGGGGATTACAGGCTCGGCAACCACTCTGCAGGCGTGTGCAGCTTTTTTAGCAGCCGAAGAGGTGGGAGGGCAGATGTTGTTCGGGGAAACAGTATTAGCAGGCGGGTAGCCGGCCGCCGGGGAACACTATGATGAGCAGGGGAGCCGGCTGCGGGCAGCCCTATTAACAGACTGGTAGCAGGGAGGGGAGACCAGCAGTGCAGATGACAGCGCCACGGAGGACAAAGCAGGAGCATAACAGTGCACTAACAAGGGACAAGATTATTCTACTTACCAGCAGGACCTGCGGCCAAGCCTTCTCTGGAGCCAATCAGCTTCAGGGGGCGTCACCAGGCAGTCAATCTCGTCTCCGCCAGGACTTCCTGGTGGTGTCAAGATACACTAATACCCATACACACACACACACGGTGTCTCAAAAGCATGGATATACCCATATGTAATGAAAATGCTTTAGCAGATGGTAATCCAATTTTGCATACAA
This sequence comes from Eleutherodactylus coqui, assembly GCF_035609145.1. Taxonomy (NCBI): domain Eukaryota; kingdom Metazoa; phylum Chordata; class Amphibia; order Anura; family Eleutherodactylidae; genus Eleutherodactylus; species Eleutherodactylus coqui. The sequence goes on along the minus strand of NC_089848.1, from coordinate 93,138,145 downwards.
GCTGTGGGGAAAGGGAGAGACATGTTGATCTATGTTCCCAAAATAACGGCCATTTTGAATTCCGCCATTCCTGAATTCAACTCTAGTTTTTCCAATGCGAAGGTAGGTGTCTGATAATCAAACTGGCAGAGAATTTCACCAGAAAAAAAACAATGAGGGCTTCAGTTTAACATAGCTTTAATTGTTCTCATCTTAACACAGTGATTTTATGTGAAATCCGAAAACTGACCATAATCTCTATAGAACGTGTTTATAATGCTGCCCACCATGTTTGAGTGTTAACCCTATCCTTTTCACCCATTCCTGGACTCTCACCAAAACATCAGGCTGAGTGCGGGCATAGGCATCAACAATTCTGTTTTTCAGATGAGCAACAAGCCGTATCTTCTTGGAGTAAATAAGTGCCTTGACATGACCCCACTGATGGAAATCCAAAGGGATCAAATCAGGAGAATGTGGCAGCCATTCGACTGGACCCCTATGACCAATCGACTTTTTGGGAAACTACATACTGCACATGCCCACCTGCATAAATACACGGTCATGCGCAGCACAATTTCACTGCCATACGCGGACGTATGCAGGGTCCCGGACAGGTTCACAGCCGTAAAACACTGCGGGAGCCCAGCGGCGTTCTACGCTTAGGCCGTGTGAGCCCGGCCTTAAAATGAGCACAAAAGAAAGCTATGTGAAATGACGTGCGCCATTTCTTTTTCTGTTGAAATTCTATGACAGTTTGATAAATTACACACCTACCTTACCACTGGAAAAATTAGAGTTGAATCCCAGATGGCAAGATTCAAAATGGCCGTCACCTTGATCACATGGCTTAATGGGTTTTCCCCTTTCCCTGCAGCTTGTATGTAAAACTGGATCACTGTTAAAAAGTTTGCATTCTATATGGGTGTTTCCACACTTTTGAGACACCTTGTATATTGTACACTTTGTGTCCTAGTGTTTTCCTGCAACAGACTTAAAGGACATAAGAAGGACAGTACAGCTAAGTAAAGACTCTGCTTATCCAGCCTGTACAGACACAGCTCGGATGCCAAAAAATAAAAAAGTTCAGGGTTTTATTTTTTTCTTAACTTCTCTTATTTGTTTTAGTTAATGCAAGCTTATCTCAATTACATTTAAAGCCCAAACCTCTCAGCTTCCTATAAATGACAGCTTCTTCCTGCACATAATGAGTCAGGGAGTCGGCTATTGTTCCGGTCCTCCTCCATGTGTATGAAGTGCACCAGCACATTGTCTGCCACCTTCACTGACCTCATCGGAGGCTGGACCGGAGTCCCGTTTTATTTTTCCCACAATATCTAATGAGGTTAAATCATTAAAGGGCCACTACGCATAAGAAAAAGTCCTTATCCTATTCACTCCCACTAGTAAAGATGTTAGGGTCCTTTTACACGTGGTGATTTGATCCAATGACGAGCACCAATCAAAGACTTCGATGCTAAATTAACTTCCCTTCACAAAGGCCTATGCAGAAGGTATAGGGGACAAACGATCATATGAACGATTGTTCATCATGGTCGGCAGCGCATTCCCCGTTTACATGCAGAGATGTGCTGTCGACATTAATGATTTTTTTCTGCTGCAGAAAAGTTGAACAAGTGTTTGCTCGTCTGTCAGGTGATTGGATGCAATTTCAAACGGCTCCATTGTTCATATGAACGTTCTTGCCTGATGAGCGGAACATGTAAAGGGGTGCTCCAGGCATTTACTATTGATGACCTATCCTCAGGATAGGTCATTAATAGTTGATCGGCAATGGTCTGCCGCTCATGATCCCCGCTGATCAGCTGATCCTCTGATCCACCATCAACGCAGCAGGGCCGAACATCATCATCGCTGGTCAGGGCCAGAAATGTAGTGGACAGCTTCACTCCCATTGACCTCAATGGAAGTGATGCCTACTATTACACAAGGGGCTCCTCATTGAGGTCAGAGCCAGAAGTGTAATAGAAGGCATCGCTCCCACTGATTTCAATGGGAGGGATGCCAACTATTACACTTCTGTCCCTGACCACCTATGACGATGTCCAGTACTAGAGAATCAGCCAATCAACTATTGATGACCCATTCTGAGGGTAGCTCATCAGTAGTAAATGTCAGGAATACCCCTGTAAGTTACTGTACAACTCAGTGAACAGCATTATTTAGGGGTTTAATTTGAGGGTATGCAAGTTACAGGACAGCAGTACAATAAATTACATTGGGGGGGGGGGGCGGTCACATATGTAAGGCTCACCGGTGTGATCACCTTGTTTCCAGTAATTCAAATAGCAAAGATATATTCACCTGTGGCCCATCTGTTGCAGAAATTTCCTGATGCTAGATCACAACTGACTATTGGTGGTCCCAGCTTATCTGTGGAGAACCGCAGTGATAGATTGTCCAAACACAGAACCAAGGAAAATTGACAGCAGAAAAAGACCAAATGGTCCATCTAATATGTCCCTACAAATGGAGCAATCGTTAAGGTGCATCCTAATAAGCGCAGTGCTGTAAAGTCGAGTTTTCCGCTGGAAGTTTGTTCTAAGCACCTACGACAATTTCAATAAAACAATATTGCTTCTGATCACCCCCAACTCATTTTTGGATTGTGCCCCCTTGTGTTTAATTTCTTTGCTCCTGATACAAAAGTTAGTCATGCCTTTAATTTTATATACTAGTATTCTTTGTACTGCTGGTTATTTCTGTTTAGGGCTCAGTTTAATCATTATCTAGGTAAGGTAAAGTCCCCTGGTGTGAGCACCGAGTCATGACCGACTCCTAGGGTGATGTCACATCGTGAAGTTTTCTTGGCAGACTTTTTGCGGGGTAGTTTGCCATCTCCTTCCCCAGTCATCTTTTACCTCCAGCAAGCTAGGTAAACATTTTACTGACCTTGGAAGGCTGAGTCAACCTTGAGCCGGCTACCTGAACCATGTGGGGATTGAACCCGCAACCTTCAGCTCGTGAGCGAGAGCAATCATTACCTAAGATTGCATAAAGCCAAGGAAACAATTCTAAGACAATAATGTCTCCCCGACAACCCAGTCATTTCTTCTCGACACATTGAAGGACAGACATATTGAACTAAATGTATGCCTGAAAATAGACACCGAGGTATGAATATATGCAGTGATTTTTGTCGCTGTCTTTTCACAATGAGTGAGAATTTTCACATCCCTCTCAGCACTTTTGCTTGGAAACATACAGATAACGTATGTTTTCTTCCAGCACAAAAAGCCTTACAGTATATATATATATATGTGTGTGTAATACTCTCTGTAAAAGGCAGGGGGCGCATGAAGAGAAGGAGCAAAAATAGGTCTGTTAGTGCATTACCGCTTTAGGAGTTGCTACACACCTTGCTTCTTATGGAATGGGAAATTGTGGATAACTTTAAACAGTAACTATAAGGCCCCATGTGTTGGATTCAACTACCTGAATATCCAGCCTGGAAGATCATTTCTTTAGACTCTTTTTTTTAAATTTATCTAATTAAGTTCAAAAGTCTATATATATTATATCTGTTTTTCTAATACAGAACTTGAAATCCCTTCCAAAGATGAAGTATACAAATGTAGTTGTCTGCAGAAAATACTGCAGAAAATACTGGAGAATTCTTAAAAGGAACGGTCATTAACTATAAGCACCATAAACGTATAAAGCACCCCTATCTCTCTCCTCCCCTGCCCTACCCTGGTAGCCAAACACCACCCTCAGGCGTGCCCTGGACAAAGCGGCACCACTCGTGACCTGAGCCATCTACCGCAGACCGCGACAACCTTGGCTCACGTCCTAAACGCGCTTCAGCCGGCGGTGCTCTAGGTGCGTTGAACGGCTGTGGAGAAAACCAAAGCTGCCCGCAGACTTCCTCCACTTCAAATTCCTGCTAATAACTTATAACCTAGCCCTTCACCATGCCAAAAAAGTTTATTTCATCTCCCTAGTCTTCTCACTATTTCACAACCCCAAACGACTCTTCGACACCTTCCACTCCCTCCTCGGCCCCAAAGAACAGGCCCCCGTGATGAATCTGACTGCTGGAGAACTAGCCGCCTATGTCAAAGGAAAAAAAAATTAAAATAAAAATCGACATCTGAAAAGAAATCCCCGAAAACTGCATGGCTAGCCCCAATCCTGGTCTCCAGCACTGCATCCAGCACCCACTCAATTTCTATGTTAGAACCAACGACAGTGGGAGAAGTCTCCAGGCTGCTTTTCACTGCCCACCCGACCACCTGCGCTAGCGCCCCTCTCACCTCCTCTGGTCCTTTTCCCCAGCTCTCATTACCCACCTCACTACTATCTGCAACATCTCCCTTACCTCTGGCACTTTCTCACCCTCATTTAAACACTCCATCATATCCCCTCTGCTAAAAAAAACCCAACTCCTAGACCAGACTAATGCCGCCAACTACTGACCCGTCTCAGACCTCCCCTTCATCTCCAAATTACTAGAACGCCTGGTCTACTCCCGCTACACATACTCTCTCTGACAACTCTCTCCTCAACCGCCTCCAGTCTGGTTTCCGCTTTTTACACTCGACCAAAACTGCCATCACAAAAGTATCAAATGACCTGATGACGGCAAAGTCAAGAGGCGACTACCCTCTACTAATCCTCCTTGACCTGTTTGCTGCATTTGACACTGTCGACCATAACCTCCTTCTCACCATGTTCCGCACTATCGACCTAAAGGACTCTGCTCTCTCCTGGTTCTCCTCCTACCTCTCTGACCGCTCTTTCTGTGTCTCCTTTGCTGGTTATATCTCCTCCCCACTTCCTCTCGCTGTTGGGGTACCCCAGGGCTTGGCCCTTGGTCCTTTTCTCTTCTCTATATACACAGCCCCAATTGGACAAACTATTCGCAAATCCGGCCTCCAATACCATCTCTACGCTGACAACACCCAACTATACACCTCCTCTCGTGAGATCTTTGAACCATTCTTCCAAAATATCACTGACTGCCTGTCCGCTGTCTCTAATACTATGTCCTCCCTTTTTCTGAAACTTAACCTCTCTAAAACGGACCTTCTCATCTTTCAGCCTTCCAACCCACCTCCCCTCAACATCTCCATTCCAGTGTCTGGCACCATCATAACCCCCAGACAGTATGCCCGCTGCCTTGGGGGTCACACTGGACTCTGACTTCTCCTTTACTCCCCACATCCAATCTCTATCCCGAACATGCTACCGGCACCTCAGGAATATTGCTAAAATCCAGCGAAATAAGTTGGCACTATACAAATAAAGATTATTACTGTGTTTCCCTGATAGTAAGACCCTCCCCAGATTTTCGTGGGAGGCTTGAAATATAAGCCCTTCCCCAAAAATAAGCCCTAGCTAGGCTACAAGTTAAAAAAAACAATACTCACCAACTGCCAGAAAGCTAATGCTCTGATTGGTTAATCGAGTGCCGCATCAGCCAAAGAAATCCGACACTGGATTAACCAATCACAGCCATTAAATGGCTTTGACTTGTTAATCCAGAGCCAGCTCTCATTCCCTGACGTGGCGCTCAATTAACCAATTAGAGCATTAGCTTCCTGGAGGCGGGGTATTCAAGCCCCGCTTCCAGGAAGAAGTGCTGTGTTGGCTTTTTAGGAGGATGCAGCAGCCTGCAGCAGCGATGGAGGCCAACGTGAGGACCAGAACGCCAGCGGTAGGGGAGTATTATCAGACACTCCCCGAAAATAAGATGCTGTGCTCCTTTTGAGGCAAACATTAGTATAAGACAGTGTCATACTTTTGGGGAAACACAGTATCATATTATTAAGGAGCATGAAATTTCAACAGTTTTTAACTGCTCACCAGGGCCCTCGGTTACTGCTCCAGGCACTCAGCTACCTTTAGTAGCCAGGAGATTTTAAATTTCCCTGGTCCTCCCCAGCTTCTGCTCTTACGTCCGCCATTTTGGCAACGGGTGCATGCGCCAAAGTTAGGGAAAAGTCTACGGCTAAAGATCCCATTGGGGGACGTCCCTGGAGGTCTTAGGTAAGCGATTTCACCTCCCCTCACAGATCGAATCCGTGACGGGAAATGAAATTTTAACTTTTTTTTACTGTTACGTGATCACCGTTATCCATTGGATAGCGGCAATCATGTGACCAGGGACTACGGTCGTGAAATCTCCAGGCTCTCGGCTAGGTTTGGTAGCCAGGAGCAGGAAGATTTTAAATTACTCTGGCAATCTGTGGCTTTCGCGCATGCGACTGACATTTTGGTGACTTAGGTATGTAATTTTATCTCCCCTCATGGATAAGATCTGTGAAGGGAGATGAAACTTAAACTTTTTTTTGTTTGTTTTTTTTTACACTTTTTTTTTTATTTTAAATGATCGCTGTTATCCATTGGATAACAGCAATCATGTGACTGGGAACTGCATACAGCAGTCCCCAGTGATATCTCTCCGTTCTCACATGATAGCTGGAAGCCAGAAAGATTTCAAATTTCCAGGCCACGAGCCCTTCTGGCGCGCATTGCAGGACATTGTGGAGGATGGGAGTGAGTACTTTCAGATCCCCTCATGGATCCGGGAAGCTGACATTACTGAGAAAGCGTGTATGTGTGCCTTTAGATATGTTATACACTATATTGCAGTCTTGCCTTGAAGGTGGTAGCTTCAGGGGAGTACAGTACAGAGAAGAACAGAACAGTCCAATGACTCAGCTTCTCACAGCTGCAGCCAATCAGTATCGAGCAGTGGGAGGAGCAAAAGTTATAAAGGCTCCTCTAGTGATCTAGAAAGTTCAGAAGAAAGTAGAGAGTGTAGTGTAAACAAGTAAGCTGGTTTTAAGGAACAGTATCTCACAGTCATTCCTGGATCTAGTCCTCGAGGAGATGTGGTGTATAGTGAAAGCTGCAGACTCCAGGGCCATGGTTTGGCAACCAGCAGCAGGCAGTATGGGGCTAGAATCAAGGGCCATGGTGCAAAACACACAACAAGCAATACAGAGCAGCAAGATAGTAGAAGGTAATGAAGCGCCCTCAGGACCAGATGTTGAACTGGATTGTAAAGTTTTCTGCCTTCATCAATTGGTTGTTGAACCAAGAAGTTCCTGAGCTAAGTAAACTTCAGTTAAACCATTTCCCCCCCTATCTCCTTGGACTCCCTTCTATTGGGGTATGCACCACACCATTCCACCACACGAGGGAGCAGAGACCATCACCCTATATTTCACTGTAGTGTAGTCGGTTGGTGACTCGCGCTAACACGGCCCCCGTGAACAACATCCCCATTCTGGCTCATTATTACACAATGTGCCCTTTATAAAACCGTATTCCAACTAACTCTGAAAAGGGTTGTCCCAGGAAAACGGGCTCAGTCGAGCGTACAGGCGTTCACTGGGGAGAGGGGAATAAGACAAAAATCAGGCAGGTTATTTTTAGTAGATGTTTTGTCTCTCAGACTCTGCTTTTTATCCATAGATACACGTTTTTATGCACTTTTCTTAAAATGTTAAGCTTTGATGCAAAATTGCAGGAAAGCACCCATAAGTAAATGGTGCTCGAACAGCAACATGCCGGATGTCTAATTTTTGGAAAGTATATTTTTAATACGGTAAAGTATGATTTAGCATGTTTGGATTACGGTTTTTATTTGTGCATGTCAAAAGTGTGAAAGTTGTTCAGACAGGAAATGGTTTAAAGGGGTTTTCCAGGAATTGACCAAATTGCCGTCATCCAAGTAGCCTGTCCTAGAATGTAACTACTGTAGGTTCAATACAGCTCTATACTAGAGGGGGGCAGGGCCATAGATGGGGGCAAGACTAACAGAACACTATTTGTTCCTGTCAGCTTGATAGAAAACAGTTAAACTCCACCTCTGCCCATGGCTCCACCCCCTTCCAGTTTACAACTGCATTCAACGCCTCCTAGTTACATTATAGGATGGGTTTCTCACTGGCTGCACAGAGAGCAGCCATATTGTTCAACTCCTAGACAAACCCTTTAAAAAAGTTGCCCAACTACCAGACAAAATTCCCGCTGTGCTAAAATAAAAAAAGGAGCAGTACTTATCAGATCTCTGCCACCATGATCTAGCGCTGCAATCCCGCCATGGTCCTGAAATTTCTTGCGCAAATGGTCACCAGAAGTCACCTTACCGCTGCAGTCCATCAGAGACTGTGGCATCACTGTTCTGAAATCCTGGCATCATGGTGCCCATGATGTCAACGCAGATGCCAGGAAAATTGGAAGGGAGGGTGCCGCGGCAGCCTCTGATTGACCACACCGGTCAGTTGACTTCCATTTGCCACATCAAACACCAAGACCACAGTGGGGCTGCAGCTCAGGATTCTGTCGGCAGAGGATAGGCAAGTGCTGCTCCTTTTCTTATCTTAGTACTGTGGGCCCCATAGACAAAGTACAACCCCTGGATGTAAATAATAAATCAACTTCATTGGTGGTTAAGAGCCCATCATCCTAACCGCCTAGGGGCCCAAATGATTCCTAATCCATCCCACGCTAGGCAGGATTAGTTTTCATTAGGTAACATATGGAATACTGTAGTTTCCCGTACTGACTTCGCTACCCTACCACCCTCCCCAGGATCATCCTGTCTGAAGAAGACCAGCATTGGGAACGTCTTAAATAACCAGTTCATCCCCCCAATATTACGATCTAGTGATAAGCGGGTACTTTAGGTGAAACCATTATTTTCTTCTTCGTAAAACAAAACCATGTAGTAAATAACTCCAGGCACGATCTATCACGCAGGGCCTTCACAATCATCATCAAAACATCTCTTCATTTTTTGCTTCATCACGGAATTCAGTGACCTCCAACAAATGAAAAATAATGTGTTCAGCTTACTCGCTTTTTTTGTCTCGCCGTTGTCTTTGAAACACAGGTCCATAAATACATTTATTTTTTTTTTGCTAGTGAGTTTTTATCTTTTTTCGCTTCTACGAGACGCCCCAGGGAGTGCAGGTTTTATCATACAGACCTGAATAAGTAAATCTCAGACAAGAACAGGGTTCTGACATCCTTTATGTTGCTACAGAGGCATTTTATAGCTTTCTTCTTGAATCTTGTTCCGTTCAACCTGTAATTGCCATCTAACAAAGAGCGCCATAGGTTGACTCTGCAGGTTACTCGATTTAAACCAGAAAGTCTCCTAGCGGGTGGATTCATGTTTTTTTATTAAAACAATGCAATGGAGAACAAAAGAAAGGAGAACAATGGCGGTGATGATTATACGATTTTCTGAGGTTTGCATACACACAGATATAAAGTAACAAAAAATAAGAGAGAGAGAAGATATCCTACAGCTTTGCTGTTGTGGAACATAGTTATCTCGGGTTGACTTCAAAGGTTTGGTTTTTACATGGCAGGCAGCAGTGAGCAGAATATAACATAAAGGCCTGTTCTAGACACCATGTGCTGCCATTTTGCAGATATATGCATAGCACTATAGGCTAACAAAGTGTTTTTTATAGTATAGGAAGCTTGTTAAAGGAAAGAAACTGACATTATTTAAGTACAGCTTTTGTATACATTTTTTATTCAATTTTTGGTGGGTTTTTTTTATATTTATATGACTAGCCATAGATTAAAAAAAAAAACCTAAAATATCCTAGTTTGAACACTTCCCAGTAAAGCATGCACAAGTAGCTGACATTTTTTTGTTTTGTGCGATTCGTTTTTCAGCTTTGCTGTGTAGACAAGGATAGAGGCAGCAGAGTCATGTCAATATCATTAGAGGGCAGATGTACGGTATTTCAAAAAGTATTCTCGTCTTAGACATTTATAGCATAGCCTGTGGATATGCCATAAATGTATGATATATGCAAGTCCTACAGCTAACCTCTAAAACACAGGCCCCCAACCTCGACCCACTGGTTACTGCATTCAGGCTGTAAGAGGTGGGTTTAAAGAGCACCTGCATATTCAGTCTACAGTGCTTGTGCTCTACTGGCTGTTTTCGGCTCCTCCCGGCAGATAAATATGGCCCCATATAGCACTATATAGGGCAGTCTAAAAGTACAGGTACTCTTTAAGGAAGAGTACAGGCAATCAGTCGGGGAGGGGGGGGGGGCTGAAGATGGGAGCAGTGTCCAACTCTGCTCACAGAGTGAACAGACGTCTTGACATACATCAAACTCTGATTTGCTGCTCAAACTTTACTTTATTTCTCAACCAGATCTCAAACATAGGCTTAATTTATAGTCAATGGAGAAGCGGAGCCAGGTGACGGCCATAGTGGTGCTTCAGACGGCCATAGTGGTCCATTTGGGTGGCACTGCCTTTCCCTGTAATCAGGACGAACCAAACTGTGTGCTTAATGAGGTGGCAGACACAAAGCCTGTACGGCATTTCAATCTCCTCTACCCAGAGAGCACAGGACACACTTCCTCTCTCTACTATGAGCTGTGCCCCACTAACTCCCGTAGACAGACGCGTGTAGAACCCCTGACGTGACGGAGCTGCCCTGTCACTTGATACCGCTCGTTCAATCGGCTGGCTGCATACCTAAATAGAGAATGTTACAATAAAACATTTTAAACATCTTGTCACTGGGTGGTACAACCTAGTGGCAACCTTTCCGACAATACTTCTTCTTACCGTGGTCCCATATGGCTACCTCTCTACAGAAGCAGCCAAGCAAGCATCCGGTGTCATCCCAAAGGTATTACTGTTGTGATTTTTGATTAATTTTGCCATGTGGTTAATGTATGACTTTTATGGTGTTCTAAAATAGTTGCCTACGAAAAGGCTAACATGTGACCTTACCTTCCCTGATGGCTGTAAATGGAGTTCCCTCCTCTTCTTGCAGTCTTATCACCTTCAGCGCCACCAGCTTTCCATTTACTCTGAAACAGATCCAGAAAATTAATTACAGAGACGAGTTGTAAAATTCTCAGCAGCAAATGTTTATGATACTATAAAGTAATAATGACCATAATGGATTATAGAAAAATCTGATTAATAATGCAGCCTGAAATGGGAATTGTATTTTTTTCGACTAATGCAGATCAGCTTTTTTCTTTCTAAAGTCTTTTGGCGAAGGATACACCGCGGAACGAACATCTAAATTTGAAATCGTGGGATGTAAGCTCACCTCTGTTCCACCCAGAATCGCTCTCAAAACCTACAGAATCACCCATAATCTGTTTATACCCAGGACTGTGATTGTAACAAGGGGGCGCCCTCTACGTCTAGAGGAAAGGTCTATACACCGACGTAGAAGGGGGTTCTTTACTGTAAGAGCAGTGAGACTGTGGAACTCTCTGCCTGAGGATGTGGTGATGGCAAATTCACTAAAGAGGGGCCTGAATGTCTTTCTTGAGCGATACAATAGTATGTGTTATAATCTATAACAACTGCAGAAGGGTTGGTGATCCGGGGATTATTTCGATTGGCAGATTGGAGTCGGTAAGGAATTTTTTTCCTTTAAATGGGGAAAATTGGCTTCTACTTCAATGGGTTTTTTGTCCTCCTCTGGATCAACATTGGGGGTAACAGGCTGAAGTGGATGGACATGTGTCTTTTTTCAGCCTTACATACTATGTTACCCCTTTTGCTTCAACATTTGTATATACCCTGCCCACAACATGTTCATTTTTTAGATAGTCCTGCAAAAATGGGACAGTTGGCGAGTAAGCAAGAGTTTTGCAATGGGGGGGCTCAGCCAGTCTGAGAGTTCAAGTAAAATCAGTGCCATTATTTTTAAAGAAGGATAGCTTATGGGTAGCCTAATAAATAAATATCTATATATTATATATACCAAAAGGTCAATACAGGGATGTGTCCCATGATGCTTTGTACCCAGATCTATAAGCGGAATCCGACCTTGTGCCCAGCCGGCATCTGCGCGTACCTGCTTTTCCTTTCACCAGCTGTACTGCAGATGGTCGCATGGCTTGCCATCAAACATGCACAGTACAGGTTTTTTTTTTTTAAATCCCAGCTTTTCCCGGCATCGTCGCTAGACGATGACGCAGAATACGCTACCTTTCCGCAGTGTCATTGCAGAAGGGCTGCAGATCGGACAGCTTCCATTGACTTCAATGGAAGCCGTCCATGTGGAATCCACACAGAAATGGAGCATGCTGCGATTTCTCCTCCACGAGCAGAAAATGGCAATCGATTTCAGCTCGCGTAGAGGAAATCGCGCTTTGCCATAGCAAGCTATGGGCGGTATTTGCTGCAGGATCCGGAGGCGAATGCTCGCTCCAGATTCCGCAATGCAAATCCGCCTGTGTGCAACCAGCCTAACTGTAACAACGGGGCATCCACTACATCTAGACGATGGTGGCATCGTCATCACAGAAAGGCTTCTTTACAGAAAGAGCAGTAAGACTATGGAATTCTTTACCACATAATGCTGTAATAATGGATTCATTTAAAGAGTTTAGCAAAGTAAAGTAATATGACTTAGCTACTGTAGTAGATCGTCTGGGGACGGGTAGTGTGTCCAGGGCTGTATTCCTATCTAATATATATACATATTAGCCTGATGTGGTGTAGTTTGTTAACAAAACAACTCTGCCCTCATGTGTTAAATATATAGCACAACACGCTCTGTTTCACACTCGCTCATCATCACCATAGCATCTAAAGGATGGACCCCAGAAAAGTATCCAGTCAGAACACTCTTATGAAAGCCGTCTAAAAAGAAAATCTGTCATTGTTACCCATAGCAACCAATCACAGTGCAGCTTTCATTTCTTATATTGTTGAAGTAAAATGAGAGCTTCGCTGTAATTGGTTGCTATGGGCAAAGATTTTTTTTTTAGACAGCTTTCATAAGAGTGTGGTACAGGGCTAATTTTTCATGGCCCACCCTGTACAACAAACTTCATTGGAATGTTGTTTGCTTTGAAATATTTTAATTGTATGCGATTAAAAAAAAAGAAGGAAAACTTGCGGAGAATTTTTAAAAATTCTGCCAGCATCTACAAAAGTAGGCCAGTGGGGCAACACGCAAAGGGACCTCCACATTGGTTTGTCTTCAGTATTTCATGTATTAGAAATACTTGACACCTTTATATTCTAACTATTATTCCTAATTCCACTGAGCCTGGAGATTATATATATGGACTTTCTACCTAACTATATAATGGAGTTATTCAGGACAAGGGAGAAGAGACATCAAGCTGAGGGAGGACAAGGAGCAAGAAGTCTTGTAAGGACCAAATCAGTACATTGCCCTATTCAGAGACCCATCTCTATGAGATACACAGAGAGACGCTCTAAGGGCCTCACGCTATTGGCTTTAAGCCATTACTGTATTATATTGAAGGCCATTCATCTGAATGGCCACCAAATAACCCCACATTTGTGTCTGGCTGTGGCTTTCACTAACAACATTGGCAACCTGTAAACTCAGACACTATTAACATCTTCTTAAAGAGGTACTCTGGTGATATAAAGTAAAAGTTACATACTTTTCAAGGCAATAGAATGGAATTTTGTAATATAATGTTAGAACTTGTTTTATAAAGTTGCAGAGGTATTACTTTACCGGTGGCCTCCCCCACTTAGTTCTCCATTGGTATCCAATGGCTATAACCTGTATGCTCTGCTCTTTTACTGGTCAGGCATGCTCAGTGCCTTCAAATTCTGCAATACCGACATTTTGTACACTCGTGAAAGTGCAGTCATCAGTAATGGGCAGTCGGAAATGGAAGTTTCTGCACTCCCCGGTGGCCACTTAAGATAATGTGGAAATCTGAAGCTGGCTGGAACGCAAAGGTCCTGGAGTTCAGTATGATGATTTAGATGGACATTTTGAATAATGACAATAAGTGGAAATACTTGGGAAAATTTTTGAAAATTCAGCCAAGTCTCTGGAATACCCCTTTAAACCAGACATGCAGCATATGAAAGTTGCTACTCCATTAACCCTTTCCAATCCACTGTCTGACGTCTTCCTACATTTTGACTGAAGCTTGAACAGCTCCAATGATTGAAGATATCCGACAGGGTATTCTTACAGTCTATTGCCAGCCACTCCACTGTTGGAGCCTCTCTGACGTGCACACACACTGGCTTTACCTAGTAGATGGCATCGTTGTACAACAGCCGAAAGATAAAGCCTGTTAGGGAAACCCTGAATCCAAAATTGGATTGGAAAGGGTTAAGGTAAGATATCATGCACTTGGCACGGTTATGTACAGATGTGGTACTGGCCACCGCAGTCATGCTGGCGCAGGACTGTATTAGTTTAGCATGCTTATGCCATTTGCATTGAATAAATGACAATGCCCACTTTATGCAAGAGGTATAGAGATTGTGGCATGCCTATGCTATCAGCATAGCATGCCAGCAATCAAGGTTAGCATTGCTATACCTATACACTCACTGAACCTGTGCGGTGATCATGTGATGCATCAAAAGTGGCATAGGTGTACATGAGGTCACCATAGTTCTGCTAAGTACTTTACAAATCACTAGTCAGAGCACACCTGAAATAATGTGTACAGTCTTGGGCATAAGTGTATAAGAACCAAACTGATAAACTGAATGCGCAGACTACAATAGCCAAAAATATCAAAATTGGGGTTATTTAATTTAGCAAAAAAAAAAAAAAAAAATGCTGAGGGGCGACTTAATAACTATGTATTAATATATCAGGGAACAATATGAGGATCTCCCATCATCTATGTATACCCAAGACTGTGACTGTAACAAGAAGGCATCCTCCCTCTACGTCTACAGGAAAGAAGGCTTCTACACCGACATAGAAGGGGGTTCTTTACAGTAAGAGCAGTGAGACTATGGAAATCTCTCTGGAGGACGTAATGACGACGAACTCACTAATGGAGTTAAAAAGCGGCCTGGACTCCTTTCTTGAGTGTAACGATTTTATAGGTTATGGTTGCTAGATTTCTGGAGGGCTGTATTGATTCTAAGTTTTATTCTGATTGCCAGATATGAAGTTAGGAAGACTTATTTTGCCTCACGTTTTTTTTTTCTTTGACTTCCTCTGGATCAACATTGCAGGATATCAAGCTGAACTGGATGGGCATGTGTTATTTTCAGTCCCATTGTTACTAGGTTATGGGCAATGCTAAAGAGCTGTATGCTCTCCATGTACCACCATATGGCGCCTCCATACGGCATCCTGTATTTCCCTCTATATGGTATCTGATTGAGTATGCCCCAATTTGGTTTATGTTTCCATATTAAAATATACAGAGTGGGCCACGGAAAACCACCTGCTAAATATTGTATTCAGAGCCTGGTTCAGAAATTACGCATCAGAGGAATATCCATATTCTATCCCTTCTGGGAGTCCAGCTAAACAATCATCACCACTATGAACGCAGCCTAAAAGGCACATCAGCCTGATATCACCCACATAGAACTTAACTTTTATTATATAACGTAAGACCACCTCATATATGTAAATTAAAAAAAGTAGACTGTGTACACTGTACTGAAGATCCTTAAAAGGTACCTGTAGAATCAAAATGAACAGTATTCCTATCAGATAGCCTATGTACATCAATGTGAGGACACTAGTTGTCACTAAAATACTGACTATAGCGACCCCCCCCCCTCCCCCCACACACGCACCCAACACGTTTCGCAGCAGCTTCATCAGAGGCCAAGGCCAAGCATTTAAAACTTCCCACTATGATGTCATCTAGAGGTGCTTGCATCTGCGAACCAATCAGTAATCCCCTCTTCTTTCCGTTCCTCTCATCCCATTGTATAGAATAGGTTCATTACTGGTGGCTCTTGCCGCGGTATACTGAAAAGTTTACTTGTCGGCTTCTGTGATGTTTATATTGCATTGCCAAGCAATGACTGGAGTAATTCCTGTTCACAGCCCTTCAATATTCTCTGCATTATTAAATCTTATGGATTAAACTGTTACGAATGTCAAGAGATCTTTATTCCCCAGTAAAGTATAGTGCTATTACTATATTGATAATCATTATTGACTTCCTTCCACAGCAATAGCTCATTGCTATCGCTCCTCATTACTAAATATGTAGCAATTGTTCTGAAATTGGAAAACCATGCCCTCATATATTTACTATATATATATGCATTAATGGGGTTACATCAGGCTGATGTGCCTTTTAGGCTGTCTTCATAGTGATGGTTCAGGAATGGTGCCAAACTGGGGCTGTTGGAAACTTGGAGAAACCAAGGGCTCCGGATGACCAATACCCTCATGCAAATAGTCCTTAAAAATAAACTCAGAGACTGCCACGGCAACTTGGTGTATCACAAACGACCTTCACCAAGTCCTGAAATCTCTGAACCTGAAACCATGTTTAGGAACTGAAAGAACTCACATAAATGCATAAATTGACGTATGTGGTTGTTGACTATGATTGCTAGAAGACTTTTGGACTCATTGCTGTACTTTGTGACTGATGAAGCATGGTTTTATTTTTCAGGTCATATGGGTTATGTCTGTGTGGGCTACTGAGCACCGGGCCCACATGAACATTACCCGGATAGGGAACACCAGGTGAAACAACCACTGATTAACACCTCTCCCTATCTTTTACACAGGAAGATGACCAAGGACCTACCTGAATGGGACATCGCCCCAATAGGGGGCGGCCTAGTGGTCTTCGGATCTGGGCGCTTGCTAGCCCACGCACCCAGGCTAGGACGCATACACATGTCACCACCGAGAGGGACAACTGGACAGGATAAGAAGACACACAGAGCCAAAATCACACCATACAGCAGCCAATATGCAAACACTAGTAGCAGATGTTAATGCTATAAATGCCAGGTATTTGTTGACATTTTGGCCAAAATGTGGAAGCTAGTGGGCCACATCATGGCTCCCAGCAATACCGCTAGTCCCTACAGTAACCAGGAGACCAGCAATACAACCAAACAAAACCTCAAGACACAAACCTTTCTTGAAGCCACCACACATAGAACCTGCTCACACCACACACAGAGAGAAATGAGAACAGAGAAAGCTGACCACACCCACACCTGAGAAGACAGCTTATATGTGTACTGACCTGGAGTGATTGGCTGCTCAGAGAGACACACACACGCCCAATCAGTACAATCCCCACACCTGAGCAGGAAAGCTCCAGAGAACCTGTAGTACCACGGATCTCAGGAGACAGACGTGACAATATGATTTCACAGACTACGAGGTACTGGTCTACTGAAAATCCCCAGCTGACTCCCGAAACACCACTACATGACCAGAAAATTGGTGTTTGGTGTGCAGTGTTAGGGACAGAAATAGTGTGGCCAATTTTCTTTGAATCAACTGTGAAAACTATGGTTTAACTGGACACATTTGAACAGTTTTATGATCTGCTAACCCCAGAAGAAAGAATGTACTACTTTTTCCAAAAAGATGAGGCAACATGTCACACCTCCCGTAACTCACTGGCACGAGTTTATGAACGGTTAACTGAAAAGTGAACTATAAGCCAAGGGTAATGACCTAGACTTGTTCTCATACTATTTTTATCTGTGGGCAAATATAAAGTGTATGCTAATAATCCGCATACCCTAGATGAACTGAAGGAAAACATTGAAAACGCTATTTGCAGCATAACCGTTGAAGAGCTGCAGACACTATCAGTCAACATGTTGCAATGTACCCAGAGGTGCAGAGAAGTGAACAGGGACTACTTCCATCATCTGTTGTAATGTGGGTAAATCAATAAAGCTTTTGAAAAAACAATCCACTTGCTCGCTCTTCCTGTTACAGTATTGTAGTATGGCCCTATAGACTCTGATCGGTGTAGAATTATGGGTTGGCACAACAGAATTAGCTAGGAGCTTCATATGCATGAGAACGGTAGCCCCCAATAAAACTTGAAGAACGATGTGAGTATATTAAATGACTATGAATAATATTACAAACTGTCTTCCCACATGTAGGCAATGATGATGGGGCACTTTAAAGCCAATATTGGCATTCTAAAACAGAAAAGGAAATGAAAAATTCTATTAGAAAAAAGGATCAAGATAAAAAATATATGAAAGCCATGCTTTGTAAAGCGATTGTCTGTTCTCCCCAAATTCTTATGAAATATTCAGAATAGAGATTTACTGAATCATACTCCCATTACAATTCATTGCTCAGCCACATAAACCAGCGAAAAGTAACCTCAAATAACTTCCCCCTAGAAACAAGCAACGTGTTAATAAAGGATCTCTGCCGTCCACAACAGCTCCGGCAGGGAAGTCTACTGGGGCTTCATGTCCCATATAAGAGTATTCCACCCACATAGCGGAGAGTCATTCCTTACCTCTAATTAGTCTCAGACTGATAACGGTATTGTCAGGGGATATACTAGCAGACCACTGTGACGTGTGGATGAAAACATCTCGAGTGGCTTTATTTACCTGTCCTGGATTAGATTTCCCAACCGGAAGATCAAGAGTTCAGATCTAACCCGATTCAAGACTGAACGGTGAAGATAAGGGGCGGTGAAGATAAGGGGCGCTATAAAGGGCAGGGGCAAAGCTAAGCTTTTCTACACCCAGGAAAAGATTCACCTTGGCGGTTGCCATACTCAACAAAATAATATATACCGTTCCTGAAGGCCGGGACGCATACAAGGATGCGTTTGTAAGTTTAGTTGCCACTAGAGATGAGCGAGCATGTTTGGATAAGTCAGTTACTCGAACGAGCATCGCTCTTCTCTAGTAACTGCATTCTTGTCCGAGCAGGCTCGAGGGGGGGGGGGGAGGGGGCCGTAACGGGGAGGAGAGAGAGATCTCTCTCACTCTCTCCCCCAAGAATACAGTTACTCGAGAAGAGCGATGCTCGCTCGAGTAACTGACTTAGCCGAGCATGCTCGCTCATCTCTAGTTGCCACCCTTGCATGGCAATGGGTGCTGCTGGCCCAACTCTCCTTGCCATGCACTGTAAGGGCTTGTTCACACACACGGTCGTGTGTGGGTTTTGGTCATGTTACACACTGCATATTTCCGTGACCGAAAATGGCATATTTCCTACGTATTTCAGCCCTTCTGGGTTGAGCCCATCGTTAATATATGGCGTAAATATTAATGATCTGTATCCTCAAGAAAACTCCTGTCCATATCTCCTATTAGGGCGTATGCATGTCACATTAAACACTTGCTGCGGTGTCAGAGGTAGACCCCATATGCAGTGCTTTGGACACATGCACTTCCTGTCCCGACCCTAACTAGATCACGGATATGGGACCTCTTCTCCCAAGACCTCAGTGGAACTGCAACAGCTCAACAACTAATGAAGAGGACAGGGTACACTAAAATACTGTTTTTTTCCGCAGCTTTTACTGATATTTTCCTGTTATTTGTCAAAAAAAGTGGCATAAATTGTTGGTCTGTATTTTTTTTGTGCCTGGAGGGGCTGCTGTGGATTACAAACAGCTCCCCGTGAGCGCAGCGTGAGATAATCAGCAGAAGGGTTACAAGGGTTTTCTGGGACTTTAACTATTCATGACCTTTTGTCAGGATAGGTATTCAATAGTTGATCAGTGGCGGTCCATCTCTCAGGATGCCCACCGATCAGCTGATGCTCCGGTCCGCTGTCAGTGCAGATAATGCTGTCCATATTGCAGTGGCCGAGTTTGGTACTGCAGGTGTAGTTCCTACTGAATTCAATGGGAGCTGTGCTGTAGTACCAAAGTGGTCCACTGCAAAGTAGGCAGCGCTAGCTGCTTCCACACTGACAGTGGGCCTTGCAATCAACTTATCGACATGGATCCCGAGCAGTGGACCCCCACTGATCAACTATTGATGACCTATCCTAATAATAGGATACACTTTAAATCAGCTACATTTCAATTTTTTACCATCAATTGCAAGAACGTGATGAATTCCTCAATTCTGAATACATTCCACCTGGCAGATTCTGCAAAGCAAAACATGTAGCCTGCCCGGCTCCAGCCCTCCTCCCATCCCAATCAGTACAGAAAGGGAAAGAACAGATAATAGTCTTGTGCCAAGGTCTTAAGCTCCCTTCACATGGCACAACTGGTGGGTGTATAAGCCCCCAACAGCCGTCAAACAGACTATCACTCCGAGTCCTTTCCCAAAGGAGCGATAGTCAATCAGAGAATGAAGGGGGGGATGCATCAAGGATCTCTTCTGCCTGTTCGCCGCCATTCACGCAAACAGGCAGTCGTTCATAAACAACTGCCTGTTTACATGGACTCAGCTAAAAACCAAGTGACTGCAACACGAAAGCAATTTCTCACTCAATACCCTGTCAGCAGTCGAATGTACAAACGATGACCATCACCTGAATTTGCTATTTCCAGCGATTATTTGGGTGATAATCTCGTGGAATTTCTTGCGTTTTTTTCTCTAGACTTTAGTTGCAGCATTACATCTCCTTTACGTTAGACATCTACAAGAACAATTTAGCAAGATGTCCTTAATTCTGCAGCAGAAAGCTTCTCCACTAAGGAATTGCATATAGCGGTTTAGAATTAAAAGATGCGCATAGTTCAAGTCCCACAAAGATAACATTGTGGAGCAAAACGTCTGAGAGGCCTACGGAAAAAGGAGTGACCACTCAGTCAAGTAGGAAAGTCTTCAAGGAGCTGCAGAAGTCTACTGCAAAGCACCCCTCCATGAAAATTTAATAAGAGTATGGCTTACTAAAAGGGATGAAAATATGCCCAAAAAGGTAGCAGTTCCATCTTCTAGCCCTGGTGCCCAATTGGGTCTAAAGTTCCCACTAAACAAGACCCCAGTATTATAAATGACACGTGGCAGGCGGTGTGTCCAGCTACAAATTTTGCAATGGGGCGCAGAAGCGTCAAGTTACCCCTCTGTATTGTTGTTGCCATCCAGTCTTCCTTACATCATCTAAGCTGAAACTTCATCCAATGAGGTCATTTGGAGACCAATATTGAGCAGGATGTGGCCATCTTTGATAGGACTCACAATATTGTTGCATCATTGAAAAGAAGATGGCCATGGAGAGCCTGTACTAGTCAATGTGGGCAGGGAAATAACAAGGTAGACACTCTTTCTTGCCACAATCTTGAATTGGTCTTAATTGGCTTGGACAATGGGGATCAATATAAAATGGTCTCTCAACCTACTCAAGGAGCTTGGAAGCCATGCATTGTCCATGATCAGTTGTAACAGTTTTGTAGTTCAAATGATATCAGTCACTTTTGCTGGAGGTATTTCCCAACGTATATCGGCAACGGAAGGTGGGGGCAGGTATTTTTGACATATATTTAGAGCACTATGACATTACAGGATGTAGACATTAAATAATCAGAATGGGTTGTTGATAGGGGGGCCCTTCGACTGGCGCATTTGAGTCTGGAAGGAACCTTCTTGAAGAGTGTTGAAACCAGAATTATTTTGACTGCCATTATGGAGTCAGGAATTAATTTTTCCCCCAGGATAGGGTAAATTGGCCTCTGCCTCATTGGTTATTTTTTTTCCTTCCTCTGGATCAACATGGAAGGGCATGAGGGAGAACAGGCTGAACTGGATGGACATTTGTCTTTTTGCAGCCTAAATACTATGTTACTATGTAGCTGTACAGTGGGTCCCCAAATAAATTTTTCTGGTGGGTCCCAGTACATCAGTCCGATACGGTCTTATGCTGTATACTTTTTTACTGGATACCTCTGTATGGAATAGTATTAGTCAACCATGTTATTCCGTACAATGAAAAAAAAGAGGTATCCCAGCACATACCGGCCTGGAGAACTCATGGTAAATGGGACTCTATGTATACCTTCAGCAAACGCAACAGGAGTTTTCCAGGCACGTAATTATTTTGGAATTTTAATATTTATGAAGATTACTCTCTGCAGATTAAGAAGCCGGACTCAATTCTAAAGACATTAATTGGGCTCATTTTGGATGCAAAAATGTAATCGACTGTAACTTTCTGATTAATGTTTATTCTGCTGATGAAATATCATTATAGTGAAAAACAAAACACATTTCTTAACTATTTATCGTAATTACGTCTAAAAAATATATACCCACATGACCGGACATCAACCGATTTATGGCTCCTTCGCACGGACATATTTTCATCAGTATTTCGTGTGCCAAAACCAGAAGTGGTGCACGATGACCGCACGTTAAGACACAACGATTATCGCTCAAAAGATGGCTTTTGATGGAATTTGAGTGATAATCGGTGTGTCTAAATGGGCCTTTAGATGCCACCTTAGAGATTGTATTCAACATTCGGGTCAATGTTTTCTCCAACCCTCAGCTATTACAATAGCCAGGTCCATGCAATCACCAAATTACAATTACTTCAAAGGCTCCATGTAAAAAGCTAGGAGTTTCCTGTTGAAGAAGAATCATTTTGCAGCATTTTTTCTTAGCTTTAGACCCAAAAGTAGGAATATATTTAGAGATGTGCATAATAAATATTATATACACACACAGACATGTATATAGTGTTATGTATACAATTCATTTGGAAAGTCTTCTGCTTCTTTCACTTTCTTACATTTTGTCATGTTGTGCAAATTTAAAAGAATACAACTTTTCCCCATCATTCTGAACACACCCCATAATGACAAAGTGATAACAGAATATTAGAGATCTTGTACATTTTTTTAAAAACTAACATTTTGCAGTGACAGAAGTATTTAGACCTTTTTGTATGACAGTTGAATTTAGTTCTGGGGGCTCACATTTCTCTTGATCATTTTTGAGATGTTTCTACACCTTGATTGGAGTCACTTGTGGTAAATTCAGTTGATTATACATAATTTTAAAAAGACACACCCCTGTCTACATAATGTCTAACAGCTCACAATGCATATCAGAGCCAAACCCAAACCAAGAAGAGGAACGAACTATATGTAGAGCTCAGAGACAGGATTGTGTGCAGGCACAGAGTTGGAGAAGGCTACAAAAAAAAATTTCGGCTGCACTGAAAATTCCCCAAAACACAGACACCTCAATAATTCTTAAAAAGAAGAAGTTTGGAACAACCAGGACTCCTTCTAGAGCTGGCCGACCCACCAAACTAAGTAATTGGCCTAGAAGGACCTTGGTAAGAGAAGAGAACTAGAGACCCAATGGTCACTCTGACTGAGTTCGGAAGATCCTGTGTGCATATGGAAGAAACCAGAAAGTCAACCATCTCTGCAGCATGCCACCAATCTGGGCTTTATGGCAGAGTGAACAAAAAGAAGCCTCTCTTCAGTAGAAGACACATGAAAGTCCATCTGGAGTTTACCAAAAAAACACCTAAAGGACTATCAGACTGTGAGAAACAAGATTCTCTGGTCTGATGAAACCAAGGCTGAACTTTTTAGCCTCAATTCAAAGTATTCTGTCTGGAGGAAACCAGGCACTGCTAACACCTGCCCAATACCATCTCTACGGTGAAGCCTGGTGGGGGCAGCATCATGCTGTGAGGGTGTTTTTCAGCGGCTGAGACAGGGAGACTGAATGGGGCGAAGTACAGAGACATTCTTAATGAAAACCTGATCCAGAGCGCAAGGGACCTCAGACTGGGCAGAAGGTTCACCTTCCAACAAGACAATGACCCTAAACACTCAGCCAAGAAAACACAGGAGTGACTTAGGGGAGACTCTCTGAATGTCCTTAAGTGGCCCATCCAGAGATGTGACTTTTAGTCAATGGAATATCTCTGTCCACAGACGGCCCCCATCCAACTGGACAGAGCTTGAGAGGATCTGCAGAGAAGAATGGAAGAAAATCTCCAAATCTAGGTGTGCAAACCTTGTGGCTGCATACCCAAGAAGACTGGAGGCTGTAATCACTGCCAACAGTACTTCAACTAAGTACTGAGAACAGGGTGTGAATACTTATGTCAATGCAAAATGTTAGGTTCATATGGGGCAGATTTGCTGCGGAAATTCCGTGCGGAATTTTGCCGCGGCAAATCCACATCCCGGGATTAGCCAGCCAGGTGGACGAGATTTCTCAGAAATCTCGTCCACACGGGACGGCAAATCCACTGCGGATTTGCCGACTGCAGCGTGTCCATTTCTTTTTTCCGCTGCCGCCGCGCCCTCCTCTATGGGAGCGCCGGCCGCAGCGGAAGAGCGAGCGGCCGAGTCACTTCAAAGCCGCCGTGGGTTTTGCAGCAGCGGTTCTTTCGGCGGAAATCTCGTGGTTTTTCGCTGAAGCCAAACCGCGGGATTTCCACCGAGAATCCGCCCTGTGAGAATCCAGCCTTAGTGTTTCCATTTTTAAAAAATGTACAAAGATTTCTAACATTCTGTTGTTACTTTGTCATTATGGGGCACTGAGTGCAGAATGATGGGGGAAAACTTCAATAGCTTCTTTTACATTTTATTTACATTTTATTCTCTTGTGGCTTTGTGCAAATGAAAAGGATCTAAAGGCTCTCCAAATCCATTGTATATGGGGGGCTTTACTTCTGCTGGACCAAAATATTCTTTTATATATATTATATTCATTTATTATACACACACGCTATTATATATTTTTTTATTCTTTTGAAGAATAAGTTCAGTGATGTTATAAAGACATGCACCATACAGAACTCATTAAAAGGTTAAAAAAAATAGTACTGATTACCATTTACCATAGAAAATGTACACAGAAAAGCTTGTCCATTTATAAGGGCTCCTTGTTCAAGAACACTTACTTGCTTTTGCCTTTATAAACTGTAGCGTATGAACCTTCTCCTAGTTTTTCCAGTTTTTCATAAGAGTCAGCCTTACCAAATTTAGGACTTGTTGGCTAGAAGAAGAAAAAAAAATACCGCAATCAGAAAAAGGATTAAACAAAACTTCAGTGATACTAATAATGGTACCGGAATGAATTCTACAAGTCAATGTTACCATACAAAATCATAAGATAGAATAGGAGTAATGAGCATCCACATGCAGTATGAATTTGCATCAGTAATATGATGTGGTGTTTGTTGGCCCTCATCACCAACACCATATTGAAACATATATAAGGAGTGATAATTAGAGATGAGCGAGCACACTCGTTAAGGGACAATACTCGAGCGAAAATCGTCCTTTTCGAGTACCTGCCTGCTTGTCAAAAAAGATTCGGGTGCCGGCGGGGGTGAACGGTGAGTTGCGGGAGTGAGCAGGGGTGGGGGGTGGGGGGAGAGAGAGATCTCTTTCCCCCTCCCCTGTTCCCCCCGGTCTTTCCCCGCCGCCCCCCGAATCTTTTCTGACGAACAGGCAGGTACTCGAAGAGGACGATACTCGCTCGAATATTGTCCCTTAACGAGTGTGCTCGCTCATCTCTAGTGATAGGTAATCACCATTAACTGATAAAAATGCAACACGTTTTCTCCCTGCACTGGGGTCCTTGTTAGGTACCTGATGTTCTACTGTTGGTTGGTTAATAAACAGAACTTCAGGGTCATGTTCTATTAAAACTCCTTATACATAATATAACAGATTTCAGGTTCCAGGGAAGGACCTCACAGCTAAACTTGCAGCCCGAACAGATGATGTGTGTTCTATGGAATGATTGTGCATTTATTGGAGTTCTTCCCTGTCGGGCAAACCAAATCAGGTGAGCATCTTCCATGATATAACTTCTGTCGCACCATTTGAGTTGCACCGTTTTCTGTTCTTTTTTCCAATATTATGTTTGGCCCCATGTCACTCTCATATACCCTTAGGGTACATTCACACATAGTGGATTTTAGTGTGGATCTGTAGCAGATTTTACCCATTGAATTGAGGGGATGAATGCTGCGAATCCACATCAAAATCTGCACCAAATCTGCTACATATGAACATACCCTTAGGGGCAATCATATTAGGACTACTGGGGTATTATCACATGCACGGCAGATTTGCTGTGGACATGGGGGGCCTAAGTTGTATTAAGAGCCCCAGGCCTTTGGTCCTCTTAATCTACCAGTGACATTAGTATAGCAGTGGATGGGAGGATGCAAGTCTAGAGATGAGCGAACGTACTCGTTTCGAGTACTTACGCACCCGAGTACCGCCATTTTCGAGTACTTCAGTACTCGGGTGAAAAGATTCGGGGGGTGCCGGGGGACGGGGAGAGGCGTGGCGGTGCGGGGGGTAGCAGCAGGGAACAGGGGGGAGCCCTCTCTCTCTCCCCCCCCACTCCCCACTGCTACCCCCCGTGCCGCCACGGCGCCCCCCGAATTTTTTCGCCCGAGTACGGAAGTACTCGGAAATCGCGGTATTCGGGCGAAAAAGGGGCGTGGCCGAGCACGTTCGCTCATCTCTATGCAGGTCCCTCTGGCTATATGTCTTCAGCACTATTCAACCAACTAAATGAGCAGCCAAACCCTACTGGGTATTTTTGGGATACCATTGATTTTTTTTTTTAACTCATTGTTGCAGAGCACCATCGGTCCCCATAAAAATTCTGAATATAATGATATAACTAACCCAAAAATACTCAGTATTTTACCAGATGGGACAGAAATTTGGAGACTCCGCACTGTATACAGTAGTCACATCGGTAAAAGCACATGCTCCGGTTGTGTTACATTAGTGTTGATTTAATTGGAGAATTCCCTTGTGGTAAGCATTCCATCATGTTTAATTCATGAATAAAATGGGAAAATGACGTCTCTTGTGTAAAATGAACCTCAGAACAAAATAAAACAAAATGAAGCACGGCTAATCAACAGACAAAAATAATAATGATAAAAATAGCTAAAATTAACAAAAAAATGTAAAAAACTTTAGTATATGTATATACAGATATTTTTATTTTTTCCTTCAAAACACTTAAAACCGGGTATAAAATGATATTGTTCCATCCCCGCGGTGTAGTTCATCGTCACAAAGTATCATAACACCACCTGCTACTTTTTCAGGAAACTCCAGAGAGACAATAAAAGGAGCCTTAATGGAAGATTAAATCCAAAAGTACCTGACGCCTCTTACACAAGCTGTGGGGATTAGATGGCTCATGCATTTTTTATTGCACAAAAGCAGCTTGAGAATGTCGTTCTTTATCACTACATGTACATTTTAAGGGGGGGTTTTCGTATTTTTACTGAAATCAACTCTGAAAAGAATAGTATCCAACAGGGCGCACTTCTTGTTAATTATGTGAAGTGTAAATATTATTTAATAGCAATTATTCTCATTTGGTACAAAGCCTTGAAACAAAATGTCACTTCTACGGCTACTTTAAATTTAACCTCCGCCTTTTAAATCTTCAGGTTTTAGATTAGCAATTCTGTGTAGATTTTTTTTTTTCTTACTAAGTCTTTCTTTATTAGAAACTTTTTCAGAAAAAGTTAACAAAAAAACTTGAACCATAACAAGGCCAAGTCCAAATACTGTTGTCAGCAGGAATGAGTCAATGTACAAAGTTCCTGAAAATGTTTTTGGGTATACAAAAATATACATCGTTATTAGGTGTTACGCATCCACCATCAACAACTCAAAAGAAAAAAAGGGGAAAGAAAGTGAAGGGTTGAACAGATCCGTACTGTTATACTGTGCCGAACCAGGTAACTTGCGGACCTGCCCAGACTGCAAAGATAAGATAAAGTAACATGACCTTCCTCTCTTCTCGGACAACCTTGTGAACAATTATAAAGTGTTTGTTGCAAGGTGTGCTGTCCAGGGTGCCCAGGAGATATATGAAGAGGCCTTAGAGATACATCTGTAAGAATATAGTTCTTCCAGATGATAGGTAAGAGTAATCTTAACCCTTTCCAATCAACTGTCTGACGTCTGAAGACATTCTGATTGAAACCTGTACAGCTCCGATGTGGCAAGAAGTCCGGCAGGGTATCCTTATTGTATATTACTGGCTGCTCTGTTGTGCGGGCCTCCCCGGCATGTCATATACTGCAGTACTGGCTCTAGCCAGCAGATGGCGCCATTGTATAATGGCAGAAAGAGAAAGCCCCCTAGGAAACCCTGAATCCAAAATTGGATTGCAAAGGGTTAATAATGCATCACAGAAGGGGAAAAATATATATACACATATACATACATACATACATACATATATATAAATAAATTATAATTCCCCGCTGTGATGCATTTATATTAGTGTAGGGACCCACTACAACACAAGGAACCGTGAAGTGGTTAGTGGGCTCATGTATCTTGGCCAACATCCAACCAATGCCTTGCATTTATTATCCATCATTCACATACAGCGTGGCTTTAAGACTCCAGGGGGAGCCCAGGGTGGCAGTACCAATGTGGTTCACTGATGGATATGCAGGGCAACCCGACGAATTATTATGGCATCATTAATAGGTTGCTGGTCTGCATGGTGAACTACATGTATCAGAATGGTCTGGCACTTTGTATCCACTATGTGTGGGAGTATACGCCAAGCAGCCACCCCCCTCTATATCAAGAGGCAGTGTGAGTGGCTGTCTCATCGGTGTCCCGCACAGGTGTAATTTGCTCCCTCATTTGGTAGTCAGCTACCTGCATGGTGAGAGGAGGATGCATCTATATGCACTCCTCACTCAGTAAGTAATGGCTGTTTTCTGAGACTATTTGCAATCTTAATAAGGACTTTAGTGCACCAGAAGACTTTCATTTTCTGGCAACTGCCAAATGAGATGCAAGAAGTATGTAAGAAATAGCTACCGAATAGTGAGATGGAAGTCTATTAGTATTTTTAAAAATATAGAATCGGTGTCGGGCTGGGAGCTACAAATTAGTTACCAAGTAAATGAAATGGAAAATTCTGCTCTGAAAAGCACCAATAACTAGGCTTCACCACCATATGGGTAGATAAGCTCCCTTAAAGCCAGATCCCCACCAACATATCTCAGGAACAGATTCATTCATCTTAGTGAGCCTGGCATGAGTTAAATACCAGCACATAAATAGTTATTGCGAAGACTCGCAATGCCTAATTCTATGCGAGACCTTTTTAGTCCACGAGAGAGCCTTCTTCCACTCTTCCAATTGGAATTGATGTTCGAAATAGTGTTCCCATAAGAGGGTGAAACAAATACAGAGATGCCTTTCGTTAACAAAGTTTTTATAGGTTTTTTGGAAAGGTCAAAAACATGACTTTCAATTTTACATTCATTTAAATAGTCAGGGGGTTACAAAGCTGGGCAAAATGCCCCAAATTACATCTCAGGTATTCAGAGATGCCTTTGAAAGCACAGGTGGACAAAAAGAAGAAAAGAAAGGATGACTCTGAAAAAAATGGTTAGTATTAATAAATATCAAGGGAATGAAGGGCATGCTAGATTCTCAGGAAGGCCAAAAACAGGCCACTAGGCACTGAAAATAAGTTACATTATATGGGAAATTCTAATAGGGAATCGCCATTATAAAAGGTTGCAAACTCTTTTAATGCCCAACGATTCCCAAATTCCAAAATTAAAGGACGAAAGAATGGAAGATAAAAAGCGTAGGATTTGTGTGTGTGTGGGGGGGGGGGGGGGGGGGAGGGGGGCTGATATCAAAAACGACGGGATGAAGAAGTAAAATGTTGCCAGTCAGAAATTGAAATCTGTATACTCAGTAGATTAAAGGGGTTGTCCCGCGCCGAAACGGCTTTTTTTTTTTTTTCAATAGGCCCCCCGTTCGGCGCAAGACAAACGCAAGGGATGGGTTTAAAAAAAAAAAAAAAGTTTAGTACTTACCCGAATCCCCACTCTGCGGCGACTTCTTACTTACCTTACCAAGATGGCCGCCGGGATCTTCACCCACGATGCACCGCGGGTCTTCTCCCATGGTGCACCGTGGGCTCTGTGCGGTCCATTGCCGATTCCAGCCTCCTGATTGGCTGGAATCGGCACACGTGATGGGGCGGAGCTACGCGACGACGCGTAGAAGGGGGCGGAGCCAGAACGCCACTCGTGCCGAGACCCAAGAGAAGGGAGAAGACCCTTCTGCACAAGCGCGTCTAATCGGGAGATTAGACGCTGAAATTAGACGGCACCATGGAGACGGGGACGCTAGCAACGGAACAGGTAAGTGTATAACTTCTGTATGACCCATATTTAATGTACGATGTATATTACAAAGTGCATTAATATGGCCATACAGAAGTGCTTACCCCCACTTGCTTTCTCGGGACAACCCCTTTGAGGGCATATGACGAAGAAGGTTTAGCCTCTAGGATGGCAATTAAAGGGTCCTCTAAAGATGCAGCTTCAATTAAGACCCACTTGTTATTCAAGAAGAGAGACCATCAGTGTTTGATTTGGTCAAGAATCGCGGCATGGAAGTAACATTTAATATTAGGAGCTGTCATAGCACCCAACTCATAAGACTTGGCCAAAGTGGAAAATGTAATTCCAGAGCGTGAACTGCCCCATATAAAGTAGCTAAGAATAGCCTGAATTGTAGTGAAGAAAGAGTTCTGGAGAGAAACGGCTATGGTTCTAAAAATATAAAGAATACGAGGTAGGACCATCATTTTAACAGCCGCTATTCTCCTGGCTCAGGGAATAAACGGCTTTCGAAACCAATTAAAAGTTGCGAGATCTGAGTAAGCATGGGCAAGTAATTTTTGTCAAAAGTTTAAGATCTAGGGCTTGTCAAGTGAATGCCTAAATAAGGAATGGAGTGATCATTCCATACATACGGGAAGGATCTGATTATAGGTGGTCTTATGTGGCCTTTTATACCAATATTTATCATAGGAGTAGTAAATAGAGATGAGCGAGTATACTCACTAAGGCACATTACTCGAGCGAGTAGTGCCTTAGCCGAGTATCTCCCCGCTCGTCTCTAAAGATTCGGGGGCCGCCGCCGGCCGGGGAGCGGCGGGGAGGAACGGAGGGGAGATCTCTCTCCGCCCCCCCCCCACTCCCCGCCGCAACTCACCTGTCACCCGCGCCGTCCTCCGAATCTTTAGAGATGAGCGGGGAGATACTCGGCTAAGGCACTACTCGCTCGAGTAATGGGCCTTAGCGAACATCCTCGCTCATCTCTAGTAGTAAAGTAAACAATTTGAAAGCTCAATTGTTACTTTCACAAAATCAGAAAGTACAGATTGAACCGACCAAGGGAAAAGATGGGATCAGTAAGTGCTAGAATGAGGTCTTCGGCATAAAGCCCTATTTTATGTTCTTGATGTCCTATTTTAATACCATTAGCTCTCTTGTTGAATCTAATCAGCTCCACCTTTGGTTCTATAAGGAGGGCAAAGATAAAGGGCGATAAAGAGCAAGCGTTGATTCGTTTTTTTATATAACTTTATAGCAGGCAGAGTGTTTTTTTTTGCTCCAAATCCTCTGCATAGACAAAGTTTATTACTAGAGATGAGCGAGTGTACTCGGAAAAGCACTACTCGCTCGAGTAATTTGCTTTATCCGAGTATCGCTGTGCTCGGGTCTGAAGATTCGGGTGCCGGCACGGAGCGGGGAGCTGCAGGGGAGAGCGGGGAGGAACGGAGGTAAGATCTTTCTCTCCCTCTCTCCCGCCCGCTCTCCCCTGCTCCCCGCTGCGACTCACTTGTCAGCCGCAGCGGCACCCGAATCTTCAGGGACGAGCACAGCGATACTCGGATAAAGCAAATTACTCGAGCGAGTAGTGCTTTTCCGAGTACGCTCACTCATCTCTATTTATTACCAATACCAGAGTTAAATACCAAAATTCTGCATTCCTTCCTCCACCACTAGGAGGAGTATGTGCAGGGCTTCTAACTGTCCAGCACGTTTTCGCAAGGTCTGTAATATTAGACGTGTCCATAAATTTTTAAGGCTGGTGGTACTTGAGCCCGTCTGTAATTATCACCCTTTTACAGCTCACAGTAGAAGCTAGTAATGAATTCATATCAGTATCTGACCTACAGATGTGTGGCTTATGATCTTTATCATTTAGTAAGGTTACAGTGGATATAAAAAGTCTACACACCCCAGTTAAAAAAAACGGGTTTTTGTCATGTTAAAAAAAAATCAGATAAAGATGAATTTTCAGATTTATTTCCACCTTCCATGTGACCCGTTAATTCCATTGTAAAACAAACATCATTTAGGATGGAAAAAAAAAATAATTACTAAACTAAAATAACGTGGTTGCATAAGTGTGAACACTAGTGATGAGCGAGCATTGTCCTTAGCGAGTACCTGCCCGCTCGAGAGAAAAGGTTCGGGTGCCGAAGGGGGGCGGGGAGCAGCGGGGGAGAGCGGGGAGGAACGGAGGGGAGATCTCTCTCTCCCTCTCTCCCCCCCTGCTCACTTCCGCAACTCACCTCTCACCCGCGCTGGCAGCTGAACCTTTTCTCTCGAACGGGCAGGTACTCGCTAAGGACAATGCTCGCTCGAGCAATTGCCCTTAGCAAGTATGCTCGCTCATCTCTAGTGAACACCCTCTTATATTGGGGGATGTGGTTGTGTTCAGAATTAGCCAATGACACTTAAATTCCTGATAATTAGTAGTCAGCACTCCGCTGCCATTATTTACAGGGATCTGATTTCCCCCATATAAAGTTCGGCTCTTCTAGGAGGATTTTCCTGACATTTTCTTAGTTGGTCTGTAAAGACTTTACAACACATCAAAGGGATCTGATTGTTGGAAGGTCAGGAGAAGGGGACCAAAAACTCTCCAAGGCATTACATATACCATGGAACAGAGTGAAGACGGTCATCGGGAAGTGGATTACATTGGGCACAACAACAGTGACTTTACCAAGAACTAGACGGCCCTCAAAAACTTGATGAAAAGACCAGAAGAAAATTGGACAGGAAGCTGCCCGGAGGTCTACAGCAAGAGTAAAGGAGCTGCAGGAATTTCTGGCAAGTAAGGTAGGGTGAAAAGAAAAAACACCCAAGCCCAGCTATGTTTTCCAAAACTTACATCAAGTCTACCAAATGTATGTGGGAGAACATGTTATGGTCTGATGGCTATTTAGCACAAAGCCAACACTGTGCATCACCAAAAGAACACCAGACCTGCAGTGAACATAGTGGAGGCAGCATTATGCTTTGGGGCTGTTTTTCTACTGCTGGAACTGGGGCTGTAGTCAAGGTGGAGGGACTTATGAACAGTTCCAAATATCAGTCTATTTTAGCACAAAACCTTCAGGCCTCTGCTAAAAAAAAATGAAGATGAAGAGGAATTTCACCTTTCAGCATGACAATGACCAAGGCATACGTTCAAATCAGCAAAAGAATGGCTGTGCCAGAAAACCATCAACATTTTGAATGGCCCAGTCCTGAATCCTATTGAAAATCTGTGGGTTCACCTGAAAAGGGTGCTACACACAAGATCCTCTAACAATCTGACAGTTTTGGAGAACTCTTTCAAGGAAGAGGGGGCAAAGATTGCCAAGTCAGGATGTGCCATGCTGATAGACACTGACCCAAAAAGACTGAATGCTGTCATAAAGTCAATGGGTACATCAGCAAAGTATTAATTTTAGGTTGTGCATATTTATGCAACCACATTTTTTTTCTACCCCAAGGCCCGTGGCTAGACGAGCGTGTTCTTTTGCGGGTCTATGTGTGCGAAAAAAAATGCGCTCCTCTCATAAGCTGAGAACGCGTGATCGAGCAAAGTTTCATATGCGCAGTGCATGAAACTTTGCTTGTTTACTAGAGCAGCTGCTCTACAAAGTTCCCCTCATCACTGAACACTGTGACAGCACTGTCATAGTGTTCAGTGATGATGGGACTCCCTGTGGGGATGAAAGAATCCCCTGCCACAGCTGTCCTTCCCTGAAAATAAGACCTACCTGCTGGCAAAAAATAAAAAAAAATTGTACATCACCTAGCAGTGCTGTGGGGCTCCAGCACATCTTCTAAATCATTTCTTCTGGCTGGGGATTTAACAATCCCCGCCTCCTGGAAGCTTTGCCTCTGATTGGGTGAGCGCAGGAACCAATCACAGCTATGTTTTGTGCTGCTAATTCAGAGCATATAAATACTTCTATAAGAACCAATTAGTTATTTTAGAAGCGTGCATTATGAGCGCACAAAACACACGCTGGTCTGACTGAGCCCTAAAAGATTGCAGCTTGTTTTGTCAGTGGAAGTGTACAGATAAGGGGTCACAATGGAGGTGGAAATAAATCTGAAACGATTCATCATGGAATTTTTTACATGACAAAAACCTGGCATTTTAACAGGGGTGTGTAGATTTTTTTAATATCCACTGTAGGGGTTTGTAAAAAATGTTGGCTCTCCATGATTTTGGGATAAGTAGTGATGAGCGAGCATACTCACTAAGGGCAATTGCTCGATCGAGCATTGCCCTTAGCGAGTACCTGCCCGCTCGGGAGCAAAGATTTGGCTGCCGGCGGGGAAGAGTGGGGAGGAACGGAGGGGTGATCTCTCTCTCCCTCTCTCCCCTGCGCTCCCCCCTGCTGACTGTCGCAACTCACCTGTTACCCTCGCCGGCAGCTGAACCTTCTCTGCCTAGCGGGGAGATACTCGCTAAGGACAATGCTCGATCGAGTAATTGTCCTTAGCAAGTATGCTCGCTCATCTCTAGGGATAAGTTATCCAGGAAAATGAAAATACAGGTTCACAACCCTGAGCTTACAGCATACAGTTTAGTACTGAGATATACCAGTAGTATTGAGCTCCTGAGCTTCCTCTGGTGCACGTACCCTTAGAGAATGGCATATATAACGATTTGTTAATTTTGCATTATTAGTAATGTGCCAAATTTGCCACCAGTGTTTTCTTAAAAATACCCATTTGAAGCTAAATTACTATTCAAACAGTATAATACATATATAATTTAGCAAAGTAATTGAGCCAAGAAGCTACAACCAGCATCTTCTCCAAGGATCCCCGAAGGGGATCATACACCCTACATAGTTGTTGAATGAATAGCTATTCCGCCCAACAACTCCTTATACATACACGTTTGGCTCCGATCAGAGTGCATGTGTTCTCCATCAGGGAATGAGAATAAGCTGTTGTCAGACACCACTGGCAGCAGCTTATCTCCTGTGAGAACAAAGGATGAGGCATTTTGAAAACCAACATGTTCAGTCCATTGCTTGAAGAGGTCCTGGGACAGACTTTCTACAAGTAACCACATAACTATCCTAAGAGAAATAATATAAGTGCAGACTAGATGGACCATTTGAGCTTTTTCTGTCGTCAATTTTTGGTTTCTGTGTTTTAGAATTTTGCAATTATTTCTATGGGTGTTACAATGTGGAAGAAAATAAGTATATTTCCGGGCCATTCCAGCCTAAAATATTACCGCTTAAGCACTGGTTACTGTCCTATGAGACCCCCAAAGAGAGCTAAAATAGGGGTTTCCTAGTTGCAAGACAATGATTAATAGGAGATTGAATGCAGCAGTGATCAAGCATTCACCCAGCTGTTCCATTCTAACTCTAAAGGCCCATTTATACGCAATGATTATCACTCAAAATTAGCTCAAACAATGTCTTTTGAGCCATAATCGTTGCGTGTAAATGCTACCATCATTTACTTTTTGGTGAATGATGATTTTTAGGTGAGCATAAAATCCATCATTCAGCCAGAGAGCGCTGTGTTCTCCACGGGAGCACTGATTACATTGTATTCAGCTTGTAGTCTCCAGGCAGAACAAAAGAGCTGCATGCAGAGAACAGACCACCTGCTGTTCTCTGCATACAGCTCAGGAGGCTCATTTACATGCAAATGAAGGTAATAAGTTGCACTAGTGCCCATTAGCAGCTTATGCAAAACGATCGCTAAAATGATCAACCATCCTATCCTTTGTACAAATTTGGGGCAATCATCTTTGCGTGTAAATGGGCCTTAATACACTGATGAACACATCAAAATTATCATCAGTAAGACCCTGATGGCTAGCGGAACATGGAATTGTTTGGTAGTCACAAATAGCAGAAAAATTGTGGCGTGCAAACAAATCCAATGTGCGGGACTGTATATGATGTTTGCAGAGTTGCCCACTTTCTTATTTCCCATAAGGCAACATTAAGCTTGTGCGATAATGCCACAATTTAACCAAGAAATGCTGGACAACAAAACTCTGCTCATCACCCTAGTTTTTTAATGGAGAACAGTATCATGTATTTCTATCCAGGATCATTAAGGCTTTATGGCTCCACAACCAACTTCTTCATTTACATGACGTTCTCAAAATCCGCTGGGACATTCTAAAACGTTACTTTACAGCAGTAAAATAAATTTTGCAGCGTTTGGGAAACGTGTGTTCTCACTGTGTGATATCTTTTTCTGCGTACCTCGAGGCTTCCTGCACTTTTTTCCCCTCAGAAATAGATTTACAGAAGAAAGCATCTTTTTTTCTTTCAAAGTTCTACATTTGCACAAGAAAAACTTCCAGGGAAGGTTCACATCTGAACATTGTACAAACCTCTAGGTCTTATCTATCTAAAGTGCATAAAAGGAATTAGAGATACACATTAATTCAATGGATACTGACATCCTGATAAAAACTGGCAGTCCCTTCCAGATTAATCCAGCAAAAATGCTACCTCGTTTACCCCAAAATGAGACTGGGTCTTAAATTAATTTTTACCCCAAAAAAGGTGCTAGGTAGAGATGAGCGAGCATGATTGGTAAGGTCAGTTCTGAAGTAACTGCCTTCTCCTCTGAGCTTGCTCGGGGGGGGGGGGGGGGGGGGGGGGCGGGGGAGAGTGGCGGCGGGGGAGAGAGATCTCTCTCACTCTCCCCCGCAGCCCCCCGCCCCCCACCGAGCACACTCGGAGGAGAAGGCAGTTACTCGAGATGAGCGAGGCTCGCTTGAGTAACTGACCTTACCGAGCTCGCTCGCTCATCTCTAGTGCTAGGGCTTACTTTGGGGGAATGTCTTATTTTATTTACCCAGTTGGCTCAGCCCAGGTTCTCCCTGCTTTCCAGAGCCCCGACATGGTTCCTTCAGTCCTTTGCCCCCCCCCCAAAAAAAGAATACATCAAGCAGGGTCAATCCTGGTCCTTCCCGCTGCTTTCCATAGCTCTGGCAGGGTTTTCGTAGTCCTCAGCGGCCCACACAGGATCACTTCCTGATTACGGAATACATAAATCCCACCTCCATGAAGTGATGGCTGTGATTGGTTCTTCGAATACTGCATTGATTGGTTCCTCAAATGCCGCGACTCAGCAATCACAGCCATCACGTTGTGAGGGCGGGATTTAAGAATTGGCTGAGCTGTGGCTCAGCCAATCAATGGAGTGCTTCAAGAACTAATCACAGTCATTGTTTCCTGGAGGCGGGATTTATGTATCTCGTAACCAGGAAGCGATTCTGTGCAGCCGTCTGAGGACTGCGGGAACCCCGCCGGGGCTCTGCAAAGCAGTGGGTAGGACCTGAACCAAGCCTGCTGGGTAATATATTCCTATTTTTTTTAATGGAAGGTAACTAGGGTTTATTTTCAGAGTAGAGTTGCATTTCAAAAATCCTGAAAAATAAAGCTAGGGCTTATTTTTGGGGTAGGTCTTTTCAGGGAAACACGATAATGCCAGCAAACCCTGGATTTTACAGGGAAGGTAATCATTGTATGTTATCTTTAGCACTCTGCCATGATTCCTCAGCCAAGTCAAAAGTGTACTTAACCTACCTATACATGGACCGATAGCACCCAAATAAAAATCCCTCATACGAGCTATTATAGTCGACCCAAAAAGGCACTCCGTGAGAAGTGGGCAATTGTTGCTGGTCGTTCCGTTTCAGCTCACTGAAATGGAACAACTACTGAGCGGCTTCTCACTCAGTGAGAACAGGAGTAACTCAATCTATGAACAACTCCTGCTTACTGTGCATGAAGGTGGGCGGCCAGAAGAGATCTCCGACCTACTCCACCTCCATCGTCTGACAGACAGGAGTGATAGCCGCTGGGACAGCAGTCAAGCGCCTATGCGCCCCGACACTCATCATACCGGTAATACCTGGGATGGTGGAGATACTAAGGATGTGTAGAAGCAAGAGCTGCGAGGTGAATGCATGAATACATAACAGCAGGTATCAAGGAGTTTTATCATCATTAGATTATTGAAATTTTTCTTCAAGTAACTCTTTATATCAAAGCCTTTCCTGTGATAATCTTAAACATCTTCTAAAACCAGCTCCTGTGGCGTTATCAGCAGGAATGATCCTGCTGTTTCATTATCTCCTGTCTACTAGTTTTTTCCACTCGCTACCCAACTATCCCACTGCTGGACCAATAACATTAGGGTTTGTAAGTTGACCATATTGTTGCAGCCTAGGCTCATTTGGATAGGAGTTCCTGATCGGCTAGCCTCTCTTTAAATATTCCAGGCTTCTGCAGTGTGTTCCTGGCTATGGTATAAGCTATATGCATTTGAATCCTGAATTTCTTGTATGCTTCTAGTATGCAGTCTAGCTTTGTTTCTTGCAAGTGTAGTTATGTCAAGTCCTTGCTTCTTAGCCTTGTTTTGTTTTTTTTCCTGTTTGCATCCGTCTTTGACTTGATTCTTCGTTCAGCTCAGTTTAGTTTTCGTGTCTCTGAGCCTGAGTGCCTTCTTATTGTTTATCAGGGTCAGTGTTTAAGATAGAATCTGTATAAGGGATATCTTCAGGGATACTCCGAGACAATGATGCCTGGTGTTGGGGTCAGCATCAGGAATAGATTAGGGGAGGACAAACTGGTTGAGGAGGCCTGCAGTGGATTTCAGCTGTGAGGGCGGCCGGTGACTCTTTATACCTCCTATAACTGTATTGTGAATGACCGCAGCAGCTAGCAGGCAGTCCTGTGCGGTACAGTTTTTTTTCTTCTTCGCTTGTAATTCTGCGCGTTTGCTAAGAGACGACACAAGAACCCACAGCCCATGCGCAATGCTAATGGCAATAACAGCCGTCCACGGCAAGATAGAGCATGCTGCGATTTTTCTTCCATTCTTGGAATACGCAATTTGTATCCCCGAGTATCAAGCAAAAATCTATGCTACATGCCTTCCAATTCCTGCGTTTTGCCACGGAAAGTCCGCGCGTATGGCGACTACAGATTCCGCAATAAGAATCCATTCGTGTGAGACTCCCATTAGGGAAAGCTATAGTTAGGCTGGGTTCCGTGCATAATTTCTGTGCGGCAAATCCGCCTGTGGCTCCTAATCCCGGAATTAGCCAGCCATGTGGACAAGATTTGGCAAACCGCAACAGAATGCCGGTGGCCGAACCGCTTCAAAACCCGCGGCAAAATGCTTCTGGCTTTGAAGCTGCAGCTCTCCTACGGAAACCTCGCGGCTTTTTGCCGCAGCCAAACCGCGGGATTACCATCCCGTGGGAACCCAGTTTAAGGGTAAGAAATTCTCAGTTGATTATCTATTCTCCATCACCCATCTACTCCATTATCTGATACTATCACCATTATCTGTACCAGGATCTGTTTACCATCACTCCCCTCTTCCTCTCATCTATTGGTAAGTTTCTATTCTTGAATCTTTATTACCCACTAGTGTTGATACACGCTTCATTTTATTGCCATTCTATTATTGCTTTTTCGACTTTATGGTTGTTCCATGATCTGTCCGTGCTTAAGTCCTTTAGCCCTTTCCAATCCAATTTGTATCCTGGTTTTCCTAGGGAGCTTACTCTTTTTCTGCTGTTATACAACAGCGCCATATGCTGGCTAAAGCCAGTACTGCATGAGGCGACACGTTGGATAGGCTCCAACAGCAGAGAGGCTGGCAATATACAGTAAGAGAACCCCGATGGCTGTCTTTCAACATCGGAGCTGTACAGCCTTAAATCATAATGTCTTCAGAAGTCAGACTGTCGATTGGAAAGGGTTAACTTTCTGAGTACTAGGACACACTATGGGGCTTATTTACTAATACTTCCTAAAAGTTAGACAGCAATGTAATTTCAGATGCAAAATTACTACACTGTGAAAGATAAGCAGTGCTGCCTATAATAATGTTCTGCATTTCATCGCGCACACCACACAAGAAGCTAGTATTCGACGTTCTAGGACTTCGCAATAAAAGTAGCCTATGGAGGATCATGAATAAAAGGCACGGCCACGGTGGAATATCATCATGTGTGCTTTGATCTCCGCTGATTGACAAGTCATTTCAATGGGAAATTGCACAATTAAAGCAAGGATTTTTTCTTCTTTCCTGAAATGATTCGGATTTTACATTGCATGAAAATTGTCCTGAAATTGCACAATTTTCCAGAATAGTAGCATTTCCTGTAGGATATTACACCGCCCGCTGTGCTCCGGCCTCGGATGCCAAGTGAATGCATCAGCATAAATTATACAAGGTGTGCCTGTCCTACCTCGAAATGCGATCATTCAACCTTGGAAGAGTTGACTTAAATCGGACATTGCGACAAACACCGAGAACGCTATTGATTGAATGCACAATGCTGTAAACAATGTAGCAGCGTCTGCGGGGCGGCGATGCCGGGGGCGATCTCCCCTGGTTATACTGTTCATTCTACCTGTAAATGAATTAATCCAATTCCAATAGTATTATACATGAACTTCCTTTAATCCAGTATCAGACAAACCAGAAATTACAAATGTCAGAATAAATCCAGGAATTCTAATAACCCAGGGGAGTCCGACTGTACTCAACCCCAGGGGTGTAGCTGCGGGGCTGGTGAGCCATGCCTGCTCTGTGCCACGGGGGACACAACAAGCTAAAATGTCCTGGCTAAGGTATATAATGTACTTTGGGTAATGGGAAATGTCTAGCTCATCAGTGCATTTTGTATGCCTCACCTCCCAACAATTGAATTTCAAATTTCGGGGAATTTTAACCCCTTAAGGACTGGGCCAGCTTTTGGCTTCAGTTTATAATGCTAGATTGTAAAGTTTTTTTTTCCTTTTAATTTCGCATCAATGTGACTAAATGAGGGCGTGTTTTTCGTGGGACATGTTGTATTTTGTACTTTCACCATTTTAGAGGTAAGCATGCATTAGTATGTTATTTTTATTACTTTAAGGAGGTACTTCCATCTTGGCCCATCAAGGCCATAATGGGAACAACTCTCAGAACTAGCTGTCTTAAGGCCCATTTGCACGCAAAGATCATCTTTCAAACGATTGAAAGATTGAAAGTTTTACGGATCGGTTTGCATAAAGTGTTAATGGCTATTAACATTTTATCTTCATTTGCATGTAAAAGGGCCTCCCGGAGCTGTTTGCAGAGCGCTTAAAATCACACACAGCTGCATTGTTCTCGTCAGGGCTGCCGGCAAATTACAATGTTATCTCCTGATTCCCGTGGAGAACACAGCATGCGATCCATTGAGAGACACTTTCTGAATGATAGATTTTAAGTGCCCAAAGCCCACGTTTACATATAACGATTATCGCTCATTTTCAGGTGTTTTAACTAATTTTCGCTACATGTAAATGGGCCTTTACTCTGTTTCTGAAACTCCCAGTTAAATGAAAGGGCGTTATAGAAACAATGTAGCAGTGAGCTACACTGTTTTCGGAGCTGACAAGGAAATTCATGGCCGACTGAGCATACAGAATAGGCTGACGCTTCTTGTTCTTTGTAGCACATTTGTCAGCTTTGCTGTATAGACTGGGATAGAAAGGACAGAGTCATCTTATTATGATTAGGGAATGGGTGAATTAATTATGACTCTGTCGTGCTGCTGGAGGCCTAGATAAGGCAGGATAGCAACACAGTATACAGTATGAGGGTCTGTATACCGGTCATTACTACTAGACTCTGGGGAGTGGTTGTACTCCATCAATTAACCCTTTCCAATCACCCTTTGGATTGCCAGTGGATTGGCATCTAGACATTTAGATTGAAGGCTGTACAGCTCCGACTGTATATAAATAAATCTTGGCACTTGTATAGCGCTAACTTATTACGCAGCGCTTTCAGGTAAGTATTACCCCCCACCAAGCTGGGTTCTCATTTTACCGACCTCAGAAGGATGGAAGGCTTGAGCCGGCTACTTGAATCATCCGGGGATCGAACTTGCAACCTTCAGGTCGTAGGCGAGAGCTTACACTCTGCGCCACACGAGGCTCGTATTATTACTGGCCGCTCTGTTGTCGGGGGGCCTCTCCAGCAGTACTGGCTCTAGCCAGCAGATGGCACCGTTGTATAATGGGAGAAAGAGAAAGACCCCCTAGGAAACCCTGAATCCAAATTTGGATTGCAAAGGGTTAATAAAATAATCTATTAAATTTGTCTGTAAACTGACCTATTTGTTGCAGATGCCATACTCTGCATACACCCTGCTGTACCACCTATAGGCAGACTCTGTCCCCAATATGGCCGCCACTAAGGAAGTTTTATCAGTTAAAAGAAAATCAATAGCTACAACATTTAAAAGATTTAAACACGTGATTTCTCATCTATAGACTGACATCTAATGAATGAAACTAAAAGTGCATCCACGAGACGTTCACTTTGATGCCGCGGCATATCACTTTAAGCATTAAATAAGAGATGAGCGGCCAATTTTAAAGGCTTTTTATTTTTTACGTCTACGTATAACCAGCAGGATGACTCCTCTATTCTGCATCATTAAGCATTGTGGAAACATTGATCTGAGCTCCATAGAAATACATGAAGGCTTTAGATTCATTCCAGTTTACTGAGTTTTTGGTTTTGATCTGAAAAAAAAATGTTCTGATATGTTTTATAGACTATATAGCTTAAATTTTACATTCACATATGGACAAAAAAGGCAATTCTAATTCATGATCAATCAGAGCCCCCCAACAGTCTTGGATAAATTAATCATTTATATGTATTCCACATAAAGTATACTACCCATACAGCAAAGAGGACAGCCTGTAGATCCCATCTATCTAAGGCAGATGTCATGTGTATGCGCTGCAGCGATATATATATCCATCAGTACTGTATTACATAGCAGCGCCACCATTATAAAAGCTTTTATTTGCAAATAATATACACTGTACTCAAGCCTAGATTATATGAACAACACATAGGATGCGTGTCACCTTGAAGACCTAGGTGGGGGGGGGATAAGTGTCTGTTCAGTGGGAGTCAGACTACTGGCAAATCCACTGATCATGAAGATGGGTGTCCCGTGTTGCCCTGTATAAATGGCACAGTGGCCTAGCATATGCACTGCCGTTCCAGTAATTCCAATTGGACTGCCGAAAAGAGGCAGAGTACAGTACTCTATAATCTCTGGCAGTCCCACACAAATGAATGGAGCAGCAGCACACAAGCTCTACCACCATTCCATTCATTAACGGCAATATGGGACTCCTGCTTGCATGCTCAGTGGGGGTTCCAGCAGTCAGACCCCAGCAATAAGGCACTTATCCTCTATCCTTAATCCCTTTAGTGGCATGCCCGGAAAATGTCTGGGGCTTGTGCACTGACCATGCAGTTAAAACCCCCGAAAGATTTCCGTGGACAGCTCTAGTGCTGAAATGTGCAGAGCACTGAGCTGTTATCTGAAATCTTTCAGTGTTTTAATTGCATTGCTGGCTCATTTAAAAAACGTGCACTGTGAGGCATGACATGGTAATAATGAACCTGCCACTGAAGGGGTTAAAGGGGTTGTTTGAATTAAAAAAGCCCCTGTCGTGTTCCCCATGCATTAAAATAACAAATCAGTTGTTGCTCCACTCATCCTATGCCACCGACTCTGGTCTCCGCTGTCTTTGTTTACAGGCTGCTGTGACATCCCGTACACCTGCTGTAGCAGCCAATGACAGTGTTCGGCCATGTTAGCTGAGCGCTGCCATTGGCTGCTACAACTTATTTGTAGATGACTGCAGCCTGTAAAGTGAAAGTGACATCACAACGAGACTGACACTGGGGAACAAGCAGGGGAGTGGGGAGAGATGAGAAACTTATTGTTAACTTGGACAAACTCTTTAAAGTTTACATAATAGGGCAACCCCTTGAAATACTAAGATACATCATCAGTCTGTTCGAAAATCACTCTACACAGTCATCATCATATCTCACTGCAGAAAGGCCATATGACCGATGAACGTGACGTCGTAATCCCAACAAGAGACTGCTGAGCTCACCTGAGCATTGTGACCCCCTTCAAATAGTTAACCCTTGAGAGTTCCAGAAGTCAAACCCCCACCGTTGATCTTCGTGACCTATTCTAAAAGCTAGGTCATCAACATTTACAGCATGTCCTACAGAACCCCGAACCGTAATGTGAACATAGCCTTACTATGATGATGGCTGTTTGAAGTGATCTTCCAACACAGGATAAGGCATAACAGGATCTTTCAATTAACCGGGAAGTAAAGCCGCTCTTAGTTGGCACAACTACTTTATGAATGATATGGTCATCCAATGGGCTACTGTATTCCCATGGAGCAGCCAGTTATAAGATATATATCTACAGTCTCTTGATCAGATTAAGCCATCCTAGTCGATATCTAGAAAAGAGTTTGCGCTTTACCTATGATGCCATCCCCCAATATCGGATACACTTATTCCAAACTACTAAAATCAGTCTACCTGACCATACCAGGCTTCGATATAGTGCATCTTACCGAGCTAGGGCTTGAATGACGTCTGACTTTGGGAGACTCCTTCCCCACGGAGGCACTCCTAAAGTTAATGCATGCATTGTTTTCAGAGTGCACTCTCTTCACCTGGTTTGCAGACTTTTCGAATGGGTCAAAACTGCTCTGAGTCCTCTGAACCCGGACTTTCTTGTCTTCAGGAATGGTGTCCAATGGTTTGATC
Organism: Eleutherodactylus coqui; assembly: GCF_035609145.1. NCBI lineage: Eukaryota > Metazoa > Chordata > Amphibia > Anura > Eleutherodactylidae > Eleutherodactylus > Eleutherodactylus coqui. Next base: position 93,093,735 of record NC_089848.1, on the reverse strand, counting down.
ACAGAGTCCATTCCCTGGCAGTTCCGTGTGGACATCTTGGTGACACATATCTACAAGGGTGACAAGCAAAAAGCTTAATGTAGATAACAGGGCAGCATTAATTCTTGCTAAACAACAAGCAGACGTACATTGTATCCTTGAGGTCGGACAGAAGAAGAATTGCTTTTGTTCAATACTGCGAACATGTTCCTTTCAGGATGATGCATTGTTTATGGAGGACGCAACAATGGCTTGAGTAATCGATCCCTAAGTTACAGAAACACGAGACACTTTATCTGCCTGGTGTAACCCAAACAAAACCATCGAACGTCACATAATACAAGCTGCATCTGTCTGTACTGCAGCTCTGCAAGGAAAGGTTTCCAGTTAGCTCAGCCTACGTAATGTCTTGGACTAAACACTCCGACGTTGAGGTGTAGGTTCACCAATGGTCAACTTACTTTATTACAATACAAATTAGAACAGCAATTCCAAAAAATGGAGGGGTGTGATAATAAATCCTGCCCCCATATTACAGACTGTTTATACAACATCTTGCATACTAAATAGGAGTTAAAGGGATGCACAGGAGCGCAAGAAAAAGGTTGCTCTCTTCCATAAATAGCACCACACCTGTCCATAGGTTCTGTGCGGTATTGCAGCTCAGTTTATGTTCACATCAATGGCTGAGGTTGCAACTAGGATTGTCCCCTTTGTTACGAAAAAATACCGGCCAAGGTAAAAATAAGGGGTGTGGCTTATGACAGCATATGTTTTCACCTCTGCGGACCCAGTACTAATAGTACCCCTCTCAGTGGTCCCAATAGTGATAATGGCCCCCTTATGCCCCAGTAACAGCACCCCTTTAGTAGCCCCAGTAATCATAGGACCCCCTACAATGGCCCTAGTAATAATAGCTCCCCTTTAGTGGCCCCAGTAATAATAGTCCCCCTTTAGTGGTCCCAGCAATAATAGCTCCAGCAATAATAGTCCCCCTTTAGTGGCCCCAGCAATAATAGCACCCCCTTAGTGGCCCCAGTAATTATAGCACCATTTCTTGGTGTCTTGCCCCTCCAGCCAAGCAGCAACTCTGTCATCAAGCATAGTAAATTACTGTGAAGCCCTGATCGGGATGCTACTGCAGCGCTCACAGACCCCCAATTCCTCTTCCCAACATCTGCACTGTACATGCAGGAAAGCAGAAGTCCCAAGGAGGAATAAGGATCTTCTGTGAGCTAAAGCAGCATCCCATCTTGACCAGAGCTTTCCAATTTGTTGCAGCGCTTGATGACAGACCAAAAAAACAAAAAGGGTGCCTTCACACATACTGCAATATTCTGCATGACGCTGAGGAATATTCCTTCGTGCTGAAAATTCTGCACTAAAAACTACATGTCTAACATCCAAATTTTGAAGTGGATTTGGAAATGGCTTAACCCTTTGCAATCCAATTTTGAATTCAGGATTTCTAGGGGGCTTTTTCTTTCTGCCATTATACAATAGCGCCATCTGCTGGCTAGAGCCAGTAGTATCATGTGGGACATGCTGGAGAGGCCCCTGACAACAGAGCGGCCAGTAATATACAGTAAGAATACCCTGCCAGACGTCTTCCAACATCGGAGCTGTACAGCCTTCAATCAGAATGTCTTCAGACGTCAGACAGTGGATTGGAAAGGGTTAATTCTGCATCAAAATCCACATTCAGGCTGTATTTTCATGGGTGATGCGAGTTGCGCCTAATATTCTCCGGCGCTGACACTGTGTCCTGTATGTGACACTCCATGAGATACCGCACATTATATGTCCCATGCTCATGCAAGACTCGCATGAAAATGGGACTTGGTCCGAATTTGAAAAACCTCTCCATCCGCCCAAGTAAAAAATCACGAATGTGAATAAACCCACTCAAATGAATAGGTTGGTTTATCGTGTAAGTCCCGTGCATTTTGGACAGGATAGGACTTGTGCGAGTTTAACAGCCATGTGAAAGAGGCCTCTACACATGCGGATTTTGACAGCAGAATATTCCGTAATGTCTTGCAGAATACTTCAGGGTGTTAAGGGATTGGGTCTCTGCTTGCTTGGATTTGCATACAGATGGGTTTGGCGGAGATGAGTTTAATTCCTGAAAGAACACTTACAGATTTCTTACCATTATTAACTCAAGTAGATTTAAATGAAACTACCAAAAAAAAAAAATCCAGGTAAGAAGCGAATGCCAATGCAGTAGATGTAAGTGCGAGCCGGGCACATACATGGCAGGTACTGCAAGGCGGCATCTCTGCCACGCTTTGGGATCATCATAGGAGTATATGGGTATTTTTGTGACTGTATGGGAACATCTCTGTTGCAGGCACTCTGGAAGCAGCAGGCAAATAGAAAACTGTTCTTGCCATGGAGCGTTGTAGATATCACTTCTGTACCGCTTTTCGATTTGGTCATGGCTTGCAGTTACTAATGTTCAATGTTAGCAGGAATCCACAATCATCCAGGACGGATCAACTACTGTACACCGATGCGTGAGCCGTAATAAATAACACTGAGCCCAGAAAGAAGTGATTTCTACAAGCCGCCGCTGACACTGTGTCCTGTATGGGAGAACTGCTCATTTGGAAAAGATTGAGCTGACTCAATAGTACTGGGCAATGGCAGGCAGATTTTGCTTTGTTTGCAGGGTTTATCTACAGGCTTTACTGCTTCATTCCATCACATGTAGCATCCAACCAAGGAAGGCAGAATTACATTTGTACAATCATCATTCTAAGAAGTGACTTAAAAAGAGACATTCAAGAGCCTCTGTTAAGTTTTCACTTTCCTCACATGTTCTCTTTCAAAACCTAAATTTAAACAGTAACAGTAATTGGAACTTTTGCATCTTCAACCCCTTAACCGTTTCCAATCTACTTTTGGATCCAGAGTTTCCTATAAGGCTTTCTCTTTTTGCTGCTATACAACAGTGCCATCTGCTGGCTAAAGCCAGTGTGTGTGTGCGCCAGAGAGGCTCCGACAGCGGAGTGGCTGGCAATAGACGGTAAGAATACCCTGTCAGACGTCTTCTGACATTGGAGCTGTACAAGCTTCAATCAGAATGTAGGAAGAAGTCAGACAGTGGATTGGAAGGGGTTAATGACGAGGCATTTTTTTCCTTCTTCATTTTCGGTTTCTTCTCCGCACTTTCAGAACTCTTACTTTTCCGTTGACGTAGCTGTCTGAGGGCTTGTTTTTTGGCGGAATGAGTATTTTTCAAATGCTACTCATTAATATACCATATAATGTACTGAAAAAACAACTTTAAAAAAATGTCTAAAATTAGAGTGAGATGGAAGAAGCTGGTCCATCTTCATTGTGTGGGCGGGGGGATATTGTTTCTATGACAAGTGTGACATGATAACTTTATTCCATGGGTCACTACGATTAAAACTATACCAATTTTTGTTTTGCTGTAGTATTTGCGCCAAACTACCCAATTTCCATCATAGTTTTGTTCACTTTCATTCCTTTGTTCCTGTATAAAGATTGCAGATTTTGGTTAACCCATTTGCGACATCGTATCCTGAATCTCCGTCGCAACACCACCCACAACACGCTGTTAGTGGCTTATTCCCCTGCCACCACTGACGTCACAGGTATGGTTGGCCAAGCCATTGGTGCATGCGTATGAGGGAGTCTGTGCAGTATATGGGAGAATGGGGACAATTAGTTTTGGGCTGACAGCTGTTGAAGGTGTGCTGGCACCTTAAAGGTTCAAATAGTACAAAATAAGAGTAGAGAACCCATAGACTCTCATATACTCTATATTAAATGGGATTGCATTAGAGCAAAAGGACCCAAGTCCCCTCAATACAAATAAATTACATCCAACAACCCCCAAGGCTTTAATCATGCACTATGCTGGTATATTAAAGAGGCAGTTTCATGGCCCAAGGTCAGCGGGACCACATCCATAGCTTTGCAGCCCCAGGTCCACACTGACTCTATTGCAAGTTTTTGATTGTTCCTATTCTCCCTGAATAGGATTTTGTTCCTAGTGCTTTGAATCTGTCAAGTGGGGGATCTTCACTGCTCACCATTAATGGAGGATGTCAGATTTGATTGACAGTAAGCAGTGGAGACCAACCACTTGACAGACTCAATGCGCTACGAGTCAATTCTATTGGGATTTAGTACAGGTCAACGAAAGAGAGTAGGAACAAAAGGAAAACTGACGTAGGTTCAGAAATAATGTTCAGCAGAGGCAATGCTCCTAGGATTAAGTTATAAAATAGTGTACACTATAATAAGTGGAAGGGACCTACCTGGCGTGAACGGGCTACCCTGGAATAGAGCAGTCCGCTATGCCTAGAGTCCCAGTAGGCGATATTGAAAATTGTGATGGAAGTGTAGATTTGTCTTTCCTCGTTACATGGGCATCCAGGAATACAGGAGAGCATCAATGGGAGCTCCAAGTCCAATGTGGATGGAGGAAAGACAAGTGTATATATAGATGTGAAAAAAAACCAGCGCTCCAGGGGGCGGATCATGAAGGGAAGGTGTATTCAAAATCACTAATAACTGACTTCACAAGGGGGGGTCTTTGTTTAAGAACCCCCCCCCCCCCCCCCAACCCTGGTTGGCAATGAAAAATACAGATGCTTCCAAAGGTATTTGGTTGGGGAAACCCAGCAATGGTGTAGATGTCCTAAGTTTTTTAGAAAAATTATTTTAACTACAAGGGCTATAAGCCCCCAAATTACAAACCATGACAGGAATAAAAAACAACAAACATAATGGTGGTAAGGATAGGCAGGCGACGCATTTCTGTGTGCTCAGGCACCTTCCTTCAAGCCTGGATATTGTTAGACAGAGTGTGTAGAGTCAGAAAGGCTACGGTTGCAAAGCCAAGGATCCAGCCCAGCTGACCTGAGAACGTTACAGGTCCTCTAAGCACAGTGTGAGTGCTAGCTGGCATGCAAACCCTGGGGTAACTTGAGAAACTACCTGATATTAATTTAATCAAAATAATGGCACCTTCTGTATATAATCGCGATAGTGGTGGAAAATAGTGCACGTATATGTAATCAAAGTTAAATTAATATTAGGATGTTGTGAGCAATCGGGTAGAATGTAAATACTGTGTACTGTGGCAGGACTCTATTAAAGGTAGACTCCCTTCCACTGGTAGAGGTGTGAGACAGTCCTGACCACTACCACTCATCTGATAACATCAATGCTTCTTGGACATGATGTGGCAGGGGAGTTTGAGGCCCAAGTCCATTACCATTTTGATAATTATCCTACTTTTCTTCTATATATGTTCCTCTCCCTGGCTGGTGGCAATAGAAATGCTACTAATATATTTGCATGTACAAAAGCAGCTCTTCTACTCAATATGAGTGACAACCGTGAAATGCCACAAGATAATGGAACCTCAGTGTTGTCAGCCACCGGAAGTGGAAAATTGGGGTTTCTTGAGCTCCTCAGAAGAGATGATTTTGGAAGTCCACCCTCCATCTCTATAGAACAAGTGCACATCCGCTTTTCGTTGCGTTGTAATCATTGCACACACAGGACGTATCATCGAAAAGGTCTAATAGGTTATTTGAAATAGACCCTAGTGGTAAGCGATGGTCTCAAAGGTCATCTTCAAATGGGGGTGCCTTCTGCTGAATCTTTTATACCCACTACTGTGTAAGAGCCTGGGCCCACCAGACGGTCCTCTGGTGGGTCGGTATGATACTGCCTGCCAGACGAATTTTCTGTAGCAAGTGACTGAAACTACGGCTTCACAAGCAGCACAATTGAGAAATTATAATGCATTCTTTACCAGAGCTGATGGATTGTAGATCTTAATGATATATTACATTAATTATTCAGTTGAGTGTCTGCTATACCATTTATTATACGGCTTCCAGAAAACAATAAATGGGTTGTTCCAAAATAGACTTGTTGCGGTATAGGGCTGGGCTGTTGACCTAGAGAATAAGGTTATGAAATGAATTCAAGTACCAATGGACATATGAGTCAAGTTGGCCAAACCCACAGATTTTATCAGGAATGGACGACTTTCTTATGTGCATGGGAGTATGTCCACTCTCCTGTGACTGATATCATCAGGGTAAAGAAGGATTGGGCATGTGGGATTTTAACATGCTGATCATTTGTTCTCACAGGAAATAAACTATTGCCAGAGGTATCTGTCAGCAACTTACTCTACAAGCCCGAAGTAGAATGTAAGGGGGGTTAGGCTACTTTAACTGTTTTACTGTTTATGTGATGTTTTACTGTATAATAGAACTGTAATTTTAAGAGGTGGCGGGAATGAGGAGCAAGTCTGAGCAGAAAGCAACTGGAAGTGAACAGAGAGTCCAGCTAAGCCATTGAGAGAGGAGCTGGAGATAGTCTCCTGTGCAATATTGTGCAGAAGCAGTAATTGCTCTTGGAGCACAGACTCCTCCATGAGAAGGGACTTCATCTGGGTAGCCTCAGACATTCATCCCTGGTACCGGGTAAGGACTCTGGTTGATCCCAACCAACAGGAAGTGATTTTGGAGTTAAACACCACCGATGTGGATTCACTAGACCTGTTCAGTTGCACCCAGACTTAATCTACCCAGGAAAAGGTTTGTTAAACTTCTCCTAATCTTTAAACAATTAATGATCGTAAATAAACATGTCAGCTCCAGAGTCATACTCCAGTTTCCTGCAGAGGCTCCATACAGCAGCCACTAATAGGACCTATTTCCACAACTGGCCCTCTCCCGAACCGGTATGACTGGAGCCAAAATAGAAATCCTTGCTAGCACCTCTAGCCACATATGAGGACAAGAGCAACGTGTAGGTCTTAAAGTAGCTGGTCCTGGCACTGCTGACCACAGGGCCTAACCTGCCAGGTACTTGCCATACCAACAACATCCCAAATCACCAGGGAGACCCGGAACCAGACACCAGGGCCCCCCATAACTACACATCCAAGCTCAGCTGAACTAAGTATCCATGTGTATGCATGCACGGCAGAAATAGCTGGCCGGACAAATGAGATATTGAAGTTTTGTGCTAATCTTTAAATCTACCAAGTCCTCAATAAGAGTAAAAACCACCATTCAGTTTCAATATTGGACCAGTTGGGAACCCCATGGCAGAACCCTCACTAAGTGGTCATGATAGATATGTAATACAAGTCTAATAGGTTTACACATCAGTTAAATGCGTGGGATTTTCACAGCGCTTGTTCACAAAGGTCAGGTTTTATGGTGCCATTTGTTAAAACCAAGATTAGATCCAAAAACAGAAGATTCTCCTATGTAGGATCTACTTGTACACATTTCGTACAGAGGAGCAGCCAGTTCTTGTGATGTGCCTGTTTTAGGAAATACTTTAAGAATACTGTGTTGTACCATTCATTTTTTTTTCTTCCTGGAAATACATGTATAAATTCACAACTAGGTGTCCACACTGAATCCGTAGGGACATGCCCCATTAACCCTTTCCAATCCACTGTCGGACATCTAAAGACATTCTGATTGGAAGCTGTAAAGCTTCCGATGTTGGAAGACGTCCGGCAGGGTATTCTTACTATATATTACTGGCCACTTTGTTGTCGGGGGCCTCTCCAGTATGTCCAATACCGCAGTAATGGCTCTAGCCAGCAGGTGGCACCATTGTATAATGGTAGAAGGAGAAAAACCCCTAGGAAACCCTGAATCCAAAATTGGATTGCAAAGGGTTTAGAAGCAGAACAGTCAAACCCAATTGTTAATTTCTAAATACACTTCCAGGAGCAATAACAGAGGAACAGCACAATATAGTACTAAGACGCTCCAGAATCATTATTTTATGGGGAATATAAGCATTTACTAAAACAAATGTGTCAGGAAAGCTTTCGAGTCTTCTTTAAACAGGGACCGCACCTCGAGAACAAGGCCTTACCGGGCTGTGCCCAAGGCCTGAAGGCTAACAGGTTTAAAGGCAGCACAACTTCTCATCTTTCACCAGAAGAAGGAATTGTGTTTCAAAACCAATATAGCTAGAAGTAAGTGAAGATGATTAATGTCTAAGTTTCAGAATATCTCAGCTAATCCATTTAGTCATCTCCTAAATAGACATTTCTGAAACAGATGGCTGCATTAGTAAATGTATTAGGTAGCAAGCAAACATTTGAACAAAATTAGAATATGGTAATACAGTGCATGTACTCCGAGTTATGTAATAATTGTTCTTGACAGCAGAAAAATAACATATTAAGGTGTCTTCATAGTATATATTAGCAGATCAACCTGTGACGCTCCACCTGTCGTGGCACGAAGACCCCAACTAGCTGAATGGCAGGGGTCCAGAGCGGCACACCCAGGCCGATTGGCTTTGGGGGACCTATCCTATGGTTAAGTTATCAATATTTATGACCTGGAAGTCACACTATTAAAGGGGTTTATCAGCAGGTGTTCAAGTACAGCGCCACCCCAGGGAATATGAAGCATTACACAGCATCCGCTGATATTAATGGGCCGTCAATTTAAACCACAGATGTGCCGAGTCCTCCAGTGGCAGAAACACTCGTTCAAGCTGCTCTCCATTCTGTTGCTCGCATCTATAAATAGTATTTGGTAGGGTTCCATTTATATTAATTCTTATATGCGTCTGTGTATGTACCTGTGCAGTAAAGTGATGTCATCGGAGTGAGCTATGCCTACTAAGTTTAATAGTGATTTTCTAAAAATTTTTCCATATGTATTCACCTCTAAAAACGTAACAGATGGCATAATTTTATTGCACGGGTCAATAAGAATCTGGGGTACCTATTATGTATAGGCGTTTACTGTTTATAGGCTTATTAAATAAAATTATGTATTTAAGGGGGGGGGGGGAATAGCATTTTTCATGTTGCAGTATTTTTGCTGTAGTCATTTATTTTAGAACTTTGCAGTCTAATTAAGGGACCTTTATTTTAAAATTCGTTAAACATAATATGTCTGTAGGACGTCAGATTATTGCCAGGCATGTTTTGGGTATAAACTAAGGGATGGAATTTATGAAGCTAAACGAGCTGCACAAAAGCTGAAAGAATTGGTGCAAGCTGAGCTTGTGCAAAAGTTTGCAACTTTTTGCCATCAACACCAGGGGTGTGTCTGCCTCAGTCTGACTCATTTATAATTAATTTACACCAGAAACTGGTGGAAATTATACCAGAAATGTACTGCAGCTCATAGCGGACGTAGATTTAGTTGCACAGCTGCGTCTTAGGCATGAAGAATGGTTTACTTCTTTATAGATCAGGCACATTGGGGACCATATTAAGACTGGCATGTGAAACACTGATCTTAATACAATCCCTTAATACAGTCACTACTTTTAGATGGTCCCTGGGGTCTTTGTTAAGCCAAGGGCTGTCCACTTTTGACTGAGATCGGGGGGGGGGGGGGGGGGGGGGGGGATTTGGGACGAAGGGGGCCTCTTCCTTTTGATCAATGCTTTAAGGGTTAAACAGTTGGAATCAGAGCTTTGTGCTCGTATGATGATGATGATGGTGTAAATGTATGTCATTTTAAAAGAACGGTTTGGAGATTCAAGCCACAAGAGTTGTTGAGCAGAATGGTTATTAGGACTGACAGCTAGGGACACGTGGTACTACCATCTGTCTAGGCTAAAAATTGTCAAAAAATGCAACAAGTATAACAGCAAAACTAATAAATTGTGAAGCAAAACAATGTTATCTCAGTTTTCAAAGACAAACAATAATATTTACAAACATTCGCTGGCATCATTGTAGCAATAGTATGGACAGTTTGTTTCTGAATTATTGACACTCTTGCTAAAATCACAAGTAATGGCATAAAAAGTGAAACAGCAGAAACCCAAAACCGCAGACAATAAAAAGACACAATTTGTTTTTCTGATGGGTGAGGGTCGGCCACAAGTTTTATGCTGTACACCAACAGCTAGCCAAAATATTGTAAAACTGCTTCTGCCATGGACAGTAGCCCAGCAAAGTGGGCAGGTAATGGCCCAGGTGACCCACATAGTGCAAGCGTGTGACTTAAACCGTGACTAAACCACATGAACAAAAGCACCCAGAAATGCAAAAGAGACTAAAAAAAAAAAATTTGCATTCCCACTTTTATTCCTATCAAAAAGTAAGAAAAAAAAGGTAAATAGATAAAATATACTATAAATTGCAAAAAAAAGGCCCAAAGGTAGAAATTTGCTATAACAATGAAGGGCCACCTGATCCTGTCCAGCCAATGAAGCAAGGATCCCTATACTCCTTTTGGATATACCATTGTTCCTGCGGGTAAATGTCAGCTGGTCGTGAACATACCCCGTTTCAAACCTCAGTCACATCCGATTTTTAAAAATGCCATTAGATGGCCACTTGGAAAGTCAGTGAACAGAGATACCCATAACAGACTTAATATATCAGGCTTAATATATCAAAATACTAAAAACAGACTGTCAGGACCACCGGCTCCCGGAGCCTCTGTGCCCGCACCCCTGGTCCTGGAGTGCGTCGCAGGGGAGCCCGATGCTGGTGACCTCCCCTGGCCGTCGGGTCCCAGACACTGGCTCCGGGTGCATGCTCCCGTACTCAGGGGGCAGCGCCTGGGTAATCGGGTTGCTGGGGATGCGGCGGATGCCGTCCCTGTTGCCATGACATCCTGATTAGCATGTTCTGCACTCGCTGCTGGATGTCAGGGTCTGGCTGCTGGTAGGCTGTCCGCCCCAATCAGCTGCTGGGGCGGGAGTTCTGATAGCATTTAAACATGCCTGTTTCCTTCCAGCACTGCCACTGCATGTTTGTCTCCAGTCTACACCCGCGTTATTGGATTGTATTCCCGGCTTCTGACCCACTTGCTTCGGACCTGACTCTGCCTTCGCCTGACCCCTTGTACTGCGTTATTCTCCTGCTGCCGACCCGGATTGCCTGACCTTGACTTTGCTTTCGCCCGACTCCTTGTACCTCTTCTCTCTTGTTGCCTACCAGCATTGCCTGACCTGCCTTTGTGTTTGTGTGTGTCTCCTGGCTTTGTCTATGTGTCTAACTCCTACCCGGCATCACTAGTTAGCGTAGGGACTGTCGCCCAGTTGTCGCCCTAGGGCTTAGCCTAGGGGAGCAAGTAGGTAAGGACAGGGGTTGCGGGAAGTTTTCAGTGACTCACAGTTACCCGGATCCCAGTTCCCTGACACCTACTTTGTGACACTATAGTAAATATTTTCCTCAACCCTCCCGCCTATTGAGAACACAACATGGCCCATGGGTTGTCAACTGTCTGTAAACTTCTGGACACTTTGTGAACAAAGGGGACCCATTTCCAGTTTCAATAAAAAATGAAAAAAAATGAAAAAAATGTTTCTAAGATATTTTTGAAGCTGGATGTGCTTGTGCAAGTTAATATTTTACAATTCACAGTAAATGGTACCTATACATTCATATTAGCATTCTGAGCTATAGACTTGCGTTACTTATATTCTTTAGCATTCATTATGTTTTTCCAACATTTGCGTATAAAATGTTGGCTGCTCATTATTTTTCGTTTTTCTTTTTGAGAAGTTGTCCACGAAAAAAAAAAAAAATGAAGTCGCACTCCTCAGCATCCCTGGATTAGTTTGGCGTATATAAAACTAAGAGCACTGGGTGAAAAGTTCTGCTAAGTGTCGCCCCAAAGAAGACGCTAAAGTGTTTTTTTGCATATGCAGACCAAGTTTCCATATTAAAGCTGGAAAAGCATGAAAGAGCAAGGCCCTCACTAAGGATTCTAATGATCCATGAACTATAGGAGCAACATGTCTAATGTTCCAAGAAGGAGGAATCAATAGGAAACATGTTGCTGCTCAGAACATAAAGACTCATGAATTTCTTCTCCAGTATCAAGATTTATTCTTCCTCTTTCAATTTTCCAGATTTCTTCAACACACTGGAGAAGAATGAAGAATTAAACAAATGGTTTCCGATGACCCAGATTTAGTTTACTTTGCTAGCGTCTGCACGGAACGGTGTCTGTTAAAGTGAAAATTCACCTTAAAACGGGTTCCCTCTGGATGACAGCCTAAAAGGTTCTAGGCATCCTTATGTGCACTCAGAGTGGATGTCGCTTCCACAGTAAGAGATAGACTATTGAGGTAGACTAGAGAAAAGCCAACTAGGCAAACATACTATATAGGAAGACTGTGCTGCTATAAAGGGCCCAGTCCTAATTAGTAGCAGAGCAATGGTACCCGGTGTAAAGAATCTATGCGGTACGATCCTCCCACTGGGCTGGGAAAATGGTCATAGAAGGGGTGTGGAGAAGAAACACCAGGCCCCTTTGTCTTGGGCAGCAAATCCAACACCGTAACAAGGGGCTCATTTTTTATCTTTGATATGGGTCCACCCACACCACAGGGTAGGATAAGTTGTATCTTCGTAGAATATTTGCAGTACCGTATCGATGCAGTAAGCTTTGTTCTGTTGTCGTATCTATGCAACAAGCTTAGTTGTGGTATTGTCTGCATGTAGTAAGCCTGGTTCTGGTATCATCTCTATGAAGTAAATGTCAGATTATTTTAGCACTGGGGGGCTAACAATTTTCATACAGCCCAGAGTTGTTGGTAGCCTTAGGCTGGGCTCACGCAAACGGGTCACATTCTGCTTGCGGATATCCGCAGCGGAAGAGCTGCGAGTGATCACGGAAACCAATTGCGAATAGTTACATATGCATGTGGTTGTCCGCACGGAAAAAAAAAAAAAAATCAAAAGCAGGGAATGACCGTTGTGAGAACTTTAATTGTGTGTGCACTACGGATCGTATGCATACAGAGAGATTAATGGAGTGTGGGATCTGCAATAAAGTAGCGCACGCCACGATTTTTCTTCCGCTCGCTCGAAAGGAGTAGTCATGGGATGTACAACAGAAAGCTCCTGTTCCCCACTTCAAAATCTGTAACAGGGACTCCCCCTACTATGTATGATTTATAATACTGGTGGCATCTTACGTGCCAGAGGGGCCTTTGGGTCTCTTCAGATACCAGGACACAGATATAACGGCTAACGCTGCACCTTCTCAACCACCACTCTGGTAGAAGGTGCTAAACTAGAAGAGGACAGGTCTATCCCCAACAATATATATAGAAATCATATGCCTGTTTGCAAGAGTAGGTACTGTGGAGTGGTGTCCCAACTTTAGTTTGCTCCTACTTTTCCTTATGTGAAGTGTTCACTGAAGCAATGCACAAAGGGGACTCCGGCATTTCTTCCCCAGTGTGGAGGTTTGCTTGAGAAAGGCGGATTCTTCTTGCGAAACGCGTTGCATGTATTCGTATTTTTTCTATTTTCTCCTTTGTTGTTTGACCCTACAAAGAGGTCCTTTTACTTTCGTGGGTTTTAGTCAATAAAACCTATGTTTGTGGAATATACCTATTGGCGGAGATTTCTTTAAGGCACTTCTACCAGAAGCGCAATGAGGGATTCTTTTCTTTCTTCCAGTGTGGGGGTTTGTGACCCAACATTGGGAGATGCCTGTCACCCCTATATGTGAATAGTTGCTGCAGTTCTATTCTTCACCTTAACAACCTTGTTGACCCCGGCATGGCCTCCAGCTTCCTGCACATTCAACAATCTATAGAAACCTGCTACAATAAAATAAGGTCATTACAGGTCCATTACATCCTTACCATTACTTAGCACAGCCATAAAAAAAAAACTTTAATCTGTCCACTTTGAAAGTCAAGAGTATAAAGCATCTCCTCGCGACAGGAATCATGTTATGAAGTAATGCTGCATAAACACGGCCAAGACTGAAATGCACTTAATCTAATACATTGCACTTATTGGATGATTTCATTTCTGCAGAGTGCCTGTTCTTGCATCATCACTGAGAGCTTTCCAAAGAACCATCTCTCCAAAGCAGCCAGGCTGCGCGCTTCACTATTATCTGGAAGATATAATACAGTTTGGACGGAGATCCAGACACTGCAGACTCTGCTAGGTGCATCTGCTGAATACCAAATCCGAATACTCAGTTTTGCAGAAGGAAGGCACAGATTACATTTGAATAACATATCCATAATGTAAGAAAAAAAAAAAAAGAGAGAACATAATACAAGATACCTTGAATAAACAGCATTGCAAATACAGAGAAACAATGATAGATAGACTTCTCATAACCTCTATCTGCTAAGCCTCACACAGAGGTGTATTTCCATGCTCCTAGGCCTCAATGGAAAATCTGTAACAAGCCCCTACCCTCAACTATAATATCCCAGCCTAGGTATAACCACAAGCGCTGCATGGGGCAATATGGAGATGTAGGGCTGTAATGCTCCCCCTTATACAATAGAGCGGCTTGCAGATGCTTGGTAGTGGCCTGGGCACTGTGGCATTCAGTCCTGCCCAACTGGGAGAGAGAGTAGGGAGTTGAGGCACCGGCCAAGTGCTAGGAGTGTTGGGTGCCTGTTGGTCCCGTGAAGAGCAGGGAGGAAAGTAATGCTAAGGAGCATTGAAGAGAGGGCACAAAGTACCAGTTTCTTGTAGCCTCAGTGGAGGCTTCGTGAATAGGAGGGGTTCCATCCCTTGATGATGGAAGCGGTGAGGAGGCCAACATATCAGAACCTGAAGATCAGCCCCTATGATAAGGACGAGGGTGATGAATGGGTGTAGGTCCTGCCCGGCCCGCCCAAGGCCTCGAAAGTTCAGGAGTGGTCAGCTCCTTTTAAAAGATGAAAAAGGTTGGTGAGCAGTAAAGAGAGAAAGAGAAAGGGAGTGACAACAGCAGCCGTATATGCTCTTCAGCAGCACACAGGAGAGAGCCAGCAGACACAATAAAGAGGACTGCAGAGTACATTGCAGAGACCATTTGGAGAGGTGACCAAGGCACTGTCCCCATGCTGGGGGAGAAGCACAGGAGGAGGTTACCGAAGTAGCCCTGATGACCCAGCAGCTGAAATTGAGGACACCGGAGGGCCCTGATGACCTGGAGGGCTGACCAAGGCAAGCCGCATTAAAGGAGAGGGAGTCTCCCTACCTGCAGGGAATTCGGTCCTGAAGACGCCAACAACACCATGGATCCAAATCTTTAGCTGCAGAACACGGAAAACTGAACCAAAGACTATTTAGTCTGCTCAAGTTAGGGACACTATGGGGGACGAATGTTTGTAACTGGGGAAGTACATCCCCAAAAAGAACTGTGATATGGAGATTGGGACGAGTTACTATGTTTATTTAGTAGAGTGCGTAGGAACAGCCATGGTATGTGTAAGGTAGATAGGAAGTGACAGAGGACAGGGAACTTTGTAGCAGTGCTATGCGAAGCCAAGCCATCACCAGGAGAGAAACCACCAGGGAAAACAGGTGGTCCAACAGACAGTCTGGAAATTCAAGTTTTGGGGGGGTGTAACCATGGAGTACAATCACTCAGGCTCATCATTGGTAAAAACTCCAAAAAGGTCTTGTGCTAATAGTTTGTTCAGGGGACCATGACTGCATATCTCAGGGAGCAGATTTAGTCATTTGGTTAAAGTTGCTGCAAAATTAAGTTACTTCAGAGGAGACTCCTATTTTCATGCAGCATCTGTGGAGCTATTTACCCCCCCACCAGGGTGAGCCATTTATTGACTGTGATAATTCTACACTGTGCACAAAACATTAAGGACAACCACAGGATACGGACAGAGTTCTAGAGTTAATCAAACATTTGTAAATGGCTTGTATTGTATCCAAATTCTAATCTTGCCATATTCTTTCTTATTGTACATTCAGTAAATTGCTTGTTCGACTGAACTGGTGTAAAACCACTTCATAATCAGCAACATATTCCACACCTGTTAGAGCAATGACTCCTAATTGTTGAGTAATGTAATCTTTATGAGTGGAGCTATTTCACTACAGAAATGAATGGATTTTTAGAAACTATATAGATTCTGTAGGGCTTGTTGTTAGGGATTTAGAATGTGGGCCCACTGGAGTAACCTCCCAGACCCGGCTTTTAGACCAGACCTGGTATGGCTAGCAGCTGACCCCAGTGAATGGGGATAGGGAAGCAGGAAAATACCCAGATGGGTAACTTGCCCCAAGGTAAACTGGAAGAAGGGAAGGTCCCTGCGTAGAAGCATGGCAATCGTCCTGATAAGAACGGCCACGCGCTGGAACCTCGGTGCTAACTATCCCTGACAAAACACAGGGATAATGAAAAGGACACGGACACAAAGAACAGAACGGACGTACCAGGGAAAGGGGAACAGTGCACAGACTGGACAAAAATGGACAGAGACACACAAAGGCAAAAGGATAAAGCAATGGACATGCAAAATAAATAGATGCAGGAAAGCGTAGATGATAAAACAGACGAGAGATCAGAAACAGGCTGTTACGCCTGTCAGCTCATAGTTAATTTTGCCAGCACACCTTGTTCTGTCCAGACGAGACAGGATTAACAGCTCCTGTGCCTTTCAGTCAGGTTAATTACCCTGCTATGTGTCTGAGAGGTGTGCTGGTGATTGACAGGTCTATCTACCTATCGGCATCTCCTACCTTCCTATAATATCCAGCTCTGGCTGCCTGGGAGTAGCCGATTGTTGTTTAGTGTTCAGTGTCTGCTAAGTCGTCCAGCTACTCGGACCTGCTAGTTATCTGGCCCTGGTACTTTGTGCCATTCCCTCAGTCTGCTAGCTGTTCTGCCTTGTTTGTATCATGCTTCTGTTAGCTTGTCCGCTAGACCTCGCTGTTATCAGGGTAGTAGTCTCTTGCATAGGTACAGCGGTCCCTGCCTGTCCTCCCCTAGGAAGCGTAGGGTCAGAGTTGGCGGCCTGGATGTGTCCAGGAAAGGACAGTGGCGTGGGTGAAGATCAAGGAGCCCCTTGCCCTGCGTACCTAGGCACCCCACTAGTACCGTAACACAGGCGACCTAGAAATGCAGAGTGTGAGAGACAAAACACACAACAACTCTGAGGCAAAGAGGAAGTGCCACAACCCAGCTGGAATACAGGAGTAATGGCTACTAACCCCTGAGAGCCAGAGAACTGGTTAACCCTCTCAGTGCTAGATGAAAACAGACATATAGGATTCATACACGCAGGGAGAGCAGAGGGATGCTTGCAGCTGCATGGAACCGCAAGAGGGCGGCAGACACGAGTGGCAGACCTTACACTTGTCATTATTAGATATGAGTTACACAAATAGGTCAACTGTTTAATGGCCAATTGTAATTATTGGTCATTAAACAGTTGCCCTATTTGGGTAATCCCCACTTGTTAGAAGGGTCCCTTAAAGGGGATGTCTAGGAATTCGAAAAAATGCCTCTGCAGCCTGTGTGAAACCCACTTCAAGATGGGTTGAATGCATCTCAAGACCAGGGGAACTGAATGGTAAACTTCAGAAGAACAAACAGTGTGTGGTATCAGGCTCTGCTCCCCTCCGTGGCCACTTTCTTCTCCATACTAGAGATGCATTCAGTCAAACCTACGATGGGTTCCTCACAGGCTGCAAAGATGGTGGTGATTTTGGTGAATTCCTAGACAACTTGTTTAACAATAAACTGATCACAAAGGGTCAACCTGCTGAGACCCCCAGCAATCATCTGTAATCTGTAGGGGAACCTAGCCGTAGATGTTCAATTTCCCAGCTGCGCCTCCACAGGAGAAATAAAGCATTACACAGCGCCCATACACATTAATGGGTTATCTGTGTACTACAGCACAGGACACATCCTCCGGAACGAGAGACACTCCTTGAAATCGCTCTGTGGCCAAGAAATGAGGATCCTGAACAAAAGACCCCCCTATTAAGTAATATTCTGCACCCACCTTTATAGCAATATCCAGCCAGGGATTCTCAGCTGAAAGGTATACAGAATAACTGCATGTATAATTCCGCTTACTGTATAAGAGCAGTTCCTTTTTACATACTGTAGATAAATCATGGACCAGATGGCAGCGCATACAATATGCAGGGTAATTCCATCTGGAATTGCACATTATTTTTGTGACGTACAGCCAGCAGATAGTCAAAATCCTGAATACACGGATCAGCCTGGACATGTCATATACAGCGCATATGTAATTGAAACGATCAATTAATTACTGACTCATTGTAAATTCTGCTCCTCTCCTGGAGTACTTCAGCCCTTGTTCATTAGTATGCCATGCCTTAGAATTATTAATTAAACCAATGGCTACAGTCCATTTATCAAGATGTCAGGGACACGGGGTTATGGAGCAAACGAGTGCTACTTGTTGCATCTCCTTTTTAAGGACGGGTGATCTCCCTGCAGCCAAAGTTTTTGGTTCTACACAGCTTGGAAGAGCAACTGGCAGCTACAAGTGTAGGTTCATCTTTACTAAAACTAAGCATATGTACTGTGTTTCCCCGAAAAGAAGACAGTGTCTTATATTAATGTCTTATATTAAACCTTTTTGAACAAAAATTAACTTTTTTACATGTACAGCTGCCTGGACACTATTTAAATTGACTTTTTAAATTAACTGTTAGCAGGGCTTAATTTTGGAGTAGGGCTTATATTTCAAGCATCCTCAAAAAGCCTTAAAAATCATTTTGCATCCTCAAAAATTCTGGAAAATCATGCTATGTCTTATTTTCAGGGGATGTCTTATTTTCACGGAAACAGGGTATTAGATAATTATACACAGGGCTCTCCTGTCACGGGTAGGTGGCGTCACCACACAGAGTCCGAATACAATGCGACAGATAGGGTGACCGGGATGTACAATACTTATTCAAGAACAAAGGAATGAAAGTGAACAAAGTTTTAATGGCAATTAGGCAGTTTATCGTTTACCTTAATGTGGCTTGTAGCCAACTACAACTAGCTAAATCCTAGGATTAATACTACTTTGTACTTAATACGAAATAATACCATTGCTGGAAAACCCGTAATCGCATGGCAGTAAAGCAGGTGCCGTTAAATAGAAATATAAAGTCACATATCGTTATTTACAGTTCATTTACAAAAGATCACTTTTGCAGATCAATACCCCGCTCAGTCTCTCAGGAAAGCTAGATCCCCTTTTACTTGTGTGGTGTTCCTTTTAATAATGCAGTCCTTAAATTGAATTTGAGCACCTGAAACAAGCAGAAATTCATAGCGCTAATCCTGCCTCCTATAGCAGGTCTGTTAATTAACGGATTGCATCTCTTCTGGGTGTGCACACCTATTTGTTGGAGGCCGGCCTCACTCACGGTTTGCGGCACAGAAGTCACTGCGTCTACTGACTTCATCTGGTCTTAGGTCAGGAATGTGACTCTACTGCTCTTCCTCCTCAGTCCTGGGCCGATCTCTTGGTTTTCAACCCACAACAATCTTACTCTGTCATCCTCTACCCTCTGTGACTAACCGGCTTCTCTAACTCTCAGTCCCTGTGCTCTCTCTTACTGTGGCACAGCAGAAAATTCCTTTTATACGGTGCCTGCTATGTCACATTGGTACAGCTAATGCAGAAAAAAAGTCCTACAGGGATTCAGCGCCCAGAAGCAAAGAGGATAGGACCAACCATGCCTGGGCCCCTCTCTCCAGGGGCCCACACAGTTGCTATGGACTTGTGCTTAACAGCTCAGGGCGAACTCAACTCCATATGCCTTCCCAGCACCATCACTACATTACTCTAACTTGTCAAGGGATTCTAATAGGCATACCGTAGGGAATTCTAGAACTGAGCTCAAAGAAACGAAATCCCAGTCACCGGAGTAAAATGTAGCATTTAGTTAGCCATCGTAAAAAAGGTTACAAACTGCAACATTTCGGCCTCGCGCGACCTTTGTCAAGCAGCCACTATAAATCAATCATTCACTCAAGTGTAAAAAACGGAACAGTAGAAAAGCTAACGGACATTAATGGTATAAATCACAAGCAGCACTTGTCCTTCACCTATAACTGTGCCGTGTGATTACTAATATTCTCAATTCCGTAGTATAATCATGACTAGTGACTAGAGATGAGCGAATATACTCATTTCGAGTAATTACTCGATCGAGCACCGCGATTTTCGATTACTTCCGTACTCGGGTGAAAAGATTCAGGGGGCGCCGGGGGGGCGGGGGGAGGTGTGGTGGAGCGGGGGGTAGCAGCGGGGGAACAGGGGGGAGCCTTCTCTCTCTCCCCCCCACTCCCCGCTGCAACCCCGCACTCAGCCACGGCGCCCCCCCAAATCTTTTCGCCCGAGTACGGAAGTACTCGAAAATCGTGGCGCTCGGGCGAAAAAGGGGCGTGTCCGAGTAGGTTCGCTCATCTCTACTAGTGACAAATACTTTAGATCAGCACTGCATGCTATACGAATGGGAGTTAAAGCCATTTACAGAACACAGGAGATAACGGGAAATGTCTAGCAAACTTTGCATATCCAGGGAACCGGAAGTCACATGGAGGAAGCAGCTTGCCGTCTATTAGGGTGGTTTCACACCTGCTTTGGGGATTTCGCTTTTCTGCTCCATTCAGGGATCAGGAATCCCCACAGCTCAACAGCTCTGTCTCTGGACATGTAGCGCTTTTTCTTCTAGTATTTTGAGCCGGATAGGTGACGGAACCTCCGGCCGAAGGTTCTGACGTAGATGCGAAACCGGCCGTACACACATGATTTTACAGCTTTAAATTAAAAAAATCAAATAAATAAAGCAATTTCCAATAAATTACGTCTCAAAAAAGTTAGATCAGGTTGCTTTGCAGCAGGGCATCTTTGTGTGAGCATGGCTGCCTCTTCTCAGATTTGGGAACATGCAAGTCTCATACAGGATTGAGCTGCTATACTATGCTGCTATGAAATGCACAGCGCTGTGCCTGGTATACAGTGAAGCAGCTGCGGCACTCACCTGAGCACCACAGCCACTTCAAACAGCTGGTCAGCGGGAGTCCCAGGCAGCGGACCCCCACTGATCTGATATTGATGTCTTACCCTGAGAATGAGTCATCAATATCTTAATCCTCGGAAACAAGGAAAAGGCAGTGAGACCAAATTGTCTCAAATTTATGCAAGCACTTCCTATTGAGGTACATGATTTTATATAGCAGGCTATATTCAGTAACCAATTGAACCTAGCGTGCGACCATAGGCTCAATTATTTTCCTAACACAAAACAGTAAAAAACGGAAAAAGATTTTATCAAGTGTTCCCTGAACTACATCACTGAGAAGACCCAAGAGACGAACCGGGAGAGTCAAGACATCAGGAGAACTAAAGTTGTCATGCAGGAATTCATGGAGGATTCTCCAAAAGGCGGAAACCTTTGAGCACGTCCATACTGAATGGTAAGAGGTGCCCTGCTCAGGCTGACCTCTGAAACATAGGTCCGAAGCAGAGGCTCCAATCATTTTATGTTTAACAAGGGTATAGTAGATTCTATTAAGAAACTTAACTTATATAAGAAAGTCTCTAGTGTTGATCACAGCTTAGTATTAGGAAGGCTCCTCTTTCCAGTCCTCGGGCGTTAACCCTTTGCAATCCAATTTTGGATTCAGGGCTTCCTAGGGGGTTTTCTCTTTCTGCCATTATACAATGGCACCATCTGCTGGCTAGAGCCAGTACTGCGGTATTGGACATGCTGGAGAGGCCCCCGACAACAGAGCGGCCAGTAATATACATTAAGAATACCCTGCTGGACGTATTCTGACATCGGAGCTGTACAGCCTTCAATCAGAATGTCTTTAGACGTCAGACAGTGGATTGGAAAGGGTTAAACCTGGAATATCTATACTTTACTTGGAATGCACTTTGCACGTGCTCTTTTGGATAAGTGCATGCATCGGAGGCTTATAGAGCCTCCACACTGTGTTTCTTGCACGTGTTAAACATATGTTTTTACGCTTTTTTGCGCATAAGTCCCAAAAGTGTCAAAACAAGTGCAAAATGTATATCTTATTTGCAGTATATTTTTATGAAGCAGAGGCAGATGAAGAGCTAGGAAAATTCCTCTATCTTAAAGACAGGATACTGCTTTGCTATTGGCAGCAGATGTCATAGTATAGCAAGTGAATATAGTCATAAATCAGGGACCCCATCATGAGCTTCACAGCAGGGGATCCCAAGCCAATGGCTGGGTACCACTGCCTTAAAGGCTTGAAAAGGGTTTATGAGATTAGAGAAAAGTAGTTGATTTTTTCCAGAAAAACAGTGCCTCTGTTGTCCGTTGCCTGTGCTTGGAAATGCAAGTCTGCTCCATTCTCTTGAAAAAAAGCAGAGCTGTAGTACCAGACACAGCCCAAGGTTAAAGAGTGGCGCTATTCTAA
This sequence comes from Eleutherodactylus coqui, assembly GCF_035609145.1. Classification (NCBI taxonomy): domain Eukaryota; kingdom Metazoa; phylum Chordata; class Amphibia; order Anura; family Eleutherodactylidae; genus Eleutherodactylus; species Eleutherodactylus coqui. Next base: position 93,071,581 of record NC_089848.1, on the reverse strand, counting down.
TGTTATATCTTATATATGCCCTTTAAAACATCTTGCAGGCATTAGTCATGCTCAAGAAATGCACCATACACAGTACAGTCCCAAGAGTGTTAGCAAAGCTTACAGGGGTGTTGCAAGATGGGAACACCATTCTGCATGAAGTGGCTGGGATTTGAGAAACAGGTGAACATGATTGGACAACGCCATTTCCATAACTATTATAAAAGTAAATGGGATTTACACAAACAAAGTAGCACAGTGAGCTACACTATCTCTGTAACTCAAGAGTTATGGGAACAGCACAAGTGCCATTGACCTATATGACAGCATAGTAAATCCCGCTGGGCAGTTTCTGGAATCCCGACCACCTTGTACAGCTGGGCATGGGATCATGGGGCCAAAATAGGACATTGGGGTAGGCTGCAGAGGTGGGACCTGCACCTATCTGACTTTTATGGCATATCTTGTGGCTAAGTCATAAAGGTCTGAGATAGGAATACTGCTTTATGGTTTTCTTAGCTCAATTACTTATAGATTCCACGACTGGAAAGACATGTGAAGTTTTAATTTAAACATTAATTAAATATACGGTTCACATAGTGCAGAAGCAGCCATCAGGCAGATGCATGTAAATTATGACAAGATGACCCAAAATAACAATCTACATGTATACATAAAAGCAGCATTCATATCACTCCAACATCAAGAATATGAATTACATACACACATACTATCAGGGCAGAGAAGCACAGGTCCAGATCTTCCTAGTTGCCTCCACAGCGGTGTACATTTAAGAAAGGGGTCCCCGTAGGAGAGATAAAAATGGGCCAATATTAAGGTGCTGGATTTTGGTATTTTCCCCTCCAATCCCTTTCCATATGCCTTAAGACAGGGGTCCCCAACTCCAGTCCTCAGGGACCACCAACAGGTCATGTTTTCAGGATCTCCCATAGTAAGAACACCTGTGGCAATGTCTGAGGCACCAACAATAATTACATCACATGTGCAATACTGAGGAAATCCAGAAAACATGACCTGTTGGCGGTCCCTGAGGACTGGGGTTGGGGAACACTGGCTTAAGACATCTCTTCTTGTTTTTGAGCAATTCAGTTCCTCTGGAGAGGGAATTCCTGCACTGGTTCCAGCCACCTAGTAGAAAAGACCAAATATTGCTGCGCCCCCTCTCTCCCTGGGGACCCATTGTAGCCACATAGTATATAGCTCTATGGTACGTACACCCTTGCCTCTCCATATTAGGCCGGTGAGTGGCAGGGCTTTGCATAAGGGGTATTCCAGTACTTCATTTTTCTATTGATGACCCACAACTCATCAGTAAATGATCAACAGGGATCCGCCGCTCGTGATCTCCGACGATTTCCGTGGTTTCTGTCACTGAACTCACCACAGAAAGCTCTGACCATATCGCAGCAACCCAAATAGGTATTGCAGGTACAGTTCCTGTTGAATTCAGTGGAAGCTGTGCCTGCGGTATCAACCCATTCTGCTGCGCTATAGTCAGTACTTTTTGCTTCCTGCACTGACCACAGTGACAGTGGACCAGGGAATCAGCTGATGGGATTCCAAGCGGCAGATCCCTGTTGGTCATCAATAGAAAAAATAAAGTCCTGGAATACCCCTTTAACGGGGGTAAGCAGCCATGTTTTTCTTTTTTAATTTATAGAATCCCTTTAAAGGGAGCCTGCCATGTCCTACGAGCATCAGGGCAGAGAACATCCGAGTCCAGGGATGTACTTTTTATACTTACATGGCTCCCTGTTCCTGCGCGGTCACTGATGGAAGTCGCTGCTCAGTCAATCAGTTTGACTCTCTCTTCAGTGCACTCCACTGTTCTCTATGGGAGTGTGCGTGCGCTGACTAAAGAAGAAACTGACTGACCGATCGTTCAAATGTCTCTTAAAAACGGGCCAAAAGTTTCTTCGTTTAATCCTTCCACCCCATAGAGCCAGCCGGCTGTACATCACCCTCTTCACGCCGGAAGACGTACAACTGACCAGCGAACATCTTTGCACTTGCCAAAAAGCCACAACTGGCCGGCGAGCGTGCGTTTGGTTGTTTGCCAGCTGCTCGCTGGTCCTATTACACAGTCCAACAATCGGATAAACTCCCATGCTCGATAATAGGGCCGTGTAAACGGGCCTCTGCTGTGCAATGTCTGCAGTATTATATATACACCATGTTAAATGCACAAGCCGCTATCATAAATAATTGGTTAATCGGTCTACTGTCTCAAATTGGAAAAATTAATATTAGCCTACTGAAACCATGCCGTTCTTCATCGGAGACTGGCCTACTTTTTCATACTTTTATCCTGTTGCTTAGCAATGAGTGCACAGAATATCTGTATTAGAGGAAACGGAGGGACGCGCCTCTTCTTATGTTCTCCCTTTGCATCAGTTTTCAAAGTATTCTCATTATAAATCCCCACAGTAAATTTACATGGTGGTCTGGGACTAGAAAAACCAGAAACAGTGCCACTCTAGAGCACAGTTTGTGTCTGGTATTGCATCTCAGCTGCATTTATTTAAATGGAAGTGATCTGCAATATCAAACATAACGTATGGAGTAGAAGGACGCCATTTCTGAAAAAAAATAAAATAAAATAATAAAATCAGACTTTTCTTCCCTAGTCTCGTAGAACCCTTTTTATTGAGGACATCATTAAAGGGGTTTTACCAAGATTGCAAGTTATAAATTGCTGATTGGTCAGGGTCAAATTGCTGAGACTCCCACCAATCTCAAGATGAGGGGTGCCATATCTCATATCCTTCTCATTACAGGTTTACTAGACCTCCCACCGTGAGGAGGAGACAGAATGGAGCATCGGTTGCAGAAGCGCACCATTCACTTTCAATGGGGCTGTGGAGATACCCGAGTGGCACCCGCTCAGCTATTCCCATTGAAATGAATAGTGCGTGCTCAGCTAACACTCCCTTCATGTTGACGTCACTGTGGGGGGAGAAGCAACCCCTTTCAGTGACAGGCAGAACGGGACACAGGCATCCAGTTCTGGAGGTTGGTGGGGGTCTCAGCAGTGAGATCCCAACCGATCAGCAATCTATCCCCTACACTGTGGATAGGGGTTAACTTGCAATTTTGGTACAACCCCTTTAGGATATAATGACTGATAATATTCTTAGGATTCTGACATCATATATGTAGGGCTACAGTGAGTGTCTAGTAGTAGGGGATATATATTTTCCACTACTATTATTCGTTCCCAATAGGAGCCAATCAGGGGGCCACAAGAGTGCCCCTCGATTCGAACTAAATAGAAAAATAGCTCTTCTGGGGCTGCTGTAAAGTGTCATGTGACCCATCCCAGATCTGGTGATCTTGGTGTGCAAGGGGGAAAGCAAAATTTTGGGATCCATTTATATAAAATAGCAGCAATATATGCTGCAGCATTGTGACTGATGGCAACATCTCTACATCAGTCCTCAAGGGGCTCACAATCTAAACCCCCTAACTCAATTGGATAATTTCATAAGATGCAAATTTAACCATCAGTTGCATTTTGAGGTTTAGAAGGAATTTGGAGAAAACTCACACAAACATGGAGAGAACATACAAACCCTTGCTGAAACTAGAACCCAGGACCCCTGTGCTGCAAGGAAACAGTGCTAAACATTAATCAGCCCGTTGCCCAGATCTGGCCCTTCTGTTGTGTTCCTTGTTTGGCTTCTGTTATGAGGCCAAACAAAATAAATTAAGGGTGTTCTCCGGTTACCAGACCACATTGCTGCTATACTTCCAACTGTCTTGAAAAATAACAAAAAGAGAAGTACTTACCTCTCTACTGCCACGGGAAACTATCTCTGCTGCCCTACCGGTGTTTGTTGTGCAAGATCACATCAGTGGTCAGGTGACTTCTGCTGACATCTTCCACATGAATTGTCGGAACGGTGGGGCACCACACTAGGACCCCATGGCAGAAGAAGAGCAAGTACTGCTCTTTTTGGACGGTTTGACCTATAGGAGCAATGCTGTCAATAACCGCACTACCCCTTTAATACTAGTGTGACAGGAGCTTTATGCAGTATGTAGACTTCCTGTATGTATCTGAAATGTAGCAAATGCTACCAAAAGCCCCAAGGTTCCTGAATCTAAAAGAGCAATTGCATCAAAAACTATGGACATTGTTGCTTTTTACCCTAACTTTGCAGTTGGGAATGCCATATAATTGTGTGTGTGTGTGTGTGTGTGCGTATGTGTGTGCGTATGTGTGTGCGTATGTGTGTGCGTATGTGTGTGCGTATAATAAATTTCTCATAAAGGAAACATATGAGTTACTTCATATTTTCACACGAAATGTAGTACATGAGTTTTTTATGTTTCAGTATTACAAAACGAGTGACTATGGTGAATAATCTCCCATTCTGTCCTGTTTGTAGAATCTATAGATCTAGGGTCAGTTGGAAATGCATTATTTTGTTTGCACACAAGTTGCTGATTTAAATCAGGCAGACAAATTTGTTTGTTTTCATTGCATTTAGAAACAGCAAATAGTTCAGACCTTCCTGGTAACCAGTAACACAGGACCAGGAAACCCATCTAAGTAAACAGTGTATTTAGCTAAAGCTGCATGAGGGTGACAGAATTTAAAGTATCCCTCCAGACAAAGATTTTATGCATTTTTAAATGATTGCTTTTTACATGGCCCAATGATTGAGCAACTGAACGTTTTGGTGAATGTTCCTGCCTGAGTATTTGGCCATGTAAAAGACCCTAAGCTGATTTATGCAAGGTCCTCACACTGGAGTGCTACCTAAATTACCCTAAGGGGGCTCATACACACAACCATATTACTGTTCTGTTTTGCATTCAGCTGTAATATGCCTTTCCTTAAGGTACAATGAATTTAGTTAAAGCTGTATGAGGGTAGCAGAAATAACAGCATACCTCCAGGCAAACTTGAAAATTTAAGATCATGTGCTATTATTTTAATTCTTCCTCTTCTCCCAAAGTCAAATCCAAAGGGGTAAAAGAGACAGAGATTTAGACCCCTGTCCACAGGCGATGCGAAGTCCCGCGGCAGATTTCCGCCGCGGGAGCTGCCGCCGATTCTCCGATGGTCAGCCCTATCTGATAAATAGGCTGGCCGCGGAGAATCAGGGCATGCTGCGAATTGCCTGTCGCGAGCGGAGAATCGCAATGATTCTCCACTCGTGGACAGGTGCCGGCTCTTTCCATAGTAATGCTATGGAAGGTAAACCGCCGGTGAAATCACGCCCGTGGACAGGCACCCTTAGCCTCTTTGTACAAAGGTGGACAATGTGCCTGATCTAACAAACCCTGACTGTCAATAAGAAAGTCAGTCAGGACTTATTTATTTTGTCAACATGGCCAGATTATTTGCAGTATGGGTATGAAGGAAGCCAAACACCTCCTCCAGACATATCGTATTATCCTGAAAAGATGGATATACACACATTATGCTAATGCAGAGAACACAATATATCAATAACGAAACCAAAAAAAAAGGGAAACAGGAAACTTGACCGTAACCTACTGATGCGAGCAGACCCTACCTAAAAGTCAGAGCACTTGCCCTGATAAGGGCGACCCCATGTCAGGAACCTAGGGTGACCCTGACTCTTTCTACCTGGAAATAGGGATAAGCGTAGCTACCATGAGTAACAATATGAGCGAAGTTCATGTTACCCAAGTACACTGTGAATCTGGTGTATGTTCAATGCAAATATAGTGATAGTCAGGAAATGTTGCAACACCCCAAAAAACAAAAACACCAAACAGACCTAGCAGAATCATGAGACAGGGCAGGAGTCATCAACTTGACCAAAAAAACCTTCAAACTGGCAGTATAACTGGCGTCCTCAGTGGGGAGGGGCTGCAATAAAAATATTCAGAAAAGTGCTGATTGGCTGACTAGGACACACACCTTTCCCAGCCAACCAATCGATCATCACACCAGCACAGAGAAATGCTCATGTCAACGTACCATAGTCCAACATATAGATCACATGGGCTGAGGCTCATGCTGTGACATCACCCTGTCCTGATTCAACAGGGCGGGCGATCTACGACAGACTCTTAATATGATCATTCCTTCCATACTGCTATCATTAATCGGCTGCACATCTCCCTGTTAACAAGGAAGGCGTGCAGTCGATCCGTGAGCATTTTAATGCTCATATAAATGAGCCGATCAGTCAGCCAATGACTTGCCTGATTAGTTGGCCATGTCACAAGCCCTTTAGGCTGCCGCATAAAAAGTCCTCACACTGGAGTTATGGGACAGATGCACAAAATATTACTGCTCTGTTTTGCATGGAGCACTACTACACCTTCCCTTGAGCTGCATTTTGAAGTTAGTTAAAGTTGCATGATGGTGGCGAAAAAGCATGCCTCGAAATAAAGCTAAATTTGCATGCAGTAAATCTTACCCCTCACCTTCTCACAAAGACAAACGTATTGAGGTAAATGATTAATTGCGTGAAAGGATCCCTATTAGAGATGAGCGAGCATACTCGCTAAGTGCAATTACTCGACCGAGCATTGCCCTTAGTGAGTACCTGCCCGCTCAAGAGAAAAGGTTCAGCTGCTGGCGTGGGTGAGAGGTGAGTTGCGGCAGTGAGCAGGGGGGGCGGGGAGGGGGGGGGAAGAGAGAGAGATTTCCCCTCCATTCCTCCCCACTCTCCCCCGCCGCTCCCCGCCCGCCACCGGCAGCCGAACCTTTTCTCTCGAGCGGGCAGGTACTCGCTAAGGGCAATGCTCGGTCGAGTAATTGCCCTTAGCGAGTATACTCACTCATCTCTAATCCCTATGAGTCAGCCCCAATCTCTACTTTGACCAAATGATGACTTTAGGTGAGAATTATGAAGAACAGAAAACCTACAAGGAACATTTTATTTCTGACAAGGACAAAAGAAGGGACAAGACAAGACACAAGCTCAGGTCACGGGAAATGACTGCATTACTCTGGTGCCTCAGACGTCACTTTTATGTCATAATTCTTACAGATCAAAGGCAGCGACTCCTGAACATTGTTCACAGCCGGTGTCAGGAGCTCCGAACGTCTGGATGTGATTAATGAAGACATCGCTTCCAACCAAGACACTGCAGTAAACCTCTACAGATTGCCACAGTAAAGCTAGAGTATTAAATGCGGATGACCTAGAATTAAAAACACAGTGAGGGTCACATATTATAGAGTCAGTGGAAGGAACATGTGGCGAGGGAAGTTAAAGGAATTTACTGGTTTAAGGAACTCATTTTCAAATCCCCTATTAGAGAATTCTGAGGTAACAGAGCGGCGGGGTCTACTATTTAATTAGCGTCTGGTCTTCATCTATTTGTCCGAGTGTCTTCCACCTGAGGACCTCACACATGCATGCATTACATGGACAAACATTGTCTTCTATGGGAACTAATAAGGGCTCCTTTACATGAGCGTATGTGCAATTGCATACACCTCAGCGCAATGTATATGCACTGTGAATGACTCTTTTGTGTATGTATCAGCGCGTTTTATTGTAGATCTGGCGCATGCAAGTTTTTTTGCGCAAAAAGACACTACTACTGCTATTTTAACATAGAACACCAGTAGGGGCGTAACTATAGAGGGTGCAGGGGATGCGGTTGCACCCGGGCCCAGGAACTTTAGGGGGCCCATAAGGCCTCTCTTCTCCATATAGGAAGCCCAGTACTATGAATAAGGCATTATAGTTGGGGGCCCTGTTGCAGGTTTTGCATTGGGGCCCAGAAAGCTTCAAGTTATGTCTCTGTGCAGCATGGTTTAGGTATGGGTACGGGTACAGATACAGATAGAGGGGGGGGGGCCCCAGCTCACGTTTTGCATCAGGGCCCCTGAGCCTTTAGTTACGCCCCTGGACACCAGTATTGGGATTTAGCGTTGGATCAGTCTTTTATTTTTCGCTACACCCCGTATAGAGTATAACTACTATACAGAAAAATGTGAAGTGGGAATAAGCAACTAGGCTCCAGTGAAAAATATGTCCCAGCCCCAATATTCCTGCTGTACAATCAGCATCAGATGTAGTTGTCCTTTGCCGGCCCACATGGGCTCTTTTGTTGCTAAGCTCCATTGTAATCGGGAAGACCCACTGGCGCTGGCCAGGCCTAGAAAAAAATTTAAATGTATCACCTTAACTTTTTTATTTATCTGATGACATTTTTACATGAGGGCTTGTTTTTTGCTAAACAAAGATTTCTAAGTGGAGCGAAATGGAAAACCCACAATGGGGCAGCACATATGACATGTTCTCATGATTCTGAGGATCAGGATATTAAGGGGGATACCAAATTTATATAATCATTTGTGATATACTGCTTTAAAATAAAAACTTTAAAAAAAATTACTGTCTTTATCTTTTGACTTCCATAACTTTTTACATTTTTTTGTTGATGCAGCTGTGTGGCCTACTTTTTGCGAAGAGACCTATAGTTTTTATCAATACCACTTTGGGGTACAAACAACTTTTTGATCGCATTTTACTCAAGTTTTTTTTTGGTAACAAAAAAAAAAAAGCCCAATTTTTGAATTCCAAATTTTTTTCTGACGGCGTTCACCGTACGGGATTCATAATGAGAAAGTTTAATAAACCGAACTTTTACAGATGTATCAATACCAACAGCTCTGAGTCAAAAAAGTGGGCCTCATCGGCCTCTTCCCCTCCACAACATGTAGACTGGCAGCTCTCTCTCTGTACACAAAAGGGAAGTGAGCGGTCAGTCTACATGCTGGGGGCGGGGAGAGGCCGGTGTGGCCCGCCTCGGACTCAGCTCTCCGATCCTAGTCAAACTTCATAGTGTGTTTATTCTGAAATGCTGCAGCATTTCATAACACCACATACAGAGGGCACTGTGCATACCTGTTCTGGGTTCATGCTACCTGTGGTACAGGCAGTGTGAACTCAATGACAGATTCCCTCCCTTTAAGGGTACAAATGGACATTCTTTCTGTCCGATTTCTGGACATTTGAATGGGTGTATTCTCTTAGTCTTGTTTTTAATTAGACGAATAGTCTGAGGAGAAAAAAAAAATGCAGCATATCTCATTTTTGGCCGATTCTCGGAAGAAAATAGTGCATGTCAATCAATGTGTTGGACAGCACACGGACGGATTATGCATGTGATGTCTAATCCAATTTGCACCTGTGACTCTTGGGTGCAACTTTTATGTACCCTTAAGTTGGAAAACTCTTTTTAAAATATGTACAAACTTTGTAATCAGTTTTCCATTTTCCAATTGTACTTATTTTTATTATGTTTTCTTTAGATAATTATAGTTGCAATCACCTTATTTGAGCTCTGCGAGAGTAGTTGCAGAGGTATTCTCTACAGCAGGTAGTAGCAAGGAATGTAATGAGCATGCTCTGTGTAGGGAGAGGAAGGAGGGAGGAGGAGTGGTCATCAGCATCTATTGTAGTAAGCATGCTCTGTGCAGGGAGAGGGAGGAGGAGCGGAGTGGTCATCAGCATCTATTGTAATGAGCGTGCTCTGTGCGCGGAGAGAGAGGAGGAGCAGAGTGGTCATCAGCATCTATTTGTAATGAGCGTGCTCTGTGCAGGGAGAGGGAGGAGGAGCGGAGTGGTCATCAGCATCTATTGTAATGAGCGTGCTCTGTGCAGGGAGAGGGAGGAGGAGCGGAGTGGTCATCAGCATCTATTGTAATGAGCGTGCTCTGTGCAGGGAGAGGGAGGAGGAGCGGAGTGGTCATCAGTATCTATTGTAATGAGTGTGCTCTGTGCAGGGAGAGGGAGGAGGAGCGGAGTGGTCATCAGCATCTATTGTAATGAGTGTGCTCTGTGCAGGGAGAGGGAGGAGGAGCGGAGTGGTCATCAGTATCTATTGTAATGAGTGTGCTCTGTGCAGGGAGAGGGAGGAGGAGCGGAGTGGTCATCAGCATCTATTGTAATGAGTGTGCTCTGTGCAGGGAGAGGGAGGAGGAGCAGAGTGGTCATCAGCATCTATTGTAATGAGCGTGCTCTCTGCGCGGAGAGAGAGGAGGAGCGGAGTGGTCATCAGCATCTATTGTGTATAGTGTAGTCCTGTTTTAGTTCACTTCAGTTTTATAATAGAAGTGTTAACTTTCATTGTAATCCTGCTTTGATGATAAAGAGATAAGTGCCGCCCCTAGTGTACACAGCACAAGCTGAAAAGGGATAGGAAGAAATGCTGACGTAATCAGTCCCTATTTGACAATGCCCGTCTCCCAGCATTCCATATGTAATGAGTGTCTGTGGACATGATGATAAATGTAAGAGTATAGATTTACGTGTGGTTAAGACGACGTGAAACAAGAGACTGTAGTTTTGCTACATTGTATCCATTATTTCATATGAATGCAACATTTCCCTTTCCCTTCAAGCCAGAACTAACACACATAATACGGAGACAGATACAGCGCGTCCTGTTGACACAGATTATTTTGGTCACTGTCCCTGAAGGAAATCCATGAGCATAATTAAATTCCATCTTTACTTATGATGAATTCTTAATTATTTCTTATAGCTCGAGGTCGCTGCCAGCACACATGGTGCCCTTGTTTAGCACACATTTATTAATTAGTGACATCATTTTAAAATTTCACATTTATTAAATGGCGCTGAATTCAGCTTTATCAGATGGCGTGTAATGCACTCAGCCGATCAATACAATCAACAGATATCCATCATTTACCATTGATTTAAACAAACTAACAAGATTAAAAAAAAGCATGGCTACTTTCTTTCAGAAACCGCCTGTCCTTGGGTTATGACTTGTATTATAATTCAGCTTCAGCTGCAATACCAGATACAACCTGTTACCAAGTGTGGCAAGGTTTTTAGAAGACAGCAGCCATGTTATTCTCGAACGCCTTTATATCCATCTAGACAGCATATAGGAACTGAATGGGGAATTCGGATTCCCCATCTCTGGCCTTTACCATTATCTAAAATGCTCCTAAATTCTGATAATCGATTTAGATAGTGGAGATACTGATAATATCATTATCAAAAAAATATATTTTCTCTCGGTTTCTTTTGCGGATCGGTTATTTATCATGGCAAGAATAGCATTGCAGACTAGCATATGCAATTGGTGCTACTGAAAAGTGGCATAATGGAAAAAACAGCGATGTGAGCAGAGCCTAAAGCCAATTTCAGGCAACTGCTACATCGTTACATTTGGGCATACATCATACTGCTGTAATACTCAGACCTGAGATCACCACTGGGCGGTGCGGTCACCCAGGATCCCCACAGGGTGATGCGGTCAACTTGGAACCTCACAGGTTGGCGTGGTCAACTAGGATCTCAACATGGTGGTGTGGTCAACGAGGGTCTCTACAGGGCGGCACGGTCAACCAAGATACCCACAGGGTGGCGCAGTCAACCAGGATCCCTATAAGGTAATACAATTAGTACAGAGCAGTGTGGTCAACCAGGAACCCCACCGGAAGGTACAATCACTAAAAGGAAATGCGCTCAACCAGGATCTCCACAGGGTGGTACAATCACTACAGGGCAGTGCATTCATCCAGGATCCTCACAGGGTGGTACAATCACTACAGGGTGGTGCGTTCAACCATGATTTCCACAGGGTGGTGCAACCACTACAGGGCAGTGCGGTCAAACAGGATCGCCACAGGGTGGTACAATCACTAAAAGGAAATGTACTCAACCAGGATCTCCACAGGGTGGTACAATCACTAAAAGGAAATGCGCTCAACCAGGATCTCCACAGCGTGGTACAATCAATACAGGGTGGTGAATTCAACCAGAATCCCCACAGGGTGGTACAACCACTGCAGAGCAATGTATTCAACCAGGATTGCCACAGGGTAGTACAACCACTACAGGGCGGAGCATTCAACCAGGATCCCCTCAGGGTGATGCAACCACTACAGGGTGGTACATTCAACCAGGATTCCTACAGGATGGTACAACCACTACAGGGCGGTGCATTCATCCAGGATCCCCACAGGGTGATATAACCACTGCAGGGCGGTACATTCAACCAGGATCCCCACAGGGTGGTACAACCACTACAGGGCAGGGCGGTCAACCAGGATCGCCACAGGGTGGTACAGTCACTACAAGGCGGTGCAGTTACCCAGGATCCCCACAAGGTGGTAAAACCACTAGAGGGTGATGCAGTCAACCAGGATCCCCATAGGGTGGTACAATCACTACAAGCCATTGCAGTCACCCTGGATCCTCACAGGGCGATGCGGCTGCCCAGGATCCCCATAGGGTGGTACAATCATTACAGGGTGGTGTGTTCAACCATGATCCTCACAGGGTAGTACAACCACTACAGGGCGGTGTGGTCACCCAGGATCCCCATGGGATTGAACGGTCACTAGGATAACCATAGGGTTATATGATACATATGTAGCATCACTATTCCAATACGGTTCTATGGTAACTAGGACGACGACAGGGGTTTTATGGTAATCTTACTTTCAGCTCCGTAAACACATGCGAGGTCTGAGTATTGCAGCCATAATACAGATGCCAAAGCATGGTTGCATTATGGATGTCTGAAACTGGCCTTAGGCTCTGGTCATATTAGCATCATGACTTCCTTGTATGACAGAGCTATGACAACTATGCCAGATCCTGAAACACTGTGATGTACCCTATTGACTTATAATGTGATTGCTCAGCCAGAGATGGGGGGTTTGGACAGCAAGAATACTGCTGCAGATTGTAGCCCAAATGGACTTGTAAGAATGTCAATGTAAACAGAGACGTACTGCAAAAATATGTGAACTCAGCCAAGATGGGGTGAGTGGTATATAATAACGTTAGGTTTGTTTTATAGATAAACAGAGAAATGATTACATTAACGGCCCTATTACTTTCTCCCCCACCGAGAGTTCAGACCACCACGATCTCAAGTATGAAAGAAATGCAGAGTTCTCGAGAGAACATGAATCACGCAACATTTTAAGCATAGCACAACTGATATGAAGGGCCATTTCCTAAATGTGTATCCAGGATCTCCTAAATGGTTCCTAAGGGATCTGGGTGCCCTAGAGGTTTGGAAATCAACAATGATCCAAGATCTTAAACTGAACTCCTCCAAAGTGATCCTTTGACATTTCAAAAAAAATCACTTATGGGTGCATTTCCCCTTTAAAAAGCGCTCTAGATTGGAGTTTTGTTCCTCTTTAGAACTGCTCCGAGTTTTATGAACCGTAGAGCTGGTTCTAGGAATACATGTTAAAAAACGTATATTAAATGACATAGTTTAGGAAAAACCCACAAAGAACACCTGTTCCTTAAGCTTCATACCTCTCCCTCTATTATAGATTACACAAGCTGTAAGTATGTAATTACCTCGTTTTATGATAACAGCTTCACATAGAACCATTAATTAGAATGTTTTCCATACATTTATAACTCAAGGTATGCGATGTCATGGGCAGACAGCTTCATTCCTTCATTCATTATATACCTCCCCCACAAGACTTGAAAGCTCCTGCAATCCATATTGGTCCGGGACTCTGGATATGCAAACAACCAACATCTTAAAAGAGAAACTGTCAGCAGTTTTAATCAATGTAAACAAATTATAGGGATTAAAAGGTTATCCAGGAAGCACCCGCTGGATATATCGGCATCTGAGCAGAAGCGCTGCTCCGACCCTTGCGTAGTGGCCGGTGCTTGTAATTGCAAGCACAGCTGTCAATGAAATCAATGGGAGTGTGCTTGTAATTGCAGGTTCGGGTCTGATTGATTTCAATGAGTGAAGCGCTTGCAATTACAAGTAACGGCCACTACAAAGGGGTCGGAGCAATGCCTCTGCTCTGACACCAGCGGGCGATTCCTAGATGACTCCTTTAATGGCCATTTTTGCTGTGACCGTGGGTGCAAGCATACCTGAGAATTTGAAGTCCCACACGGCATGTAGAGTGGACCAATGGGTGAGCCAGACCGTCTCAGCTAGCTGCATGGAAAGCCGAAAACCCCACCCCATAAGGTTGAAGCACCATCCTTACATAGCTGTGAAATCTCACGCCTGCAAAATTGTCACATGTGAAGACAACCTCCGTAATTCTGCCTGCAGAGGGGACAGTTTATCTGCACATGCGCCCGTTTCTGGCCTATCGGCGCAGGCACAGGATTTCACAGCGATGCTTGGATGATACTTACCTCATCATCCATATGACAGGAAGCTAGAAAGGTGGGCTTTTTCGGCTTTACATGCAGCCATCAGACACGGCCCGGCCTACCCACCGGTCTACTCCGCTAGATTTATAAAGTTCAACTTCTCATGTATGCTTGCACCCAGAGTCCTCCCAAAACCATGTTGGAAAGATAGATGCTTCATCAATCTACCGCTGTCATTAGTTCACTTTGATAAAAACTGCTGACAGGTTCCCTTCAAACAAACAATCTTCCAATTCCTTCGCTCCCATAAATAACCAAAAGCAAAGAACATTGACATTAAGATGACATTTACATATTCCTACGTCCGAACCTCTGGACCCAGAACAAGCTGCAGCACCGTGAGCATCCAGGACGGTGCTTCATCCTTCATGGATACCAGAAGTAGAACCCCTTTAAAACCACCAACCCACAACTTTTTCTATGCTACCACTTAACAAAACGAGAAGCCAAGTGTCCATCCACATGCTAGGATTGCAAGCCCCTCAAAAAGTTCAGGAACCTCAACATTTTAGATAACCCCCAAAAAACAGATTTCGAGACTCTTAGAACCCTGCTTACAAATCTTATCCCTAAAGTTAGTTCCCTTATATCAAGCACAATGTTGGGGTGCACGGAAAGACTCCATAATAGGACTAAACATTTGAGGGTGCTAAACATAAAACGGTTTAACCCTTTGTAAAATCATGTAGAGTTCTTCTGAAGGACCGCATTGACGGCCCCTGTGGAGCTACCTGTTATGGTTCCAGCACCCTACTAAAGAGCCCAAACATTCATTCCTTATCTAAATCCCATATGGGCAATCGCAACAATCTAGATACAAGATACTCTGTGACTATATTCTAGTATAGATCTCAGAATTCATGCACATTCGGTTTCACAAAAATGATACTCAGAGGCAGGCAACACCCCATCACCCCCGGCATGCAATCATAGTTACCAGCTAGGGTCACGGAGATTAAAGTGGTCACTTACGTCCACTTACTCTTCCCATAGGGTAATCATTCGGAACAGTTGACCGGTGAGACTATAGCCAGATGTATGTGCGAAGGACAAGAAATGGTTGCTATTTTCTCGTCTTCTTGCACAAGAAGGTTTCCGTGAGGTTGGGTCCTACGGGACCCCCGAGCTCAGAAATGTATCACGTTGACTATTCTGCTTTGAATAATTTACAATACGGCTTGCATGGCAGCGACGGCTGTGCGATCCGGTTAAGGCGTGTGATGTTTTGAATCCTTGCACTATAAGGAGTGGTGTGCGGACGATTAGATGCAGATAGATCTGCACCTTAATAAATACTGACTCACCGTTCTGCCAAGCTCTTCACCGGCTGTTTCATCTACAACTCCTGGACATGTCTCTCTCCGGTCGCCAGCAGGGCACGCGCCGATTGCAGCCAGGCCGGTGTCATTCAGCAAATGAATTCACAACATGTTACTGCTCGAAGGAGCTGGAATGGGAAGGACGTACTACAGAGCGCAGAGAGAGAGGGGGAATCACAGGCAGCAAGCAGGGAAATCTCAACAGGCAGGCTATATTCTCCTAGGATTCCCCGGCATCACGCCTAGATGAGCAAAGACAAAATAATAGCCCGTTGCCTAAGACTTCCCGGTGATGCCACCTTAAAGTAGAGCGACCGTTCTGCAAAATGAGGCAAGGATGGACCTGCCTGTGGAGTAGCAAGGAATCAGCCAGCAGCCTGCAGTAGTAAAAGCAGCCGGGAAATGTATATACAGTGTGACAGTATACGGTGCACTAGGGCTGTACATAAACAGGGCGGGGGGCACGGTAGCGGGCATGCCGGTCTAAAACGGATGCTTCACCCAGGTCTTACCAATTGGGTTATTGATGCAACCTATTACATAACTAAGCAGATTCGGCAGTCAGGACCGGGGAAAGTATGATGCTTATTCATGTAGCAGACTTAATGGCAGCCATATTGGTTGCTACCCAGCTTTCCTAGGAACCGAAAAAACTACAACGATGGTAGAATCCCATTCTGGGGTGAAATTTGGGATGTTGTGGCCTTGTTTGTACAGTAAAAAATTTCACTCTGCAGCAAGGGCTCCTTCAGATAGGCGAATTTGCGCATGTTTTTGTGCACGCGAAAATTTTAGAGACTAGAACCCACTGATTTTAATGGGTTTGTTCTCTTTTTCTCTTTTCGCGTGCGCAAAAAATAGAACATGCTCCATTTTGTGCGCACTGGAGCTCCATAGGGCCCCATAGAAGTCTATAGGGGGATTGCATATGCGAACGCAAGGGGATGCGTGAAATACAGCGCAAAACCGCAGGGGAAAGAAGACATCTGGACCTCACTAGACTAAATAGCCTTTTAAATAAGGGCAGGGGTGTGCCCCGTGCCCATGTGAATGTGCCCTGTGTGCACAAAAAGTACAGTAAAAGGAATGGATACGCACGCAAAAGCACCTAGTTCACTTGGGCATGCAGAAAAAACGCATATGCCCGTCTGAAGGAGCCCCAATGCTGGGTTCCCCAGGCACTGTTTCACCGTGGAAATCTTGTGGTTTTGCCGCAGCGAAAAAACGTACGATTTCCGCGGGATAAGCACAGCTTCAAAACTCGCGGCACTTTTTCTGCCCGCAAGGCATGATCATTTGCGCATTGCAAACAAAGACGCATCGATTGAAACGGCCAATTAGTCTAATGAATTCCAGATGGGTTCTTTTTTTCAGCGGAATTTCATAGCGTATCATGCATCCCCTGGCGTATTGCACTGGCATTTACACACCTGCCATGGATTTCTATGGGGATCCTTGGTGCGCAAATGCGCAAGAAAATAGAGCAGGCTGTGTTTTTCTTTTAGCATGCAGGAAAAATACGCAAATGTGACCGAACCAATCGAAATCAAAGTGTTCTATTTTCTGCATATTGCACACGCAAATATGTCTCCGTGAATCTGGGGGGAGGTAGCAGGGGGAAGCTCTCTCTCGCTCTTTATAACCCCTACTCCCCACCGTAACCCCCCGCTCACCCCCGGCGGCCCCCGAATCTTTTCGCCTGATCAGGCAGTTACTTGAAAAAAGCGATGCTCGATCGAGTAATTGCTCTAAACCAGGGGCGTAACTATAGAGGGTGCAGGGGATGCGGTTGCACCCGGGCCCAGGAGCCTTAGGGGCCCATAAGGCCTCTCTTCCCCATATAGGGAGCCCAGTACTATGAATAAAGCATTATAGTTGGGGGCCCTGTTACAGGTTTTGCATTGGGGCCCAGAAGCTTCAAGTTATGCCTCTGTGCAGCACGGTTTAGGTATGGGTACGGGTACAGATACAGATAGGGGGGGGCCCCAGCTCACGTTTTGCATCAGGACCCCTGAGCCTTTAGTTACGCCCCTGCTCTAAACGAGCACATTCGCTCATCTCTAGTTTTGATCTATGGCATTTCTAGGTACGGCATGCTGTTTTTATTTTAAGTTGTTTTTCTATAGACTTCTCTATAGGAAAAGAATAACAAAAAAAAAAACCTCATGAAAAAAAAAAATAAAATCGCACCTTCCAAAGATAGGACATGCGTGGCTACAATGCCTGCATCTAAGGTCCGTGCTGTGTGAAAAGGTAGGACCTGACCTATCTGTGGTGCGTGATGCGCAGGAGTCTCCATAGACTCCTATGGGAGCTGGACAAAAAGGGAGGGAGTTTAGCTGTGTGCAACGCTCGAAAAAGAAGACAGGTGCCTGTAGTTTAGGCATTAATCATTAGGAGGACTTCTACCGACTGAGGGAATTCCGAACAGCAGCGCATTTTTTCTGCAACATGCATGTCCCGATCGCGTGAACGGGCAATTACACCGCTAAGTAAGCTCAGGACTTGGAAGCTGGAAATCGCCCATTCACGCTATTTTTCGTGCGATTTTTTGCAGGCGTCTATTCTGTGCTAAAACCGCTCATGCGAACGAGGCGTTATGCTTAGAAGTCTTATGTCTACTTGGCGCCCTCCACGGGAGTAACATTACCCCTCCCAACTACATCACAGGCCAACCAGAACCCTACTGCAGACTGAAGAGGGGCAAGTACCCAAATACAGCCGTCTGTACATGGGTATAAGGTCCTTATATAGAATATTCAGGTGGGGCTTATATCCTGATTCACATTACAAGGCCTATTGACTTATTAGGAGGCTACCTTCCCATAGGTGGCGCTGCAGAGGCATTGTTCCATCTCCCATTTGCACACCAAAGTTTCCATAGAAGCGTTGCATGACCTAGAAGTCTCTGTTAACTTGTTTGGCGCTCTTCACAAGGATAAACCGTACCCCTTCCGACCTTTACGTATTTTATAACAGCTGGAAAGAAGACCGTGCAACGGAGCCCCAACAGTGAAGAAGTCAAGACCACAACACATATAGACCCTTGTAGCTACAGGTGATCTTTCACGGAGGACCATGCTCGTTCCTGAGGACAGATCACAAGGTCCAAAGTGCCGGCTGTATTATTACAGCGATAGAACAATATAGCAATTAATGATCCGTTTAATCAGGAGGTCACAACTCATCAGGATCCATTCGGATTTTCTTCCCATGCTCAGCAGGAAAGCAATTAGTGTTGTTAGAAAGAAATTAAGTTAGATAACAATCTGAAGGCTCTGAAAGTTACAGTCGGAGCGCTAAGTAACAATGTACAGTATAGTCAGCTAATGACCCCGCAGCAAACAGCAAGAGCTGCCACCAGGGAGCCGCAAAGCAAAGACCGGGACGGGCGCGGAAGGGAACGGCCCAGATTTACTAAGACTGGCGGATCGTATGTGTAGGTTATGCGCTAACCGTCATAGCAGTAAGTAGTATTAGGGTGGATTCACACGGGCGATTTTCACATGCAAGTTCCGTCCGTTAACGATATGGACAGAATTTGCGAGTAAAAATAACACACTCATTTAAAATCTGTTTATTCTCATTGTAAAAAAAAAACAAAAAACACTGCATGTCCTATTTTTGGGCTGATTCCTCGCAAGAAATCGACCATTATCTGAAAAAAAAAACAAATAAAAAGAAAACCACTGCACCGCACTGGCACTTTGCATGCAAGTCCAATGCAATTTTACCAATTTTTGAAAATATTGGAAACACTTGCGAGTTTTTTCATGTGCATGAAAATCGCACTCAGACCAAGAATCGCAAGTTTAAAAGTGCAGTATCGGTCCGATATTACCTTGGTGGCTTTTCACAATGCATGATATTACCTTGGTTATTCAAGCGGGCCCAGTAATAATAGTGCTCCCTTTCGGTGGCCCCAATAGTAGTTATACCCTCTCTTAGTGGTTCCAATAGTAATCATGCCCCCTTTGGTGGCCCCAAAAGTAATAGTGCCCCCTTTAGTGGCCCCAAAAGTAATAGTGCCCCCTTTAGTGGCCCCAAAAGTAATAGTGCCCCCTTTAGTGGCCCCAAAAGTAACAGTGCCCCCTTTAGTGGCCCCAAAAGTAACAGTGCCCCCTTTAGTGGCCCCAAAAGTAACAGTGCCCCCTTTAGTGGCCCCAAAAGTAACAGTGCCCCCTTTAGTGGCCCCAAAAGTAATAGTGCCCCCTTTAGTGCCCCTAAAAGTAATAGTGCCCCCTTTAGTGCCCCTAAAAGTAATAGTGCTCCTTCTTTGTGCCCTCCTCAACTCTGTACCTCTGGCTGGGCAGTAACCACACCATGAAATACTTTAACTCATTCTCTAGCCAGGTGGCTACCCTACTTCCACTTGGCTTGTAACCCTGCTTTCCCAGGACTTGGAATGTTAAATCTGTCTACTTGTACAACGATCTGCCCTCAGTTCACTGGTCAATAAGCAGATTGGTTATTCAGGGAGTTGGGGAAAGCTTGAGGATAACATCTATACTTACCATTTTGTGTTTACAGCTCCTATGCGGGCCTATGTATCTCCATTGGTCTGGTTCTGTAGTCATGTGTTCCTCCGCTTCTCGACCCGCCTTCTTGCTAACCTAGAGACAGTAGAAAAGGATAGATGGAAGGGAGTAACACCGGACTGCAGGATCAGACTACACACAGGGGCTACTTGTAACTACTGAGACACATAAATCTGCATAGAAGCTGCTCACACAAAACGGTAGGAGATATTTAATTAAGACGGTTTGCAAGGTTGCTAAGTTTTTCTTTATGTGTTATTGGTCTTATGCTGCTAAAACAGTGGCACAAGTGCCTATATCCTACAATGAGGCTTTTGCTTGTGAAAGGGGTTACGTCTGACTAATACAGGGGGTCTGGAGCCCCCACTCTATGATGTGCATTTTCCGATTCCGCAACAAATACCACCCATAGCATGCAACGGAAAAGTATTTTTTCCTGCACACGAGCAGAAATCAATTGCGATTTTCTGCTCGCGGATGAAAAAAATTTGCAGCATGCTATATTTTTGTGCGGGGACTGCACGGGCGGCTTCCTCTGAGGTCAATGGAAGCCATCCAACCCGCGGCCCTTCCTGGTGACAGGCGGGAAAATCTGTACTGCGCATGTCCTACGGTTCGCCATCCAGACCATCCGCATTACATAAAAAACAGAGAAATGACAGGTATGCGGCGTCAACGGTCGAGCACAGGGTCGAATTCCGCTGCGGACTCCACCAGCAGAATAGTGAGTGCAGCTCTGGAGTATAATACAGGATGAAACTCAGGATCAGTACAGGATAAGTAATGTAATGTACACAGTGACTCCACCAGCAGAACAGTGAGTGCAGCTCTGGAGTATAATACAGGATGAAACTCAGGATCAGTACAGGATAAGTAAGGTAATGTAATGTACACAGTGACTCCACCAGCAGAACAGTGAGTGCAGCTCTGAAGTATAATACAGGATGTAACTCAGGAACAGTAAATGATAAGTAATGTAATGTATGTACACAGTGACTCCACCAGCAGAATAGTGAGTGCAGCTCTGGAGTATAATACAGGATGTAACTCAGGATCAGTACAGGATAAGTAATGTAATGTACACAGTGACTCCACCAGCAGAACAGTGAGTGCAGCTCTGGAGTATAATACAGGATGAAACTCAGGATCAGTACAGGATAAGTAAGGTAATGTAATGTACACAGTGACTCCACCAGCAGAATAGTGAGTGCAGCTCTGAAGTATAATACAGGATGTAACTCAGGAACAGTACATGATAAGTAATGTAATGTATGTACACAGTGACTCCACCAGCAGAATAGTGAATGCAGCTCTGGAGTATAATACAGGATGTAACGCAGGATCAGTACAGGATAAGCAATGTAATGTATGTACACAGTGACTCCACCAGCAGAATAGTGAATGCAGCTCTGGAGTATAATACAGGATGTAACGCAGGAGCAGTACAGGATAAGTAATGTAATGTATGTACACAGTGACTCCACCAGCAGAATAGTGAGTGCAGCTCTGGAGTATAATACAGGATGTAACTCAGGATAAGTAATGTAATGTATGTACACAGTGACTCCACCAGCAGAATAGTGAGTGCAGCTCTGGAGTATAATACAGGATGTAACTCAGGATAAGTAATGTAATGTATGTACACAGTGACTCCACCAGCAGAATAGTGAGTGCAGCTCTGAAGTATAATACAGGATGTAACTCAGGAACAGAACATGATAAGTAATGTAATGAATGTACACAGTGACTCCACCAGCAGAATAGTGAATGCAGCTCTGGAGTATAATACAGGATGTAACGCAGGATCAGTACAGGATAAGTAATGTAATGTATGTATGTACACAGTGACTCCACCAGCAGAATAGTGAATGCAGCTCTGGAGTATAATACAGGATGTAACGCAGGAGCAGTACAGGATAAGTAATGTAATGTATGTACACAGTGACTCCACCAGCAGAATAGTGAGTGCAGCTCTGGAGTATAATACAGGATGTAACTCAGGATAAGTAATGTAATGTATGTACACAGTGACTCCACCAGCAGAATAGTGAGTGCAGCTCTGGAGTATAATACAGGATGTAACTCAGGATAAGTAATGTAATGTATGTACACAGTGACTCCACCAGCAGAATAGTGAGTGCAGCTCTGAAGTATAATACAGGATGTAACTCAGGAACAGAACATGATAAGTAATGTAATGAATGTACACAGTGACTCCACCAGCAGAATAGTGAATGCAGCTCTGGAGTATAATACAGGATGTAACGCAGGATCAGTACAGGATAAGTAATGTAATGTATGTATGTACACAGTGACTCCACCAGCAGAATAGTGAATGCAGCTCTGGAGTATAATACAGGATGTAACGCAGGAGCAGTACAGGATAAGTAATGTAATGTATGTACACAGTGACTCCACCAGCAGAATAGTGAGTGCAGCTCTGGAGTATAATACAGGATGTAACTCAGGATCAGTACAGGATAAGTAATGTATGTACACAGTGACTCCACCAGCAGAATAGTGAGTGCAGCTCTGGTGTATAATACAGGATGTAACTCAGGATCAGTACAGGATAAGTAATGTAATATATGTACACAGTGACTCCCCCAGCAGAATAGTGAGTGCAGCTCTGGAGTATAATACATGGTGTAACTCAGGATCAGTACAGGATAAGTAATGTATGTACACAGTGACTCCACCAGCAGAATAGTGAGTGCAGCCCTGGAGTATAATACAGGATGTAACTCAGGATCAGTACAGGATAAGTAATGTAATATATTTGCAAAGTGACATAACTATGTATAAAACTGTACATTAGTGATTACGGGTGGAAGGAATCTTAATTCTGTTTTGTTTTGGTAGAAAAACTAGAACTTTTTTTTCAGAACAAAGTCATTTTAATGGTGCAAATAAATGCAGAGTTTGTTCATTACAGACACGGAATCCTTTTATCTACCCAACCATCAAATTTCCCACAGTTGGCCGACATTAAACAGCAAATCCTAAGAAAGACTGATGACCATGAAACCATTCTTAGCACAAACCCTCTCCAGTAAATATATCTTAAGTAGCGCGGGGATTATTCATCGCAGTGGAGTATCTCTTCTGTTTTACATGCTGCAGAGATGTCTATCAGCACGTAAATCCTATAAATATACTTCACATAGGGGAAAGCAGCTGCAACAGGTGTGGGATTATCCCAATAGTTTACTTTAATTGAAAGCAATTCCATCTAACCTTACAACGGGACTCAAGATGTTAATTAGGGACGCTCGATCTGAGGAAGAAACTTAATGGCCTGAAAACCAAAAAGAAGTGTATGTGCATATAATGGTATGTGTTCCATATAGACAATGAGGATGTGTGAAGATACAAGGACCTGTGCTCATTACTAGAGATGAGCGAGCCCCCAAATGCTCGGGTCCGCGTTATTCGAGTCGAGCTTTTCGTAAAATTCGAGAGCTCTACTCGAGTAGCGAACCCCATTGACTACAATGGGAGACTCGAGCATTTTTGTATGTGGGGCGTCGGGTCCAGAGCTTTTTTTTCTTAAGTGTCTGTCTGTCTCTCTCCCAAGACAAAAAATTTGCCAATGACGCGTGCTGCGTCACGGCGGGGAGGGGCCAAAAACTGGGGCAGGGTTGAACACGGCTTGATGCTCATTCGAGTAACGAGCACCATCGAGTACGCTAATACTCGAACGAACATCAAGCTCGGCAGAGTACGTTCTCTCAACTCTAGTCATTACTTTACACTGTTTGCTTCAACTCCAGAGAAGTAGGAAATCAACTCAACTGAGAGCAACTGTAATGGGTGGTCGTCTTCCGGAGTTTGGTCTTGAAGGCGTTAAGCATAACTGTAATAATGAGTCAAACAGTGTTTTCTTTTTTTTTCCATTTTTTGGTATCCACCTTTCAAGAGCAATAACCTTTTTTATTTTCCCATCGACATAGTCGTATAAGGGCTCGCCTTTTAGCGAGACGAGTTATCTTTTTTTAAATATACCATATAATGTACTGAAAAACTATTAAAATGTTTAAGTGGGGGGAAATGAAAAAATGTACTCGCGCCAATTTTAGGAGGTGAGGGGTAGGTTCGTTTTTATGGCCTTCATGGTGCAGTAAAAATGACCTATGAACTTTTTTCTGTGAGTTAGCATGATTACTGCGATACCGAATTTATACAGTTTTGTATGTTTTATTACTTTCTAAAAAGGGAAGAATTTTTTTTAAACAAAAATTGCTTTCTCTCGACAAATTCTGAGGGCTTATTTAGACGACCGTATATCGGCTTGGTTTTCACGCCGAGCCGATATACGGTGTCCTTGTCTGCAGAGGGGGGGGGGGATGGAAGAGCCAGGAGCAGGAACTGAGCTCCCACCCCCACTCCGCCCCTTGCCACTATTTGCAATAGGAGGGGGCGAGACGGTGGCGGAGCTAAGTCCCAGCACTTAGCTCCACCCATCCCCCCCTCCCATTGCAAATAGTGGCGAGGGGCGGGGAAGGGGAGGTAACAGAAGAAATGATAGTTCAGCTGGGTCGCCAGCAGCGGGCAGGGGCAGATTCTGTGCGGGATTCCCCATGCAGAATCCGTGTGCTAGTAGCCTAGTGGCAACTAGTAAGTTTCTTTTATAGAGTCATAACTTTGGTTTTGTTCCAACTAAGCCAGTATTTTAGCTGGACCGATTTCCTATGCAACATATCACTGCACATATCACACCCAATCATGACAGATTGCAAATAATTCTTTTATCATGCATGGAACATGCATCTGTTTGTTTTTGCAAGTCTGGAGGTGCCTGGAAATCTGAAGTACTGTATAGTTTCTGTTGTCTGTAGGAGTCAATCACACAATCTAAGTATCTGCATTGGTGTTCCCATGGCCTCAAGAGGTTGCAAATATATACTAAGAGCAAGGCATATAATAGTCCGCAAGGTCACAAAGGAACCCAAGGTAAACTCTAAGCAACTAAAGGCCTTTCTCTTGGTGGAGCCTATGTACCCCAGTCTGACATTGGAAAGGGCCATCTGATCCCACCGAAATCAGAAGGTTCGGACAACTGCCTATTGTATAAGGGGCCTTAAGTACATCCAACATTTTGGCTCTTTAAACCTCAACCTAAAGCTTGCAGATGTCACAACAGAATATGGAGTATATACCATACCATTCAACACATGATAAAGCCAAGGATGTCCACTCTTCAAAGGGTATTCTGGGCATTAACTATTGAGGAGTCTGAGGACCTATCCTCAAGATAGGTTAGCAATAGTTGACTTGGGAGCCTACTGCTTTTGTGATCCTTGTGGATCAGCTGGCCATCTGAAGGAACCCATCGAAATCAACGGGTTCTATTCACTGCGTATTCCATATGCTCGTGGGAATGAGCCCTAACTATATTTTCCAGTGTAAATACTTGTGATATTTGCATTTATGGTGAAATTACAGACTTCTTCATCCATCAGTCAACAATGTCAAGTCTCTACCGTCAGCTGCTTGCACAGCTGGGCCCGAGCGGCACATGTCCCCCAGGAATGACCCGCGTGTGCTGACATTTATAGCACAGCAGCCACTTCCAGGGCTTCTGTAGGAACATTGTTGGGTTTTGTCTTTTTGTGCAGCAAGTGATAATTTAATCTAATCCTAATAAAGCTGTAAAATGTTCTGTTTTAGCACTTTTCTTGGACTCCTCGCCTACCAGCAGCATCGACTGGACAGAACCGTTCGCTACATTTGTGGTTTTTCTTCCGCTGCCATACTCATCCAATCATCTTATTCTAGGGTTCCAAATCAGAGAACTGTTAGACCGACTTCACTCCGGTGTAGGCGTAGTTGCGGTTTTTTTTGCGCACACATTGGCATATTTTACTGTACTTTTAGCGCCCACAAAATATGTCCATTTACACGCGACAAACAAAGACGCACCAATTGAAAGGATTAAGGAGTTCCAGATGTGTTCTTTTTCTTGCCCAATTACGCAGTGCTTCACACATTTCCTACCATAGTGCATTAGTGCAACACACACACACACACACACTTCTACTGAGACCTTTAGCGCGCAAGTAGTCAGAAAAATAGAAGATATTCCTTTTTTTTTTTTTTGCACAAGCGAAATCCGCACAAAAAATATGCGCATGTGAACGAACCCATTGAAAGTAAATGGGTTCTATTCTCCGTGTTTTGTATGAGCAAATAGGCCCGCGTGAAGCCGGCCTTAGGCTTAGTTCACACGGGGCGGATTCCTGGCGGAAATCTCGTGGTTTGGCCGCAGCGAAAAACCGCAAGATTTCTGCCGGGAGAAGCGCTGCTTCAAAGCCCGCGGCACTTAGCCGCGGGTTTTGAAGCGGCCTGCCCGCTCGCTCTTCCGCTGCGCCGGCGAATGCATGCCACAGCGCCGGCTTCTGCCAGCTTTGCCGCGGCGGATTCGCCGTCCCGCGTGGACCAGATTTCTGAGAAATCTCATCCACATGGTTAGCTAATCCCGGGATTAGCGGCCGCAGGCGGACTTGCCGCGGCGAAATTCCGTACGGAATTGCCGCAGCAAATCCACCCTATATGAACCCAGCCTTAGGGTTCACTCAGATGCGCATATTTAGCCTGCGTATTACGCAGGTATTTTTTGCATGCCTTATTGATTTACCATGGGCCATTCCGATCTGCGTATTACACACAGTAAATACACGTTACATGCGTATTTGTTGTGTACTGCGTATTACGCTCATAGGAGAGTATGTGCGTAATATGCACGCTAAATATGCTCGTCTGAGTGAAGTCAAAGGAGGCCGTCTGACCCGCAGCCCATATGCAATTTAACATTGTGTATGAGCTGCGTATACTGGCATCATCGCTAAGCAATGGCGTGGGAAATACAAAATGAGAAGGGAAAAAAAACAAAACTGTACTGCGCATGACCCCCTGCAGACCGCCGCAGTCATCCGCAGTGCAGTTTAAGGAGGTACTCAGGGTCACTAGCCGAGCTCACAGACGGAATCCACTGCTGGCCTGTCCGGATCTGTCTTGCGGATGTACCGGTCGGGTCGGCACACGTGCAGTTCAGATGCCGTCTCACCCCCACAAGGCGATGATGTGGATTCCGCAGCCTGTCCGCAGAGACAGCTGCGGAAGTGCTGCGGATCGGTCAGCTTCCATTGACTTCAATGGAAGCTGTCCGTGCGGAATAAGCGCCAAAATAGAACATCCTGCAATTTTTCCCCTCTCGAGCAGAAGGGGGGGGGGGGGGGGAGAATAAAAAAAAAAAAATAAATAAACGCTATTGATTTCCACTCGTGGACAGGGAGAAGCAATTTTCTATTTGCTACGCAATCCAGAGGCGGACGTCCACTCCTGATTCCCCAATGCAAATACGCCTGTGTGCACTGGGCCCTCTGATTAAGTGTTAGACAAACTACAGTGATTAACAGAATAAGGGCTCGGTCAGATGAGCAAACGGTTTACGCATTATAGGCGCGGAAAAATGAAAAGAAAAACGCAAATCGCGTTTAAAATTCTAGAAAGAACATAGGTCATGCATTACACCATCGTTAAAAGGCAAAAGTAATAGAACCACCCAGTCCAGCGAGACACTTACATCATCCACATTACTCAGGCCTTACACAGTGCATTATGTAACCAGGGAAACAGATATTAAAAGGTTCCACTTGTTTTAAAGTCTTGGAAATAAGTTTATTAAAGTATCTGGTCTCAAAAATTATGTAGCAAATTTACTGATAAAACTGTTTAAACTAAGATTCAATTGAATACTTTTTTCTTGCCATTGCAAACCAATTGGTCAGATTAGACAAAGAAAAGGTCTACCACTGGTACCTATGGGCTGTACATGGTATTGCAGCTTAGTCTATTGAACTGAATAGAGCTGACCTGCAATACCAGGGACATCCTATGAACAAGGGGGCACTGTTTCTGTTAAAAAAAAAAAAAAAGCCTTTTTTCTATTCTCATACCACCCCTTTTTAACTGAGCACTAATGTTGAAGGGACGTGTTACAAGTTTTCATCAGTGGAGGTCTGGGTGTTGAGACTCCCAATGAATGCTGAAACGAAGTGGCAGAAGTGCTCAGCTTAGTGTGGTCCTCTTTCGGCTGTACCCAACGAAATTAATATTTTCCATACCACTTAACATAACTATTAATACTCAACAGGATGTCAGCCATAACCTGAAAATGGTTGCAGCTACTGAAAATATAACTGCACCCATCAATTACTAATGAAATTGTACCCTTAAATCTTGCATCCCATGACCCCTTTCCCATTGAAATGTTGATTGGGCAGAATCCAAGATAGTCGTCACCGGCCATTCAGAATTTTTTTCACATGGATCGCTTCTGAATGTCCTGGATAGTATCATCACCAGTTATGCGCAATCGATAAGTCAGAAAGACATCTCTGAAGAGGGCCCATATGACATTTTTGCTATCTACGTGCAGCTGGGAACTGCTGTTTCTACCTGCCCTTGTACCATTGTATCAGTAAGTATTGGCACTTTGTAGTGATTTTTATATGGATTTGACCCTGAATTCTCAGTAAATTGTCTATATTCATAGAAGCAGCAGAAAATCATCGGAAAAGGGTTTATTCACAGATAAGGCCATTTTAACAATTAGGTGAACTAGGGCCCAGAAACGTATCAAAAAGTGTTAGTAAAGTCTGACACCGTTTTGCTTAGTTTTAATAAGAACTATTACATTTTTGGAAATTGAGATTGCCAGAAAAACACTATTTTTACAGATTCCTATTTTGCAGCTACCCACATGTAAGTATCACACCGCTGAGTTGTGCAGTGCGCACATATATCTGTGTGCGAGTCTGTGAGGACGGAAAACAGCGAATAGAAGGTTTTATCGGATAATCACAAAAAATCAGTTCATTAAGCAAAAAGCTAGAGGGTTCCCGCACCTTCAGAATCAGCCGTCATGTGTGTACATGAGAAATACAGATGTAGCAGCTACGACAAGAAAAGTTTGGCATGCTACATCTGTAGCGCAGAACTCCGTGCTCCTGCCGGCCGTGTTATGCTAATTGCTTAGTGCAGCCACTGTCATTCGTAGTGACTGGTAGCAGTGCTAGGCAATTAGTGTAGCGGCACAGAGCGGAGCCTTGGTGTCACACATCAGAAGACTAGCACGTTAAATGCAGCATGCATCAGTGCTTCCCGATCACTAATACTATATCTGACCATTGTATAAAACTTGGATCCTGCGTTTATCACCAGCTTCCCTTCTGCTGCTGCATCACTAATTCTCACTTCTCTCTGAGCTGGTCGGAGGAGCCTGGCTGCTGTTATGTCTAAGCTATGGTAAAGCGAGATGCTTTGTGAATCAGCAGGGTGAATAAAATTACTGCATGTGAGAAAAATGAACAACATGACCAGTGAATTAACCCTTTGCAATCCAATTTTGGATTCAGGGTTTCCTAGGGGGCTTTCTCTTTCTGCCATTATACAATGGCACCCTCTGCTGGCTAGAGACAGTACTGCAGTATGGGACATGCTGGAGAGGCCCCCAAAACAGAGCAGCTAGTTATAAACAGTAAGAATACCCTGCCGGATGCCTTCTGACATCAGAGCTGTACAGCCTTCAATCAGAATGTCTTCAGACAGTGGATTGGAAAGGGTTAAGAATGAGTAGGAAAAAAGCCAGGACATCAAGGGCTACAGAGATATCTGAACAGCATGAGGTCCAAATTCAAAAAGTGAGGGGAAGAGCCAGTGCATCAAGGGATACCAGCCAATGTTCGGTATATAAACTAGTAGTAAATCTAATCCAAAAAAGTAGATAAAAATATTTGTAAGTACGGTGCTCCACCTGCGACCTGATATTTACTTATGGGGGGTTATTGTGTAGATTTGGTTTAGAGGGGCCCCAACTCACCTGTGTGTCTAAGGTCAGGCACGTTGTTCATCTGACCCTACTCACAGATTGCAGTCTCAGTTTTTGCTGAGGCAAAACCCCTGAAATGACCACAACATGTGAATAAACCAACACATAGAGGGCAAAGTTTTTATAACTAGACTCAAGGACAAAAGGAGAATGAATCCCCTTCACTTATTCAACAGGCCTAACTTTTCTAACTTTATTCTGCATTTACGATTCCTCTAATAAAACCTCCTCAGGAGCTCAGCAGTGAATAGTTGTAGGGAACATTCTTCCAAAATCCATAAATGCGGGTCATATGGGCGTAGTCTCCTATTGAGACCATGGACACAAGCTTTAGCATATAGGGTGTGTGTATTTGGCCACAGCAAGTCAGCCTGACCCAATACATCTCCACCTTCAGTAACACTGACTATATCTGGCAAATGTAAAAACTAGAGATGAGCGAACGTACTCGTCCGAGCTTGATATTCGTGCAAATATTAGGGTGTTCGGGATGCTCGTTACGCGTAACGAGTACCACGCGGTGTTCCGGTTACTTTCAGTTTCCTCTCTGAGACGTTAGCGCGCTTTTCTGGCCAATTGAAAGACAGGGAAGGCATTACAACTTCCCCCTGTGACGTTCAAGCCCTATACCACCCCCCTGCTGTGAGTGGCTGGGGAGATCTGATGTCACCCGAGTATAAAAGTCGGCCCCTCCCGCGGCTCGCCACACATGCCTTGTGAGTTAGCTGAGGGAAAGTGCTGCTGCTGGTGCTGCTGTAAGGAGAGCGTTAGGAGTCAGTGTAGGCTTCAAGAACCCCAACGGTCCTTCTCAGGGCCACATCTACCTGTGTGCAGGCTGCTGCTAGCAGTGTGTTTTTTTTTTTCTCAAAATCGGCAGTGCAGAGCATTGCACCCGGCATTAGGGACAGAAGTGGTGCTTAGGCAGGGAGAGTGTTAGGAGTGAGTGTAGCCTTCAAGAACCTCAACGGTCCTTTCTAGGGCCAAATTTAAGCGTGTGCAGTACTGTGCTGGCTGCTGTTAGCTGTGTTGCATATTTTTTTTCTTCTAAAAATCGTCTGTGCAGAGCATTGCACCCTCCATTGATACTACAGGGACAGAATTGTGTAGGCAGGGCCACAACACAGTTATTGTTCATTGAATATACGCAGTGGGTCCTTCCCTTTGCAGAAAAGGACAAAAAATTATATTTGGCCAGCCTGTGTCAGTCCTAAGTTCTCCGTGTACGTGTGTGCTGCGTGGACAACGTACAAAAATCAGACGCAACCAGCTACGGTTTACTGCAGGCTTGCGCCATTGTCTTTCCTGACTGGCAAATACCTGCTCTGCTAGAGTTAATAACTCTGCTACACTATAGTTGTGTGACACTTTTTGAGGGCCACACCACAGATATTAAACTTCTTGTTCATTGAATATACGCAGTGGGTGCTTCCCTTTGCAAAAAAGGAAAAGAAATTATATTTGGCCTGCCTGTGTCAGTCCTAAGGTCTCCGTGTACGTGTGTGCTGCGTGGACAACGTACAAAAATCAGACGCAACCAGCTACGGTTTACTGCAGGCTTGCGCCATTGTCTTTCCTGACTGGCAAATACCTGCTCTGCTAGAGTTAATAACTCTGCTACACTATAGTTGTGTGACACTTTTTGAGGGCCACACCACAGATATTAAACTTCTTGTTCATTGAATATACGCAGTGGGGTCTTCCCTTTGCTAAAAAGGAAAAGAAATTATATTTGGCCTGCAGGCTTGCGCCAATTTATTTCCTGCCTGGGAAATCAAATCACTGGTAATACAGCATGCTGAGGGGTAGGGGTAAGCCTAGAGGACGTGGACGCGGCCGAGGACGCGGAGGGCCAAGTCAGGGTGTGGGCACAGGCCGAGCTCCTGATCCAGGTGTGTCGCAGCCGACTGCTGCGCGATTAGGAGAGAGGCACGTTTCTGGCGTCCCCACATTCATCGCCCAATTAATGGGTCCACGCGGGAGACCTTTATTAGAAAATGAGCAGTGTGAGCAGGTCCTGTCCTGGATGGCAGAAAGTGCTTCGAGCAACCTATCGTCCAGCCACAGTTCTGCGCCGTCCACTGCTGCAAATCCAAATCCTCTGTCTGCTGCTCCTCCTTCCTCCCAGCCTCCTCACTCCACTACAATGACACCTGCTCAGGAGCGGGAACACTCCCAGGAACTGTTCTCGGGCCCCTGCTTAGATTGGGCAGGAGTGGTTCCTCTCCCACCAGAGGAGTTTATCGTCACTGATGCCCAACCATTCGAAAGTTCCCGGGGTCCAGGGGAAGAGGCTGGGGACTTCCGCCAACTGTCTCAAGAAGTTTCTGTGGGTGAGGAGGACAATGACGATGAGACACAGTTGTCTTGCAGTGAGGTAGTAGTAAGGGCAGTAAGTCCAAGGGAGCAGCGCACAGAGGATTCGGAGGAAGAGCAGCAGGACGATGAGGTGACTGACCCCACCTGGTGTGCAACGCTTACTCAGGAGGACAGGTCTTCAGAGGGGGAGTCAAGGGCATCAGCAGGGCAGGTTGCAAGAGGCAGTGCGGTGGCCAGGGGTAGAGGCAGGGCCAAACCGAATAATCCACCAAGTGTTTCCCAAAGCACACCCTCGCGCCATGCCACCCTGCAGAGGCCGAGGTGCTCTAAGGTCTGGCAGTTTTTCACAGAGACGCCTGACGACCGACGAACAGTGGTGTGCAACCTTTGTCGCGCCAAGCTCAGCCGGGGAGCCACCACCAACAGCCTCACCACCACCAGCATGCGCAGACATATGATGGCCAAGCACCCCACAAGGTGGGACGAAGGCCGTTCACCGCCTCCGGTTTGCACCGCTGCCTCTCCCCCTGTGCCCCAACTTGCCACTGAGATCCAACCTCCCTCTCAGGACACAGGCACAACCGTCTCATGGCCTGCACCCACACCCTCACCTCCGCTGTCCTCGGCCCCATCCAGCAATGTCTCGCACCGCACAGTCCAGCCGTCGCTAGCGCAAGTGTTGGAGCGCAAGCGCAAGTACGCCGCCACGCACCTGCACGCTCAATCGTTAACCGTCCACATAGCCAAATTTATCAGCCTTGAGATGCTGCCGTATAGGGTTGTGGAAACGGAGTCCTCCAAAGCTATGATGGCGGCGGCGGCCCCGCGCTACTCAGTTCCCAGTCGCCACTACTTTTCCCCGATGTGCCGTCCCAGCCCTGCACGACCACGTCTCCCGCAACATTGTACGCGCCCTCACCAATGCGGTTAGTGGCAAGGTCCACTTAACTACGGACACGTGGACAAGCACAGGCGGGCAGGGCCACTACATCTCCCTGACGGCACATTGGGTGAATTTAGTGGAGGCTGGGACAGAGTCAGAGCCTGGGACCGCTCACGTCCTACCCACCCCCAGAATTGCGGGCCCCAGCTCGGTGGTGGTATCTGCGGCGGTGTATGCTTCTTCCACTAAATCACCCTCCTCCTCCTCCTCCTCCTCCTCAACCTCTGTCTCGCAATCTAGATGTGTCAGCAGCAGCAGCAGGACGTCGCCAGCAGTCGGTGTCGCGCGGCGTGGCAGCACAGCGGTGGGCAAGCGTCAGCAGGCCGTGCTGAAACTACTCAGCTTAGGAGATAGGAGGCACACGGCCCACGAATTGCTGCAGGGTCTGACAGAGCAGACGGACCGTTGGCTTGCGCCGCTGAGCCTCCAACCGGGCATGGTCGTGTGTGACAACGGCCGTAACCTGGTGGCGGCTCTGCAGCTCGGCAGCCTCACGCACGTGCCATGCCTGGCCCACGTCTTTAATTTGGTGGTTCAGCGCTTTCTGAAAAGCTACCCACGCTTGTCAGACCTGCTCGTAAAGGTGCGCCGGCTCTGCGCACATTTCCGCAAGTCCCACACGGACGCTGCCACCCTGCGCACCCTGCAACATCGCTTTAATCTGCCAGTGCACCGACTGCGGTGCGACGTGCCCACACGGTGGAACTCTACGCTCCACATGTTGGCCAGGCTCTATGAGCAGCGTAGAGCTATAGTGGAATACCAACTCCAACATGGGCGGCGCAGTGGGAGTCAGCCTCCTCAATTCTTTTCAGAAGAGTGGCCCTGGTTGGCAGACATCTGCCAGGTCCTTCGAAACTTTGATCAGTCTACCCAGGTGGTGAGCGGCGATGCTGCAATCATTAGCGTCACCATTCCTCTGCTATGCATCTTGAGAACTTCCCTGCAAACCATAAAGGCAGACGCTTTGCGCTCGGAAACAGAGCCGGGGGAAGACAGTATGTCGCTGGATAGTCAGAGCACCCTCCTGTCTATATCTCAGCGCGTTCAGGAGGAGGAGGATGAGGAGGAGGGGGGAAGAGACAGCTTGGCCCACTGCTGACGGTACCCATGCTGCTTGCCTGTCATCATTTCAGCGTGTATGGCCTGAGGAGGAGGAGGATCCTGAAAGTGATCTTCCTAGTGCGGACAGCCATGTGTTGCGTACAGGTACCCTGGCACACATGGCTGACTTCATGTTAGGATGCCTTTCTCGTGACCCTCGCATTCAACGCATTCTGGCCACTACGGATTACTGGGTGTACACACTGTTCGACCCACGCTATAAGGAGAACCTTCCCACTCTCATTCCCGAAGAGGAAAGGGGTTCGAGAGTGTTGCTATACCACAGGACCCTGGCGGACAAGCTGATGGTAAAATTCCCATCCGACAGCGCTAGTGGCAGAAGGCGCAGTTCCGAGGGCCAGGTAGCAGGGGAGGTGCGTAGATCGAGCAGCATGTACAGCCCAGACAGTGCAACAGTCTTTAAGGGCCTGGCCAGCTTTATGGCTCCCCAGCAAGACTGTGTCACCGCTCCCCAGTCACGGCTGAGTCGGCGGGAGCACTGTAAAAGGATGGTGAGGGAGTACGTAGCCGATCGCACGACCATCCTCGGTGACGCCTCTGCCCCCTACAACTACTGGGTGTCGAAGCTGGACACGTGGCCTGAACTAGCGCTGTATGCCCCGGAGGTGCTTGCTTGTCCTGCGGCTAGCGTCTTGTCGGAGAGGGTGTTTAGTGCGGCTGGGGGAATCATCACAGATAAGCGTACCCGCCTGTCAACCGACAGTGCCGACAGGCTAACACTCATCAAGATGAACAAAGCCTGGATTTCCCCAGACTTCTCTTCTCCACCAGCGGACAGCAGCGATACGTAAGCAATACGTATTATGCACCCGCGGATGGAAGCTACGTTCTCTCTCACCATCCAAAACGGGGACATTTCTGCTTCATCAATCTGTGTCTAATATTCCTCCTCCTCCTCCTCCTGCTCCTCCTCCTGAAATCTCAGATAATCACGCTGAACGGGCAATTTTTCTTAGGGCCACAAGGCTCACTCATCTAATTTTTCGAAACAATTTTTATATGTTTCAATGCTCTTAAAAGCGTTGGAACTTTAACTTGAACCAATTTTTCGTTAAACTGGGCTGCCTCCAGGCCTAGTTACCACTTAAGCCACATTAACCAAAGCGATTAATGGGTTTCACCTGCCATCTTGGTTGGGCATGGCCAATTTTTACTGAGGTACATTAGTACTGTTGGTACACCAATTTTTTGGGGCCCTCACCTACAGTGTAATCATAGCAATTTGTATGTTCTTCACCTGCACTCATGGTACAGAAGTGTGTGTGGGGTTGGCCTACACTTTAGCTACATAAATGTAACTTGGGCCTTGGCTATACTGCAGCTACTGAAATGGAACGAAGACTGCGCTCCCACTATACTGCTGCTTCGGAATTGTTACTGGGGCCTGTCTTGAGTGCTACTATTGCTGACATGGAACGAAGACTGCGCTCCCGCTATAATGCTGCTAGTGATATGTTAGTGGGGCCTGTCCTAATGCTACAGCTGAAATGTTACGAATTCTGGTCTCTGCCTATACCGCTGCTAATGGTATGTCTCTGGGGTGTGGAAACAGAGGCTTCCCAAAGACATGATGGCGGCGAGGCCATTTCCCACCAACGCGGTTACTGTAAAGGTGCATATAACCACGGACACGTGGAGAGGACACGTAGTGCCTCAAAAACATCCCCCTCCTCCTCCAACAGGGAAAACAAACATTCTTGGCAAATGCCTTTGCATTGGTTCGTCTGGTGGCAGTCCAAGAATTTCACCTTTACCGACACTACAAGAGAGACCCCCCCACCATCCCCCCGCCACGGCCCACTTAATCCTGGCCACATTCCGAAAACCAACAAAATAAAACCGCGCTACTAGGTCCGCAGTCACCACCACATTACCACCAACGCGGTTACTGTTAAGGTACATATTACCAGTCTGACTGGGGCATGCAGAGACACCTTGACAGAATGAATAGTGTGTGACACATAGGTTCCCCATTGCTATGCCCACGTGTGCAGCTCCTGATGGCGGTGGCACAGGATTCTATTTCTCATTGCTTCTGTACAGCATTGTGGGCTATCGCCCCGCCACTTTTAAAGAGGGTCGCTGCCTAGCCGTGCCAACCTCTGCAGTGTGTGCCTGCGGTTCCTCCTCATGGCAGACGCACTTCTAAATAGACATGAGGGTGGTGAGGCATTAGGGCAGCTGAAGGCTGCGCAGGGACACTTTGGTGTGCGCTGTGGGGGGGGAGGGGGGGCGGTTGGGCAGCATGTAACCCAGGAGAAGTGGCAGTGGAGTGTCATGCAGGCAGTGATTGTGCTTTGTTGGAGGTAGTGTGGTGCTTAGCTAAGGTATGCCATGCTAATGAGGGCTTTTCAGAAGTAAAAGTTTTTGGGAGGGGGGGGGGCCACTCTTGCCGCTATTGTGGCTTAATAGTGGGACCTGTGAACTTGAGATGCAGCCCAACATGTAGCCCCTCGCCTGCCCTATCCGTTGCTGTGTCGTTCCCATCACTTTCTTGAATTGCCCAGATTTTCACACAAGGAAACCTTAGCGAGCATCGGCGAAATACAAAAATGCTCGGGTCGCCCATTGACTTCAATGGGGTTCGTTACTCGAAACGAACCCTCGAGCATCGCGAAAAGTTCGTCCCGAGTAACGAGCACCCGAGCATTTTGGTGCTCGCTCATCTCTAGTAAAAACCTATCATTTTTAATTCATCTCCATAAAATTTTTATGGTTACCTGCCAAAAAGTAGGTTAGATACTGCTGACAGCTCTTGTGAAGGATCTCTATTTAGGCACAACTCTATTGCTCTAAATGAAATTTAGGTACAATTTACTGTATATCTACAGTATGTAATAATGAGCCAAGTTGACTTGAATATTCATATAAACCTAAATGTAATGAAAAAATGCAGTATTAGCCCCTCTACGTCTTGATGGGGTCCAAGTGGATTGAAAAAAAAAAAGGTCATAATATAATTCGTTGCTATATCCAACTGCTCCACTTTCGCCTTGCGCTAGGCTTTGATACATTTTCCCCTATGTTCCTAGTCTAATGTACTGGACCAAGTTATGTGTGATTAAGTGTGCAGAACCATAGTCCCCGTCCTAAAATGACTGACTGACCATATTTTGATTTTATTGTACGACAGACAAGAGGGGAGTTAAACCCTTCCTAAAATTGAACCTACTTGTTCACAGCACCCAATGGGAATGGGGACAACCTCTGCTAAGACTGTCCTTTTAGAGACGCCAAGGTCACTAATATATATTACAATTACATATTTTTTATATAGAACATGGTTAGCCCATTCTGAATTTCAGTACATCCATACAATTATCTTCAGATGTTAAAAATAAACTATGAATTTATTATGCTTTTTTTTTTCTTTCGTACCCCATTGCTGCCCTAGGAGCTGAGCAGGGGTCTAACTATAGGGTTAGGTTTTCCACCTCTTCTTTTAGACCCGGATGCCAAAAAACAACTCTTCTGGATTGGAGGTAATAGTTTCTCAAAATGAATGTACACTCTGGTTCTAACTCAGAGAAGAAAATAACTAATGAGAAAAAGGGAAATCCCACCAACATACTAATACGGAAATACGTATGCCTAAAAGTGGGTGATCTTCCTGACGAGGGAGACCTGGCATCCAGACCCTCAGGGCTACCTAGACTATCTCTAGATGGCAACACCAGAAAATAAGTATAAACACCAGGGACTTATCTGAGTCAGAGGTGGCACCCAGAGGATGTGGACGGACTAGAACTCCACTATACAGAGGAATAACCAGCACCCCCTAGAGGAGGGGCAGGGATTTATTTACTGCAATAATGGTCGATTGGCCGGCTGGAATAACAATCTCTATCTGCTGGTGTGGGGTTTGATTGGTTGGCGGGCAGGAACACATTGGCACCTACTGCCGAATGACAGGGCTCTCGCGCCGAGACCACGGTCATATGGGCCAGGTTGACATTGTGACGTTAGCCAGAACTCAATTCTGTGTTGCAGACGGTGCGCTACAACCCCCCAGGAAGTGTAGTTTGTGATTTTACCTCTGTTGTTCCAGCTGGGAATGTGTAAGTTAACTGACAACTGGCTATTACCATTCATATATTCTTATGTGGGCATAGCCTTTAAGGCCCATTGTATTAAAGATGCCAGCCACCAGTGCCTCCTGTATTTTGCCACCAGCTGGCAATAGTTTCATAGTGTAGTGCCACCCACAGATACCTTCAGAAAATACTCCAGTAATTCAGAAGCTACTTGTGACTTACTATA
The DNA here is from genome assembly GCF_035609145.1 of Eleutherodactylus coqui. Lineage (NCBI taxonomy): Eukaryota > Metazoa > Chordata > Amphibia > Anura > Eleutherodactylidae > Eleutherodactylus > Eleutherodactylus coqui. Next base: position 93,033,044 of record NC_089848.1, on the reverse strand, counting down.
GTCAGGGTCATTCATAGAAGTCATGCGGCCGCATAGCAAATCTCAGAATTGACCCATCCGCTCCCAAAAAGTGCATTAAAAAATTATAGAATATGTATGAAAGTTTTAGAACATGGCGACTTAGACACCATTAGTTCAGCACTAATATTCTACTATGTGATAGACACCAGCTCTACACAGTGATAGTGATTACAGTGCATTTACCTCCATTGATAGTGATTACAGTGCTGATACCTCCAGTGATGACTGGTAAGGTCTTCTCTAATTGATGACATCCATTTTGTTTTTCTCCTCTATTAGCGCCAAGACTGCCATGAAGGTCACAAACCAGGTTGACTGTTTACTAGGTGAGTGTCCATTCTATATACAGATTTTGCAGACCTAGACAGATATATACAGACTAGTATATTGCTAATCTGTTAACGAGTTACCATGATTGGCAGCGGCCACGGTACGCAATTAGAATAGCGCAGCCGACAGGAGCTCGAAGGTCTGTGCTACATGTGTAGCACGCCTTGTTGGCGGTGCTACATCTCTGGAAGGTGCAGAGGTAGCAGTTACACCTTGGCCTTAGAGTCTGTGGGGGCCCAAAGGCTTGTACAACATAAGACAACGCCAGTATTATAAATTGTACATGGTAGGTGGGGCCCCCGTTACAGAGTATGTATTGGGGCCCAAGAGTTTATGCCACTTGAGGCAACATTTGAGAAATGGAGAATCTGGATTTCCTCCCAGCTATAGAGAAGGGTCTTCAGAGATTTCCTTCTGACTCCCAAATTACAGTAACTTGATATTAGCTGCAGAGAGGTTTCACTTACTTGGCATATTACCCCATGCTGGCTGCTAAGTTTATGCACTTATTCTTTCAATTACAATTTTATCGTTAGCATTTGGCACAAGTTAATCAGCTGGATCATTTCTAATTCTGCGCTCGCCAAGCCCAATGTTATTGAATGTGCAGCTGTTTCCATACAATGGAGAAAGTGACTACTGAACCCAATAGGAGCAGCCAATCTGATGTGCAACTTCTTACAAGAGTTTACATTTTATTACATAATGTATAATGAGACGTTCTGCAGCTTTCTAGATCCCTGCTCACCGTCCGTGAAGAGAAACAGCCTTATTTATATCCAAAGGCTAGACTCCAGGCTGAAACATTGTAGAGAATGTGTTATCCATCCATTGAGCTCATAGCTTAATTGTCCCGCATCACCGGCTACAAGTGAGGATCGGGAGCACATGATCCTCATGCCGCCACGTGTTCATTGGCATTTCAGCACTGGACGCCAACGGTTCCACTTTTCTGTTGATGCATATGGACAGGTTGGTTGGTGAGGAGATAGGCATCCCAGCCGGCCAATCAGTTTTTAGTTTTTGGACATTTATTCTGGCCCCTCCTCACAGAGGACACCAGTTATACTTTTTTGTCAGTAGGTATTTCTGGACTTGTTGGTATCTCCTGCTCCTGACCTGTGTCTCTCTTGAGAGCTGCATAGAGAAGCAGATGCAGTTGCTGCAGGCCGCAGAAAACTGCAGCATTGTGGCGGCGGCCATTAAGAGGGGCTACGCATCGATCAGTTTTCCTATGCTGGGGAGCGGCCCACAGAGAGAAACCAAGGAGCCCTTACGTTCTGAGAGCCAAAGATGTAAACCAACTGGATCGTCACGGTAAAGCGCCTCGCAGCATGGAGGAGGAGAGGGAGTCTACCTCCCAGCGGTGACCATGCCGAAGAATTCCTGTGTATGCCGCAGATGTGAGGCAGAAGAGAAGAGACAGAGGGTTTGAGTATGCATGAGTGGACTAAAACCGCGTGAGGTAATATCCACGGCCAGAGTTAGGGAACAAGGACTCCCTGGACTGTGTTCGATAGAGCATAGAACAATAATGGTGCCATAGTTTGCGGTTACGCAAGGTCTTGCAGAATAACTGACGGATTAATATGTTATGTAAAGTGCTTATATTCATGTGACGTGATGTAAAGTGTTAACCATTATATGCATTACACTTCAGTATAAGTGTATGCTGATGTTTCTATGATGCATTATATGGAATGGCATAATGAGACACATAACATAGGATTTAAGTAATGTGATTTGAATAAAGGCACCTGAGACAGAGCGTCATCTAACCTTTGCCACTATTCTCTGTTACCATCTATGGAAAGTCAGGGCCACCCTAATCAGAGCGATCACTCCGCTTTTAGGTAGGATCTTCTACTATCAGAGGATTTAGGGTTAGCTTCTCAGTTTTGGGTTTCTCCCTTACATTTTTATGTAATTCACATCTTTTTTAAGCGTGTGTATAGATTTGTCATTTTAGGATGCAATTTATATGTCCAGGTTGGAGGCAACATTGAAATGACCAAGAAGGGATACCACTGTTAATGATTAACCCACAGCAAATGAGAGGTCTGTGTGGGTTTTTACTCTTTGAAGAAGTTATAATGCACTAACAGCAAGCAGAAATTGTGACAGTCATAAGTGACAGTAATAGGTTATATTAGGAAGATGTATAATTTTTCATTAGGCAGTTATTAAACGTTGGGGTGGACACTAGTAGCAGGAGGCCCATTTATAGCATGGAAAGATATGCACTAAAAAAAAAAGGGCGTTTGGTACCGTGTTAGCCAGTAGAGCAAAGTGTGATTGTTCTCAGTATGAGAAACCAAGTAATCTTGTAGATACCATACCTTTTAATGGCAGATAAGGCCTTATTCCTTTCAGGTCCACGTTAAATTGTCTAGAAATCGTAATATGGATTATATTATAATTTTCATCATGTTATAGAATATGTTGTAACCGTTCCTTTAAATCTGCTACCGCCATGGTTGTTGGGTGGAGTGGTGCTATTGTGGAGGGGCAGTGAAGGAACGGCACTGCTAGTACCTAGGGTTGGCCCAAGTTGATTTAACTCTGTGGAGAAGTGGAAGTGAGAATAGTGAGCAAGTTACCATGTGGTCCATACAGGGCAGGGGCGTAACTATAGAGGATGCAGGGGATGCAGTTGCACCCGGGCCCAGGAGCTTTAGGGGGCCCATAAGTCCTCTCTTCTCCATATAGGGAGCCCAGTACTATGAATAAAGCATTATAGTTGGGGGCCCTGTTACAGGTTTTGCATTGGGGCCCGGGAGCTTCAAGTTACTCCTCTGATACAGGGATATGTTCCGACCTGCCTATAGTGCCAGGGCAGGACTCGGACTTTCTTTAAACTGTTCCCAATGCTGTTAACAAAAGGAAGAGCTGGCCAGTCCAACGGTCTCCACCTCGGTAAGTCTAGTGAAGCATCTGCCCAAGGGCCTCATAATTATATATATATATATATATATATATATATATATATATATATATATATATATATATATATATATATATAATTTTTTTTTCCCACAGATTGGTCCCAAAGTGTGTAAACATAATAAAGAGCTCATACTCCCCTCTCCCTGCTCTTTTTTCCTCCCTCACTGGAAGCTCCAGGTCTCCTCACTAACATCGGTGAATGCTGCACTGTCATTGGCTGCGGCAGTCCGTTTACGAGACAGCTTAGGCTTACAGGAGCACAGTGAGCAGACCCACAGTAAGCGGTGGGGAACGAGCAGGAAGGGGCCAGTATGAGACCTTATGTTTAGACATTGGGGCACCCATTTCTAAAAAATATTTTATCTCGGCCAATCCCTTTAATAATAATTTTAGGACTTTGGTTAGCTGTAGCTAGCGTTTTGTAACTTCACAGTAACAGTTTATTTGTCATTATTCATTGGAATTACTTTGTTCTTAAATAAACATTATAAACTCTGGTTACTCCATCTGCTGTATCTTATCTTGAATCCTGGGTCGGTATACAACTACCTGCGTCACGTCTACATAAAGAATCTCTAACCCTGGGGGATTAAAAGGGGTTGTTGTCCAGTTCGAAGCTACTCATGGCCTTTCTTACGACAGGCCACCAACTTTAGATTGGGCAGGGGTCTGCTGCCAGGGGTCCCTTACAACGACCTGTAAGCCAGGCCTGCACTGAGCTGATTTCTGCAGGAAACAAAACAACTCTGTTCCCATTGCATTGGCTAAGCTGGGTATTACATGCAAAGTTTCCATTCACTTCAATTGGAACTTGGTCTGTAATACCAAGTCTGGCCACTGCAGTGTGAACAGAGCTATATGCCTCCTGCAGAGATCAGCTCACTGTATGAGCACACCGGCCTCAAAATCAGCTGTTTGTCAGGGATCTCTGGCAGCAGATCGCTGCCAATCTACTACCGATGACCAAGACAGATCTGGCGCTCCACGAACCATTTTGTGACCGCTGTCACTTTTTCAGCCTTGAAAAAGCTCTGGAAGACGGGAAACTGCTGCAAACCATCAGCTGTGGATTTGACTCCCATTCTTGTACTGGCATGGCACATATATGTTGCTGTTTTATGGCTGTCTTTCTTCTTGGACTGCATACATTCTGCATGCGGCTTTATCACCAGCCGCGCACCACAGAGACCCGCGTGACCGTACACCACTTTTCTTTCTACATGCATGTGTAGACAGTCACTCTCTCCATGGTGGACTAGTCAGAAAATCCCTTTAAGAATGTAATTCCATTAAACACATCTCTGTAAACCTCCCCAGCAATGACAAGGGCTACAAGTTGTGGGAGGTGCCATCCTGGCAGCTAACTAAATCCTTGTCAAAGCCACTGGCGTCAAGCCAAGCGGCTCTTAATTACTGCGAAGCAAACACTAACCAGCTGCCTACTGTTTGTCCGTCTACGGTTATTTACATCCTGCAAGTAGCGGGCATCCATTTGACACACGGTCACCGTTGAACCCAATACCCTGCGCAATGGCACAGAGCTGACCTGCAGCAATTTAAATCAGACAGTAATGCCAGCCTCTCGTTAGATGAATACAGAAGGGGGATGAGAATTAATACCCTGCAATTTGCTGCAGTGTTTGAAATTGATGTAAGTGACAGGTTAAAAAAAAGCACTAAAAAAATAACAAAATGACCAAGATATGGCAAACATATTAAAGAAGTTGTCTAGTTGTAAACTATTGATGACATATCCTCAGAATAGGTCATCAATAGTAGTTTGGAGGGGTTCTGTCACCCAGAACTCCCAGTGATCAGCTGGTTGACTTGTGCACTGAGCTAATTTCGACAGGAAGCAGACAGCTCCGTTCTAACGGCACTGGCCAGACTTGGTACTGCAGGTTAAGTTCTCATTGAAATAAATGGGAACTTTACCTGCAATACCAAGCCTGGCCACTGCAGTGGGAATGTAGCTGTTTGCTTCCTGCAGAAATCAACTCCGTGCATGAATGCACTGGCCAGGCAAACAGCTAATCAGTGGGGGTCTCCGGTGACAGAACCCCTCTAAACTACTATTAATGACTGAGGATATGCCAACAATAGTTTACAGCTTGACAACCCCTAAGTTCAGTGTTGCGGCGTAGTGATGGTCTCACCAAAAATAAACAAGAAAATGAATTGCTGTAAGGTAAGTGACCAGCATCCATGCATAAAAATACTCATAGCAATAAATACAGGAGGATTAAAAGGGGTTTTCCAGTTTTCTCCAAATAAGGCTTAAATCTCTGTTTAAACCAAAAAGTTTTACAACTTTCTAATATACACCGAAAGGACACTTTATTGGAGACACCAGCCCTTTAACAATTAGAGCTCCCCTGTATGGAAATTAGACCCGTGATCCTGGAGAGCAACATAAAATCAAGTGGCAAGTTTCAATACCCAGTGGAATCTGCGCCACAATGAATTGCTGCAGTTTTGAAGGCCAAATGGGGAGGTCCAACGCCCTACTAGATGGTTTCTAATAGAGTGACCATTTAGTGTACTTCGTTTTATGTGCTCACCATTTTCAAGATATATGCTTGCTGTCAGTGACTGAGAACATTCTAGTTTAAATAATCTTGTTTAGAGAGACACATTGGAATTTCTTAATATAGAAGATCGTAATTTTTGTTGTGACCCAGAAGGGTCCTACGCAAAGCTGTGGTGAGGTGGTTCAGGCATTCACCTACATCCAACTACAGGTAAATTGTAGTACTCATTATGTGGATGAAAATCTGCATATCAACAGGGTCCAATAGGCTAGTCTGCCCTATGGTTTTTGGAATTGGCTGATAAACAGTGGTGTGAGACAGAGAGGGAGTCTCTGATTGGTCAGGAGAGGGAGAGAAGAAAATGTCCCGCACAGGAGGACCAGAAGTGCGCAGGGGAGGGGTGAGTCATTCTAGACAAAGCAAGCGGAGCAGATGTATGTGCAGTGAGAGAGAGGCAGTGAGGAGAAATCGGAGTGGAACAAGGAATGGAGTGTGGAGAGGGTCTAGTATAGGTGAGCAATTCTAAGGAACAAGTCCGGGGAGGCCCTTCTTCCTGCCCGAGTCACAAGCAAGCCTGTGAGATCCGCCAAGCACCTTAGGCCCTGTCCAGTCCCCTGGGCGAGTGAGTCACACAGCATACAGTAACTCAACCCATTCTGCCAGGTTGCTTCTCTGACAAATCTGTGCTGCATAGCACTGACGTCATGACAAAATATCAGTTTACCACTGCAGACGCTGCTGCTTGGGAAAGTGCTAGTGACAATGGCTGTAACATGCTTTAAGATAACTACCACTCTCATCATCCACATTCCATCTAACATAATGCACTTAGATGGGAACCTAGCACTACAAAAATTATGTCCAAATCAATGGGCATCATGTTATAGAACAGAAGGAGCAGAGTGAAATATATATATTATATATATATATATACACACACACACACACACACACACACACACACATGCATGCATACATACACACACACATACATATATACACACACACACACACACACACACTTTTGTGGTAAAAGATTCAGGATAACTTGTATGTTATTGATTAAATTCCCTGCTTAGTCTGGGCTTAGGAGTCCAGTGGGAGGTCCTGTCGGTTATTGACAGTCTTCTCTCTATGAGGAAGCACAGAGATAGCTGTCAATCACTAAGTAGGACCGCCCACTGGACTCCTAAGCCCAGAATGAACATAGATTTAGCAAGATAAGATGTAATTTTTACTAAATCTTATCCCACAAAACTATATATCAATGTGCTCGGCATCTCCTCTATAACCTGCTGCTGGCAGATCACAAAGCATCTTCAATGTGGCAGGTTCTATGGATCCAACTTCAAAATAACACAAATACCTCATTATCTTGTATGGTGTATTTTTAGCCACTGCTGAGGCCACTTTTAGTCTACGGCAGTCAGGGGAGAACCCAAAAGTCACATCTTTTTCAGCTGATTAGAAGGCATGAAATGAGTTTGTGTTAATACAAAGAATACACCGTAGCTGCGAACCGAGGAAGGGTCAATAATGTAATAAATCCATAATCAGCAAAAACTCACATCTATTCCACTTACTCAAGTTATTCTGACAATGTAGCAATACTTGTAGCCAATAGGAAACGCCTAGGAATTAGTTACATATCCCGCTCTCTGTGTCAGCAATGTGAGAGGCAATGGGAACAGTTTTTGATCTTATTTAAACTTTCTTACACAATCCCCATCTGGATGAGGGTGATGAAGTGCAGGGAAGACACTGGTGAGAAAAAAAATGGGAATACCCGAAGAACCTGTGGATCATACGGCATATTGTTATATGTGCCCATTGATTCCATATCACCTACATATTCAGTAGCTCTGAACAGAGGTCATCATCACTGACATCAATCCCTGTCTCCATTGCAGTTCACAATCTAGCCCCCTCCCATCTCAGACACACACTAGATGCAATTTCATAGGTATTCCATTAAAAGGGGTTTTCTTGGACTTAAAAGAGGTGATAAAAGTTAATCTTGGAAACCCATCAACAGAATTAGTGATAAACCTCACTTCCCTGCAGTGCAGCCTCCTGCCTGATGCTTATCAGGCACCTCCTTATAGTGAGATTTTTTTTTTTTACTTGTATTGAATCCCGTGATGCATCAGCACAGCATTAGCTGAGGCTATATCATTTTTGCCTCTTGGACCGTTTAATTATCATTACCTTTTATATTCACCTAAATAAAGCTACAGAACATATGAATGTATACAGTCAGGAAGATGAGACGTGATCTCCTCTATTATAACTGTGTGACAGGAGCTGTGTGATTACCATCAGTAACTGTGACGGGAGTGTCTGCATCCCACTGTAAGCAGCTTTTGTGGTAGATCCATAAACCCGCATCACATAGACTGAGAATTTGACTAGAAAATGAATCCATAATCCCAAATAAACCCGAGCTGGTCAGAATTAAGATCACATGACCATCTGAGGAAAGAGAGGCTGGAAGATTCAGACAGAAAGAAATAACTAACAAGGTAACACTAGCCAACCTATATATATACTTATCCATAATCAACTGCTAAGTTGTCAAAAGTGAGGGGAAGCATTGTCTACTGATCACATGAATGGCCCGGCTTAAAGGGGTTTTCCATGGAAATACTATTGAGGACCTATCCTTAGGATAGGTCAGCAATAGTTGATCAGCCGGGGTTCGCTGCCATGTAGTGGCCGGCACTTGTAACTGCAGACAGGGGTCCCGTTGATTACAATCAGAGGTTGGCACGGTGCTGACAGCATGCACCCGCACGGCTGATCGGTCGGGGTCCCAACTATTGTTCACCTATCCTAAGGATAGGTCATTTTTAGTATTTCCACGGAAAACCCCTTTAACAATGTCATTTTTTGTTAAGCCGTAGCTTGTGCCACTGATGACATGGACAGAAACAAAAGCAAGAAATCTAATGAGTAATGACCAAATCCCATTCGCACCCCTAGATCACGACAAGCAAGGGTCGATTAGATGCCGAAGAGGGCCCCCTCTCAAGCCAGATGCTTAGACACAATAGTCTGCATTAACTAAGACATTTAGGCCGGCTGAACAAGACCAAGTTGGAATTGCGGAATCCGCGATAGTCTCACGCACGGATGATCAGTGACATTCCGCACCAGTTCAAACCAATAGGGAAAAAAAAAAACGCAGCGTGCTCTATTTTTGCGAGGATTCTGCGCAGACGCTTCCATTGAAGTCAATGGAAGCAGTCTGACCCGTGGCCCTTCCACAATTGATATTGTGAAAAGGTCGCGCATTTTGCGTCATCGCTAGCGACGATGCAGGAAAAGCAGGAGTTAAAAAAAATCTGTACTGCGCATGTCCGACGGCGAGACGTGCGGACCATCCGCAGTACAGAAGAGAAGACCTGATGACAGATATGTACAGACGCTGGTTGGGCACAGGGTCGGATTCTGCTGCGTGGTCTTACATGCAGAAACTGACCCGGTTATGTGCAGCTTACCTTAAAACAGTTAAAATTGTAGCTCCCACCATGGCCATTGCCGGCAGTTGTTAGCAACAGCTGATAGCAAATTTTAATCAATGCGATTATGGAAATTACTTTTTGAATTGGTTTCCATTAAAAATGTCTGATTGTTTGATTTCTAAGCTTGTATTGTTTTCGAAAGCACTGCAGGCTGGAGGACTGAAATCTTAGCAAATTGTGTCAGTCAAAGTAAACTGACAGCTCAGCCCCTACCCTGCTACCCTGCTGCGAATACGATAGTGCTGGGGGATGATGGAAGAGATCAGGGGCAAGGAGAGTCAGGGCAGAAAACTTTACTTTCGCAGAGGGTTATAATTCTCTCTGGGTGAATTATCTATACTTATCAGTAGTGAGGGGGAACAGGACCTGTAGCTGCTAAGAGGATAGAGAAACAGCTGTGTAGTATTGAATGGGAGTGGCTACACAGCTTCTGAAATAGGAGCAGGGAGAGGAAGGTAAGCTTCGGCATGTTCATGAGAAAGACCAGCTGATCAGTGCTGGGAATGCCCCCAAGTCAGAAACTTGAATGTCAGAGAGTCTGCAAATAAAGTATGAGACTTTCTAAATGCAGGAGAAGGAAAACACAATGCAAAAATAGATAGGTGCATCATTTTTTTTCTGCAAGGACTTAAAGGGGTTGTCCCGAGGCAGCAAGTGGGTCTATACACTTCTGTATGGCCATAATAATGCACTTTGTAATATACATTGTGCATTAATTATGAGCCATACAGAAGTTATAAAAAGTTTTTTACTTACCTGCTCCGTTGCTAGCGTCCTCGTCTCCATGGTGCCGACTAATTTTTGGCCTCCGATGGCCAAATTAGCCGCGCTTGCGCAGTCCGGGTCTTCAGCAGTCTTCTATGGAGCCGCTCGTGCCAGAGAGCGGCTCCGTGTAGCTCCGCCCCGTCACGTGCCGATTCCAGCCAATCAGGAGGCTGGAATCGGCAGTGGACCGCACAGAAGAGCTGCGGTCCACGGAGGCAGAGGATCCCGGCGGCCATCTTCACAGGTAAGTATAGAAGTCACCGGAGCGCGGGGATTAAGGTAAGCGCTCCGGTGAGCTTTCTGTACGTCCCTGCATCGGGGTTGTCTCGCGCCGAACGGGGGGGGGGGGGGGTTGAAAAAAAAAAAAACCCGTTTCGGCGCGGGACAACCCCTTTAATGAATTGGGTTTGTGTTGATTTTTCATATACAAAAATGGTTTCCATAAACTTTAACCCCTTGACACTTTTGGGTTACATGTATGACCTCGAGTGTCAGGGGCTTCCATGGTGTGGGACCGGGAGCCAATCCCACTGCATAGAGAGCAGGTGCCGACTATTTCTGGATCTACTGCCCGGGATAACGTTAAAACTCCTGGCCAGGGTGGGTGGCATTGACTCACTGGAACTGACTCAGTTAACCTTAAGCTTGAGTTGGAGCAACCAGATATATGAAATACTTGTAGAAAACTCCAGCTCATCTGGACACTCAGAAAATTTGTAATATCCAACGTTATTTTTATAAATATTATACAAAAGGGTTACCAGCGCTTCAAAAAACATTTCTGACGCATTTCTGGTGCATAATGGCAGTCGTAGACAGACGCACGTCAGAAAGTTGTTGTTTTTTTAAGTGCTGGTCACCATTTTTTTAATATTTATAAAATAAAATTGGATTTTAGGAATTTTCTGAGCTTCCTGATGAGCTGAAGTTTTTCAGAAGTATTTAGTTTAATGCAAGGCCTTGCAGTTCAGTCGCTTTGTTCTGTGTTTAGGATGTATGGGGATGCTAATGGAAAAAGGCTTATGTACAGTGCAGCAAGGCACCTGTTAAGGTGACGCAGCAGGTTAACCCTTTCTAATTCACTGTCTGACGTTTAAAGACATTCTGATTAAAACCTGTAGAGCTCCGATGTCAGAAAACATCCAGCATGGTATTCTTACTGTAGATTACTGGCCACCCTGTTGTCGGGGGCCTCTCCAGCATGTCACATACTGCAGTACTGGCTGTAGCCAGCAGATGGTGCCATTGTATAATGGCAGAAAGAGAAAGCCCCCTAGGAAACCCTGAATCCAAAATTGGATTGCAAAGGGTTAAACGTAAAGCTAGAGGTGATGCAGGAATAACTGATTGTACGAGAAACCTGAGGAAAAAATGATGTGTTCGACGTAGAATGTGACATGTAGAAAGGACACAGCTCCTATGAGGCAGAAAATGAGATTACAGTTAGTGAGACAGGAATGATTGGCCATGAGACATGTGCCTTGCTGCCGCCAGCTCGGAGAAGATGGGAGATTACAAACCAGCAGGTTACATTGCATGATGCAAACAAAGTAAAATACAGATGCATGAGGTTTGCATGTTATTACGCAACGTTTAAAAGATTCAAACCCTCCTACGCAGTGACTTATCGCAAATAACGCTATTCTTCCGTGATGGTTACTTTTGATGAAGACGTGTTGCCTCTGCCTCCATATGTCATAGTTATGCCATCAGGCAACCTGCAACACGGGCACATACCACCCACCCATTACACATACAAGGGTAAACTGGAAGCAATCACTGACGCCCATTTGTAGCTAACTTTAGCAGGTCTGAGAGATTACTGCTTCTCCTTGTGGAGATCCAGCAGTTTAGGGAACCTACAGGCTCATTGGGAAAAAAAATATGCAAAGTACCTCTCCACCAGAAAGAAGAAAACTCTCTCCAGAGCCATCTATAGTAATCTCCCTGAAAGTCAAAGTCCAACCCAATTAAGTGACTTGAAATACGACTACGGATAACTGTAGAAGTAGTAAAGTCATTTTAGTAGTAAATTTGGTAATGATGTCGGTAATTCTACTGCATTTCAATTGAGAGGCAAAGTAGATTCTCTATACAGGGAAATAAGGAACCAGACAAAGTCTTGACGGCCAACGAAGAAGACAGATGGAAGATTCCCACCAGACCACAAATGGCCTGCCAGCAGTTCAGTGGCCTGCCAATTTTTTTGCTTGGATGCCAACATGGATGACAGTAACTGGGAAACTAAACAAGAAACAACAGTATTGTTATTACTGATCCGTGTAGTGTCATTCATTAATATCATTCCCATAGAATTCTATAGGCCTAAACTGTACACCTGTGTGGATCCAATTATACCAAGGCACATGGTATGAATCCATCCAAAAAGTGTATCACGCTCAATCACATGCCAGACTGCTGGAGTATTTTGCAGTTGAAGTACCACAACTTCTGGAGGCACCATACAGCCTATGGTACAAAATAAAGACCTTTAGGGACCCAAATGTGCTGCCATACAGGGTTAGGGTTGTTACCCGGACAGTAACTCACCGACCTGGACGGTAATCAAGTTCAAAAGCCGATGCCAGTATTTATTTTTTTTACTGGCCATATAAATGGCCAGTAAAAATAAATGTTAGTTGAGAGGACCTGCAGCCAGGCAGCAACCCCACACCATCCAGTTTGTCAATCACTTTGTCTGGCTTCTGTCCAGCCCCTGCTGTTGTAAGCAGATACTGTGACCTCGGACCTTTCCTCCTGGCATTTACGTCCTGTATGCAGCACCAGGAGGGGAGGTCAAGAGTCTCAGGGACGGGTAGAGCAAATGGAGAGGGCCCTATCACTATTGAGGCCACTATTACTACTGGGGGCACTTCTGGGGGTACTGTTACTACTGGGGCCACTGGATCCACTTCTGGGAGCACTGTTACTATTGGGGCCACTCTTCTACTGCGTGGACACTACTACTATTGGGGCCACCATTACTATTAGGGAGCACTAGGGACCACTACTGGTGGCACTAGAGAATTCCATGCAGGAAAAAGTGTCATCCACGCTTGCTTGCAGAATAAAATATATAATCTTCCTTTATTTAGACATACAGTATTTAAAATTGCCAGGTATACACATCTCTAAACCAGACGCGTATCGGCTCCACAGAGCCTTCGTCAGTGGGACTGGTGGCACTGTCAATATTGGGGCCACTTCTACTGTGGGCAGTGTTACTATTGGGGACACTACTATCTGGGCCACTGTTGCTATTGGGGACACCATTACCATTAGGGAGCACTAGGGACCACTACTGGTGGCACTGTTACTATTGAGGCCACTACTGGGGGCACCATTACTATTAGGCAGCACTAGGGACCACTACTGGTGGCACTGTTAATATTGGGGCCACTTCTACTGTGGGCAGTGTTTCTATTGGGGACACTACTCCTGTTGAGGGCACTGTTACTATTGGGGGCACCATTACTACTAGGGACCACTACTGATGGCACTGTTACTATTGAGACCACTACTGGGGGCACCATTACTATTAGGGAACACTAGGGACCACTAATGGGGGCACAATTGCTAGTTGCAGCCAGTAAAATAACATATGCAAACCCATATGTTGTGATAAGCCATGCCCCCAACCATACCCTCTTTTACCTTGGCCGGTATTTTTTGTGATAATGGTGGCAAGCCTATACAGGGTCCAGACACACAGAAATTCAGTACGCTTCCTGAACAGCTAATGCAGAATCTAATCCTTTATTCAGCTACTGAGACAATTCTGTTGCACGGTTTTGCTTGTTTTTCCCCAGGAATCTTATTTTATTTTTTTATAATCAAGCCTCTTAAGGAGAGAAGCTTCCTTGGCCCGAGCCGGCAGGAGGACATCAGATATACTGTATAGGAATGAATTAGCATTTTTATGCGTTCTGAGAAATACATAAAATAACGGAGACAAAATGTCATTTTACTAAGAGGAACACATTATGGATATTTCATATTTCACTGTCAAACAGAGATGGCTGCTCTGCTCCATGGCCGGCTGCCAAGATGCTCTCACTTGATTGCAAACTGCTTTGGTCTTTATATGAATGAAAAATTCCAAGACTCAACGAGTAATAATTCTTAAGAAAGCAAATAGTTCTGTCTTATGTTTAGTCCTCTTCTACGGGGGCAAAAACTGCAAATTCCTTCCAATGCCCGGGCCCCTTGGTAATGAATTTTAGTATAATGTTTGAGGTTTTGTTTTTGCTTTTCATGATTATTGAAGAGATGGTGGGATTGGTCAACTTTCTCCGGTGTACATGATGTCCCGATTCTCCCCCGACAGTAGATATCTGGGCAAAGATGGATAGGGCAGTTATAGTTCGCCAAATCCAATGATTTTGTTCCAGTGAGAGATAAGCCACTGCCAGACATGTCTGACAGACGCCTATCCCCCTCCTCCCCAATCAAACACGCATGTTCGGCTAAGCCAGGCATACAAGTTTATGGGGGAGTTTGGAGAAATAGCTGTAGGCCAAATGAGGGTTCTCTCAAGTATGGGCAGCTTTTGATACAAACTATAGTGTTAAGCTTCATATATTCTCAAATGGTAATTGCGCTATCCAAAGGGGTATTCCAGTAGGAAAGAATAATCCCCATCTACAGGGGGTATAACTGACTCATTGGTAGTTGACCAACCATATGAATCCCTTCTGATCCCAAGAACAGAGGTCTTTTGGCCACTGGAACCCCAACAATCCAGAGAGAGCAGAGGTCTGGTTGGTCCTCAAACAAATGCAGCAGAGGTGGTGCACACGTGCCACCACTCCATTCATTTTAATAGCAGCACCATAAATTGCCAAATTCAAGCATTCGGCAGTCTACCATATGGTCAATGAAATGATGAAGTTTGCAATTGCGCAAGTTCAGCTTCATTCATTTGGGGACCATGCAGACTTCTGTTCTCTGGACTATTGGGGTCCCAGTGGTCAAACCCCCACCAATCACTCATTGGTCAAAGGTTATCTTAATCTGTCAATTTCTGTGGAACCTTACCCCTCATTTACATATTGAGGTCCTACCAACTTTATCTTCATCACATGATGATGGGACAAAGGATCGGGTGCACTAAATTTTAATGCCTGATCTCTTTGTCCATTCTGGAGATACAACACCACCACCAGAGCTCTCCAGCTGATGCTTTCTCCACTCACCCTACTGAAAACACATGAAGTTTCAGCTGAACTGAGCGCTCATGTGTATGGGATAGCTGGGACAAATAGCTAATGACAAGGCACCTTTAGACAATTTCAGCTGATGACTGTCACCTTTTCATGCACCAAATGAACATGAAAGACGTTAATAGTTGTCAAATCTCTTTGAAACAGAGATAGATCTCCCCCTGCTCTCCGCCGGCACCCAAATCTTTGCAGGCGAGCAGGCAGGTACTTGGTAAGGACAATACTCACTCGAGTATTTGTCCTTACCGAGTACACTTGCTCATCTCTTTTCCTATCCCAACCATGAACGACAGGTTGACTGTCTGTGTACTTCAATGCATATGCCTTTTCCTCCATAGGTCCTCTTAGCCATTCCAAAGGGTCTAATATACACTATAGGTGCATATTACCTAGTAATATAGGTTGAAAATACAACTCCAACAGATTCTACTTGCTATTTAAAGAAGTCCAACACCAGATTTGGGTAACTAGCTGAATATACATGTGGTTGTACAGCAATATAAAGAGTATAAGTGGTACTTTTTAAATTTTCCAGTGTGACTCCACTCACCCGATATAGCCCGATCTTTGGGCCACCCGCTATATGCAAATGAAGGTCGCACCATCTGATGCCCATTCCCACTGTGCCTGTGGTCCAGTTGTATCCCTGCCCATGACAGATGAAACACCACCCATTCCATACCATGTAATATCTCGAGGTTGGCCCGCTGGAGAAATCATGCATTCAGTTTCACTGCGCTTGTGCCGCCCTGAGTGATTCTTTCCCAGACGGTCTGACGATGGCACATGTACGATAGAAAATAAAAGAATGGTGCTTAGCACTGTTACCTTGCAGTGCTGGGATCCTGGGTTCAATGGAGTTTGTATATTCTTCCAGTGTTTGCGTGGGTTCCATTGGGTACTCTGGTTTCTTCCAATACTCCAAAAACACACCAATAGGTGAATTTAGATTGTGAGACCCAATGGGGATACAACCCTATGATGTACAGTGCTGCGGAATATGTATGTTCTGTAGAAATAAGAACTCTTCAAGTTTTCGATCCACCTTACATGTGTTCATGTGGGCGCCGCTGGTGATACTAGACAAACTAGAACGATGCATTTCTGGGTAGAACTGGACTCCCAATTTGACAATCGTCCGTGTCACCGACAACTCTCACATCTAACATCTCTATGGTGCATTAAAAACTGGAAGAGTTATTTTATCTTTTCACGTCATTCTGGCTTTTATATAGTGTTGAGCCGAAACCGGTTTCGGGTCAAAATGTTCAAAAAAGTTCAGTTCGGTGCGAACCTGAACCTCAAGCGTTTCATCTCAACCAAAACCAATTAAAATGGAATCTGCCTCATACCAGAAGGAGGAGGGAGATCACAGGACCTCAGGGTAGCCCATAATGCCTTGCAAACAGCTCTTTTCCTCGTCCTCTTCATTAAAGGAGTTGACAAGCATTAGAAAACCACAGCTGCTTTCTTCCAAACACAGCGCCAACCTTGTCTGTGGGTTGTATCTGGTATTGCAGCTCAGCTCCCATTCACTTTAATGGAGCTGAGCTGCAATACCACAAACAACCCTAAAAGCACAAGGATGTCACTGTGTTTGGGATTAGGAAAACACAGCTGCTTTCTTCCAAACAACCCCTTTAGGCTGGCTGCACACGGCCAGGTCAGATTCCGCATGTGGGGGCCTGCAGCGAAATCCGACCCTATGCCCAGCCAGCACCTGCATATACCTGACTTTTCTTCTTTTCTGTACTGCAGATGGTCCGCACGGCGAGCCGTTGCACATGCGCAGTACAGATTTTTATTTTTTAAGTCCCTGCTTCTCCCGGCCGTCGCTAGGCGATGACGCAGGTACCTGGGACTTTTCCGCAATGTCATTGCGGAAGGGCTGCAGGTCAGATAGCTTTCACTGAGTTCAATGGAAGCCGTCCATGCAGAATCCGCACTAAACTAGAGTGTGCTGCCCAAGTGGAAAATTGCAATTGATTTCCGCTCGTGTACAGGAAAAAAAAACAACAAAAAAAAACAAAAACTTTTCAATAGCATGTTACAGGTGGTATTTTCTGCGGAATCCAGAGGCGGACGCCTGCTCCGAATTCCGCAATGCACCACTGGTCGTGTGCAGCCAGCCTTAACATTGCCTTAAAAACAGCCTAAAAGTTCTTATATGCACTACTATGCTACCCAAGTATGCCAGAAAGGCCCTTTATGGCTCCTAAACGGTGCTACACAACAGTTTTAGGGGGATTGGTAAAGTTCCAGTTCAATTCAAACTAATTTGAACTGAAACAAACTTTTTGCTGAAATTTCGTAAACCGGACAAACTGAACTTTTCAGAAATTCGCTCATCACTACTGTTGTATATCAATTCACGGATGACAAAATCAACTTTACTTTTGCACCTTTCTTTCTGAATCACCCTGTACTTCTCACAGCTCAGGGTTTGTTACAAGTGTATCCAGTCTAGACAATCTTTGACAACTGAATATACCAGCAGCACTCCTGTCCGCTTTGCTGCAGTGTGTCAGTGTAGGTAAAATGTATCAATCCGGAGTCCAGTCTGTTTGATGGCAGAACATTGAACTGGATACAATTATAACAAGCCCTCAACTGTGGGAAGTGATGCAATGTGACATCAAACAGGTGAGGAATGGAAAGGCAAAACCGAAATGGATGTTCCAGAACTTCTTATACAGATTGAACTTTTATTTACACAAGGCTGAAAAATCCCTTTAATGAGCTAAGGCAGGGAAAGGGTTAAAGGCACCGATATATCAAATATATTCCAGATTTGTTCATTCTTTGCAAAAATCAGGTGAGAAGGGCCACTCCGGATAAGAGCTCTTTAGTTTGGGGAGCATCTCACACTCCGAATCTAGCTGACAAGTTCACAGCTGAAAAGGGCGATGAATTCCCCATAGAAAGAGGAACTGTCAGTCTGCGAATTCCTTCAGAGAGGTCACCAAGCCCGGTGACAGCAAGGACTTCAAAATATGGCAGCAGAATAGCAATCTGACTGTGGACCTATACTCGGCGCCAGTACAAAAAGAATTACTTACATAGCAATTCCATCATATACTGTAATTACCAAAATAACTCCTTAAGGACGCGGCCCTTTTATAATTCGGTTACTCTGTTTCTCCTCCCCGCTTTAAAAAAAAACAAACAAAGCTGTCTGAAGACTTGCTTTTTTTTGCAGGACAAGTTATATTTTTCAATGATACTATTTAATATACTGAAATTCTTAAAAATGTCTTCAAGTGGAGTGAAATGCGAAAAAAATGCAATTTCATCATCTTGTTATTGTGGTGTACACACAGCAAAAATCACAACTCTTCTGTGGGCGATTATAATCACTAGGATAGCAAATTCACTGAGTTTTTTTTGCTGTGCTCCTTTAAAAAAATTTAAATCTTTAAAAAAAATTCTGTCACCATCTTTTGACTGACCAAACTTTTTTTCCTCTTTCCATTTATTGGGTTGACAGGGTGGCCCAAAGGGGGGAAAAAAAAAAAATTGCTGGCATTCTGTATTTTTTTTCTAATGATGTTCACCATTCAGAATAAAAGTGTGATTTTGATAGATTTGACTTTTATGAACGGGGCAATACAAAGTATGTTTTTTTTAATTTTTATATTCATGGGGAGAGTTTTTTTTGAATCTTTTATATAGACTAAAGAAAAAAACTTTTTCTAACTTATTTACACTTTTTTTGGTCCCCATAGGGGACTTGAACTTGTACTATATGAGTGATCAAACAATTGCAATGCGATACCATAGTATTGCATTATACTGTATCGTGAGAAGCAGTTTATCAAGACGCGATACAGGTGGTCAGCAATAGAAAAGAAATGTAAAAGGGCAAAGGAGTAACTTGAAACACCTAGACCCGCAACCTACCCAGAATGAGAGATATTAACAATGTCTGCTATTATAGTCCTTCCGTGCTAAGGAACAAGGAGTTGCGCTTTCAGACATTTGGAGCATCCGGCTGCAATTTGTTTGACTGGGCATCCCCTGCTCATCAGAACAATTCTTCACATCCTCCTCTGATCCCTTTTGTTGATGAGTTTTTTATGTCCACTGTTTTATTGATGTTTTTCCTTGATCACCCCAATCCCCCCCCCCCAATCTCTGTATACTCTCCACATGAAGAAAACCCCACAAGTTTGAGATTGTATGAAATCCTGGCCACAGCTAGTCTAGCACCGATGACCAGATCTCATTCGGAGTCCCCTAAATCCCTCGATTTTCCACGGTTAGGGTGGATTCAGATGAACGTATATCGGCTGGGTTTTCACGCAGGGATGGGGAGGGGGGAGGGGAAGGGCCAGGAGCAGGAACTGAGCTCCTGCCCTCTCTCTGCCTCCTCTCCGCCCCTCTGCTCTATTTGCAATGAAAGTGACCTCTTTTTTCGCTTTCGTAGAGCTTGTTGACCGCTAGATGCTTCTGTGACGCAATAAAAGAGATGGTCGTATCAACAAATTGCCCGCTACCTGGGCCGTTCTGACCAGACTGATAGCAGGTGTTGGGACCAGTGGATGTGTGAGGGCACGATCTAGAGGCTCAGTTACAGCAAATGTGGACCGATATGTCGCAGGATACAAAATGGAACCTGTATGCCGCCATGCCTGCCTGTATCACTCTTGTATCCTAGCTAGAAGTGGTATAACAGGGTACCAGAGCCTACATGTCCTCCCATATCACATCACATATCCAAGCTAGAGGTGGTACAACAGGGTACCAGAGCCTACATGTCCTCCCATATCACATCACATATCCAAGCTAGAGGTGGTACAATAGGGTACTAGAGCCTCCATGCCCTTTAGTATCACATCTTGTATCCAAGCTAGAGACGGTACAACAGGGTATTAGAGCTTCCATGCCCATCTGTATCACATCTTGTATCTAAGCTAGAGGCGGTACAGCAGGGTACTAGAGCCTCCATGCCCGCCTGTATCACATCTTGTATCCAAGCTAGAGGTGGTACAACAGGGTACTAGAGCCTCCATGCCCTTTAGTATCACATCTTGTATCCAAGCTAGAGACGGTACAACAGGGTATTAGAGCCCCCATGCCTGTCCGTATCACATCTTGTATCTAAGCTAGAGGCGGTACAGCAGGGTACTAGAGCCTCCATGCCCGCCTGCATCACATCTTGTATCCAAGCTAGAGGCGGTACAGCAGGGTACTAGAGCCTCCATGCCCTCCCATGTCACATCTTGTATCCAAGCTAGAGGTGGTACAACAGGGTACTAGAACCTCCACGCCCCCGGTATCACATTTTGTATCCAAGCTAGAGGCAGCACAACAGGGTACTAGAGCCTCCCTTCAAGGGGTCAGTTTTCCGTGATAAATTATGCTTCTGCTCTGATAATTAATCACTTATATCAACGTTACAATCACACAGAAAGTTTCATTTATTTCCAACAACTCCTAGGTGCTTGAGTTTTTTTGACAATGAGTGTGTATAGCTTGTAAGGAAGCGCTCTCTGCACTGACACCTGTTGGTCACAAGTTGTATTGTAGCTTTATAAAAAAAATAAAATAAAAGAAGCACATAGTCTGTACAATTCTCGATAATTTATAGTTAAATATATATATTGGGGGTTAAATTTAGCACTTGAGGTCCTCTCTTTCTGACAGACGCTTAACAATATATCTTACTGATAACCCACAACGTAATCAATAACCTACAAAATAGCCATGATTAGGGAGGTCTGTACTAAGGCTGGAGGCGATGTCCTTCCTGACAACACTACTAAGCTTAATACACAGTACGCTCATTCTTCCTCGGGGTCTTGCCCTTCATTAGCTTCCTTATCTGCTGACACATTCCTTATTTGTTTTCATCAAATAAGTGAAGAATGCTGGGTGTTGTTGTCACCTACAGAACCGTTAGTCATCAACATACCGGCTGGGCTCTAGTTTCTCCTTTGGTGACATTGAGAAGGAATGTTGGCTAGTTCCTGACTGGAATAAAACGGCTAAAGACTGAATTTGCAGAGGGCAATGAGCCAGTGCATGAAGAACAATGCCTTGTAAGACACTACAAAGAAACACCAATCAAAGGGTTTGAATACCGGCAGTAACCAGTGATGAAACGGTTCTCCCTTAATTGAGCCCTCATGTGCGTAAATAAAAAACTGGACAATAAAGCATCAGATAAATTAGACGTTATATGCAGTCCTGTGCAAAAGTTTTAGGCAGGTGTGAAAAAAATGCTGAAAAAGTAAAAAAAAGTTTTCAAAAGTAGAAGTGTTAATAGTTTATTTTTTGTCAATTAAAATGAAAAGTGAATGAACAAAAGAGAAATCTTAATTATGTCAATATTTCGTGTGACCGCCCTTTACTTTCAAAACAGCATCAATTCTTTAAAGGCACACTTGCACAAAGTCAGGGATTTGGTAGGATTAAAATCAGGTGTATATAATTAACCAATCAGATAGGTGATAATGATCGTCATTTTCATATGTAGGTTAAAACACAGTCATTCACTGAAACAGAAACAGCTGTGTAGGAGGCTTAAAAGTGGGTGAGGAACAGCTAAACAATGCGACAAAAGGTGAGGTTGTGGAAGACAGTTTCATGTCACAGGTCATACACCATGGCAACAAGACATGGGGTAGTTATACTGCATCAGCAAAGTCTGCATTAGGTTAAGATTTCAAAGCAGACTGGGGTTTAAGGATGTGCTGTTCAAGCTTGTTTGAAGAAGGACATAGAAACAGGCAATGTTAACCCTTTCCAATCCACTGTCTGACCTCTGAAGACATTATGATTTAAGGCTGTACAGCTCCGATATTGGAGGACATACGTTGGGGTTCTCTTACTGCATATGGCCAGCCTCTCTGCTGTCGGAGCCTATCCAACGTGTCACCTCATGCAGTACTGGCTTTAGCCAGCATGTAGCGCCGTTGTATAAGAGCAGAAAAAGAGTAACCCCCCTAGGAAAACCAGGATACAAATTGGATTGGAAAGGGTTAAGGACCATAGATGCAGGAGTTGGCCAAGGAAACTTAGTACAGCAGATAAGAGACACATCATGCTTACTTCACTTCAAAATCGGAAGATGTCCAACAGTGCTATTAACCCAGAACTAGCAGAAACTAGTGCGACCCAGGTACACCCTCGGAGAAGTCTGGCCAGTAGTTGTCTTCTTGGAAGATTTGTGGCAAAAAAAAGTCATACCTTCGAAGTGAAAACAAGGCTAAGCAACTCAACTTTGCATGAAAACGTAGGAACTGGGGTGCAGAGAAATGGCAGCCGGCGCTCTGGACTGAGGAGTCACAAAGTAAAATATGTGGCTATAACAAATGGCAATTTGTTCGCCAAAGGCCTGAAGAGCGGTGCAATAATAAATGTCTGCAGCCAACAACGACGCATGGTGGAGGCTCCTTGCAAGTTTGGGGCTGCATTTCGGCAAATGACGTTGGGGATTTCTTCAGGATTAACGGTGTTCTCAATGATGAGAAATACAGGCAGATACTTACCCATCATGCAATAGCATCAGGGAGGCGTCTGATTGGCTCAAAATTTATTCTGCAACAGAACAACTCCTCCAAACATGCAGCCAATGTCATGAAGAACTATCTTCAGTGTAAAGAAGAACAAGGAGTCCTGGAAGCGATGATATGGCCCCCTAACTAAGAGTTCTCCAAGAGGTTGGAAACAATCTCCCTGACGAGTTCCTTCAAACAGTGTGTGCAAGTGTACCTAGAAGAACTGATGCCATTTTGAAGGCAAAAGGGTGATCACACCAAATTGTGAGGCCATTTAGATTTTTCTTTTGTTTGTTCAGTTTGCATTTGGGAAAGCATTCTTACTTTGCAGCATTTTCCCACGCCTGCCTAAAACTTCTGCACAGTACTGTAAGTGCAATCCAAGACATCAGTACAGTAGAATTCCTGTAGTCTGGCTTGTAATAAACCGGTTGTCCAGTTGGAATAGTAGATCGGCAGAGGTCCACTTCCAAGAAGCCATTTATCACCTTAGGCGTCTGCGCTGTCTACAAGAGAGCGTGCACAGGGGTGAGAGGTCAGCGATCAGACTGTACACTGCTGCCCCTGGACCTGCACGCTGGGCGAGTGTGTTCCCAGAGTCTGTGCTGCGTATAGTATGTGCAGGAACGCAGACACCAGGGGAGGAGCAAGGAGCTTCTGCTAGTCTTGACTGGAACGTCACAGCGATTGATGGCTGGGTTGCTGCCTGGCCTGAGGTGTTCACGCCAGGTAATGATTTTATACCATTAATATGGTCGGTAAAAAGTAAATACAGGCATCGGCCCTTAGAGTAAATTATTATTGACTGAGCCAGTGGCTCACCCACCAGATGACAACCCCATAAAAAAAAAAAAAAGTCAGCTCACTAGAGGTCCAGCTACTCCAGTGATCCCAAAACTGGTGCATCTAGAATGGCTATGCAGATACTCACCCACAACATTATTGATTTCTATGGGATGGAGGAAAATAGTCCAGAGCATTGATCAACACCTATCCCATACAAGTGAATGGAGCACCAGTTGAACATGTGCACTGCTATTCTCTTGATATGGGGCATTTGGGTGCACTGGTCGCAAAAGCACTGGGGGTCCAAGTGGTTGGAACCCCAGCGATCAGATATTTATGCCCTACCGTGTGGATAGGGAGGGGTTAAATATCTTTCATGGGAAGACCCATTTAACTCAAATTTTATTTCTCCCTTCAAGTCTTCCTAACAAATGTCTTCTCACAATATTTCCAAAACAAGACATCTTCCATTCGGTCAACCCTCCGAAAGGCAGAGCGTAACGTACAATGTTGCCAAGCAGCGGTCAGTGAATGTGTTGGGTTGAGGATGATCAGAGAGGTTAACTACTTATGTCCTGAACTAGTAAACCCTTATGAAAGTTGTGTTCCTGCAAACTATTTCATGCGCCCGCACTGGGATCACTCCCGCACTCCTCGTCCTGAGCGACTAAGAAATTGTTGGCATTCAGACTGCATCATCAAGACCCACAAATAGGCTGTAACTGTGGGGAATGTGCGTCCATGGGAATGTATTTCCAGCCGCTCTCCCGCTGCTGTTTGTGGATTACTGACAGGATATGAGAAGATGAAGTTACAATGTAAGCACTGTAGGCCTGGATGTGTGATGTAATGCATCCGCTGAAGTGTGAGCAAACTAATCTGTGACACTTTAAAAAGGGGGCGTATATGCGAGGGTATCACATCAGACTACTTTTAGGACTTTTAAAACTTGTTTAGAACCCCTCCACAACTAGTTAATACACTTCATCACTTTTGGAAAGCATCTGTTATAGCTTCTAATTGTCACTTCACTAAATAGACTGGCTCGGCTTCAATCCATCTAGCAGCCCACTTATGCTCTTTCCTAATGGCCTGCAACTCACATCCCCCATTATTACATCCTCTCACTCTTGTCCACAAGACTTCTCCCGTGCTGCACCTATTTAGTGGAACTTGCTGACCTGCAGCATTAGACTTGTTGTTCCTGACCTTCCCGATTTTAAGTGTTACATAACTATAATCCATGGCGCATACACAACCTGCACTGGTCACAGATATTTTTTCTCCATCCTGTCCTCAAATAGTCCATTATAGATTATATATACACACTATCTACTTTATATCCATTTTGGCTCAAGTAGCAGCTGGTGAGGGGTTTATTAGCTGTATATTCGCCATACTGACACAAAGTGCGGGTCTCCTGGACAATATTATCACAGTGTACCTATTTTGTCTCTCCTCTCATTATTTAGATTGCAGGCTCTTAGGGACAGGGCCTCACTCCCGTAGAGTGTCAGGTCTTATGCGCAGGGACCTCTTTTTGCGTTTTCCTTGTTTGTCCATTTGTTTCAGTTACTCATGTTTTCTTGTTAATTACAGTACTGTGCAAAAATTTTAGGCTGGTGTGGAAAAAATGTTGCAAAGTGAGGGCGGCTTTGGACGACCGTATATCGTCTGCGTTTTCACGCCGAGCAGGGGGCGGAGGATGGAAGAGCCAGGAGCAGGAACTGAGCTCCCGCCCCCTCTCTGCCCCTTGCCACTATTTGCAATAGGAGGGGGCTAGATGGGGGCGGAGCCAAGTCCCGGAGCTTAGTTCCGCCCCCGTCCCACCCTTCGTATTGCAAATAGTGACAAGGGGCGGGAGCTCAGTTCCTGCTCCTGGCTCTTCTATCCTCCACCCCCTGCAGCCAAGGACACCGTATATTGGCGTGAAAACCCAGCTGATATAAGGTCGTCTGAATAAGCCCTAAAGGCCCATTTAGACAACGATTATCGCTTAAAATTCGCTATAAAGCCATCTTTTGAGCGATAATCGTTGTGTCTAAATGTGTCTATCTTTCAGTTTTCTACTGAACGACAGTCTTCAGTACTGCTTGAAAACCATTGTTCAGCAGAACAGCTGATAAGCAGGACCACACTGTGTTCTGCCCAGGGAGAGCTGATTAGAGCTGATAACATTGTATCAGCTGTTCTCAGCTGTCAGCCCAGCCAGCAGATCAAGGCGAAAGTAATTAGGGAACAGCGGGAGGTGTGTATCCTGATTAGGCATTAGCGGCAAGTTGTAGGTTATGCAAAATGATCGCTCAAAAGCCATCTTTTGAGCGATCATCTTTGCAGTGTTAATGCACCCTAAGAATGCTTTCAAAATAGAAGCAGTAATAGTTTATTTCTGTCAATTGCCAAAATGCAAAGTGAACGAACAAAAGAGAGAAATCTACTGTATTTTTCGGACTATAAGACACACCCAATTTTATTAAACACTAACTCACCACATACAAGTGTAGTAATACATGACCCCTTCTAGCTGCTTCCTGCTTACATGGTTATGACATCATCTATGGTCCTGCTGCTACTGCAAGACCTTTGATCTCTGCTCTTGTCTGTCCCTTGTGTACAAAAGGAGAACCTGCACCCCAGCAGAGATATGGGTGATCTCTAGAGTTCTCTGCACTGATCAGGCAGGGAGAGGGAGGACTGTGCAGCCGCGGTATGCATGCTAGCAGAATTCTCACAATGACTGGGCAGTGCCGGATTATTAGGGCAGTGGTCAGGGGTCTCTGGATCTATGAAACCCCCCTGTCTTTGAACAATTAGGCACAAACGCTTTTCAGCAAGATTTGGTGTGGCTGCCCTTTGCCTTCACAGCAGCATCAAACTGCCTTCTGTTACAGCCAAATATTTCATTGTGACTCATCAGTCCAGAGCGCCTGCTGCCATTTTTCTGCACCCCAGTTCTTATGTTTTCATGCACAGTTGAGTTGCTTGCCCTTGTTTCTGCATAGATGGTAAGGCTTTTTGACCACAATTCTTCCATGAAGGCCACTTCTGGCCAGACTTCTCCGAGCAGTTGGAGGGTGTACCTGGGTCCCACGGGTCACTGTCAGTTGTGAGCTGACGGCGCTGCAGGTTATCTTCTGATTTTGAAGTGAAGTAAGTTTCCTTGGCCGACCACTGCGTTTACAGTCTTCAACGTTGCCCATTTCTTTGTGCTTTGGCAAAAGAGCTTGAATAGCACATCTGGAAACTCCAGTCCTCTTTGAAATATTTGCCTAAGAGCCCTTGCTGATGCAAAATAACTACCTTGTGTTGCTGTGCTCATTCTTGCCATGGTGTATGTCCTGTGATGTGAAACTGTATTCCACAACCTCCCCTTTGTAGCAGAGTTTTCCTCACTGACTTTTAAGCCTCCTACACATCTGCTTCTGTTTCAGTTGATGACTATTTCAACATGAAAATAATGATCATTATCACCAGTTTGGTATAATTGGTTAATCAAACACCCAACTATAACCTTACAAAATCCCCTCACTGTGTTTAAGTGTATCTAGAAGAATTCATGTGGCTTTAAAAGACAAAGGGCGGTCACAGCAAATATTGATTTGATTTAGATTTCTGTTCATTCTCTTTGCATTTTAATTGACAAAAATAAACTATTAACACTTCTATTTTTAAAATAATTTTTACTTTGCAGCATTTTTTTCACACCTGCCTAAAACTTTTGTACAGTACTGTAACATTCCCAATTGTAAAACGCTGTAGAATAGGTGAATGCCACATAAATATAGATTATTAGTAAAACCGATGTTACTCCACAATGTCGTCTCTTGGGAGTGTTCCGTTAATTGACATCTCCTGCTTTACCATAATCTATTGTTATAGAAGCTATGTGTGAACAAGTCTAAGGGCTCATGCCCACAACAGTGACGGACTCAGTTTGCGGAATATCGTAGCGGAGTCTGTCACAGCGTCCCCCCCTCCCCCCAAAGACCCCATACCCACCTCCTGGATCCGCTGTGCGTGTCCTGCCTGACGCGCTGATGCGCATACACAGTACAGCGCATGACGCGGCCGGCGGTGGGCAGGGTTGCATATTCGGGCGATACTTCCGCTGTACTGACAGTTGAAGTATAGCGTGACAGCCAACTTCCATTTACTACAATGGAAGCCGGCTGCGGCAAATAGGACATGCCGCGGTTTATTTCCCGCTGCGGAATTCCGCAGCATGGACATTCAGCTATTAGGTTCAATAGAACCGAATAGCTGCGGTGTAACGCTGCAGATTTCTGTCGCGTGTAACGTGATGGAAATCCGGCCGTGGGCATTAGCCCTAAGAGCATCATTTATGACTGAATAGGTCTATGGCGTGGAGCTTGAGGTCTTCTTCAGATGGGGCTTTGACCAATCCCTTTCACTACTGCTCAGTAATGAATGAGATATCAATGTGGGTCAGTCGTTATCATGTTAAGGAAATTTGAAAATTATGATTATGGCGGCTAAACAGGGCCAATCCCATTCAAAGGGGAATCAAGCCAAAACGAACTTGTGATAGGCCATAGATACAAGGGAGAAGAGGACATTGGTGAAGATGGACATCAAACAACAATTGAAGGGCTATATAGAGAGATCAAGCCTCTGTGTCTGCAATGTCCGAATAGTCTCATCTACAGGAAAGCAAATGGCAATTACTCAATGTATCACTATAAGTATTATACACAAATTTCAATACCTCATCGATGGTGTTCTCATCCTTCTTCAAAGCTGTAAGTAAAAAGAGAAGAACATGTTAGAGACAAAACTAAGAAACCCAGATGCTTCTAGAGATTCAATCAGAAACTCCAAGAATATGAAATAGAAGCTGCAGATACTCACCCATTGTGGCACATGGAGATCATAAAGGGGTTCCTTGTTAACTACCTCCATACCACTACTAAGCAAAGCTGTATACAGATCCCATCTCCATGTGAATACAAAGGATTGCAGGGCAATCACTGAACTCAGTGTACTTAAGGTACCTTTACATGGGATGACTATTGTCTGAGTAATGGCTGAGTAAGCAAACAATAGTCTTTCAGTGTAATCACAGCCACCAACTAAGCGATAAGTGGCCAGTCGCTTTGTTTCAGTTTCCAAAAAAAAGTTACTGCTTGATCAAAAGTGGTCTGGTGTGAAGTCACAGTCGTTCATATTTGAACAACTTTACATGGAGATCCCTTTATGAACAATATCCCAGCAAACTACTAAAGAACAATAAGTACTCCATATAAAAGCAGATGAATGACTGTCGTTAAGGCCCATTTAAGCGCTGCGGAATAAGTTGGCGCTATACAAATAAAGATTATTATTTACACGTAATGATTATATCGCTCAAAATTCATTCAAAGTCCGAAAATGAGCGACAATCGTTACATGTAAACGCATGCATAGTGCACTTTTCACTTGAACGATGATTTTAAGGCGAACTTAAAGTATCTCTCACTAGGAGGCGGCAGATAACATTGTAACCTGCCAGCAGCCGCGAAGAGAATAATGCAGCTGTTTGCACAGCTTGGCGTAAGATTAATCACATGCTAGGCTCTGCAAACAACCCCTGGAGGCCCTTTTACATGCACATGATGATAAAGTGTTAATGGCCATGAACACTTTCTGCAAATAGATCGCAAAATCTTTCAATCTTTCAGTTGTTTGAAAGATTATTTTAGTGTGTAAATGGGCCTTTGGTCACTCAGAAAAGTCATTGAAACGTACAATCTGAATAATAGTTGTTGCCTAAAAAGGTACCTTTAGTAAATAGAAGATCTACCCAATAAGGGGACATCCCTATACCTTCATCTTCTTGGCCACTGCTGCACTCACGGTCCTGCAATTGGCCACATCAGGGCCACGTGTGTGGTAAGGTACAGAAGTAAAGAGGCCCATGAAATTGAGAAGCGATAAGTAAATGGAGGGTCTAGGGTCTGAATTTTGGGGTCTGTCCGGCAGTGAATATTAGGCACATATAGCAACATAGGATCTCAAAATTATGTCACGCATGTACACACACAGCACTCAGAGGTGCATTTAAAAAGTTTGCTATAGGACAGCAACTTCGAGTTACAACCTTGGTATACATAGATGGACAGAGGAGCTACACTCCAATGAGGCTGTGACAGTAATAATACGGTAGCTATTAGATATGATAGATACCATGCTACCACAACTAATAAGCAACACACCCGCTGTCTTAGGGGTCATATATATATATATATATATATATATATATATATATATATATATATATATACTCCCTATATTCAAAACACCTCCCTGCATCTCAAAAATAGCTCCAGAATCCGGCTACTCTTAGGCCAGTCTCACATGGGCAAATTTGAATAATGGAATCCGCGGATGGCATCTGCATGGTGGATCCACAGCAAGCGGCATGCATTGAAGTTATGCAAAAAATTGCTTTTTCCTTCACATTAGCGGAAACAAATTGGGATTTCCGTGAGCGAAGGAAAAAAATCACAGCATTCTCTATTTTGCTGTGGACTCTGTGCCGACAGCCTCCATTGAAGTCAATGGACGTTGTCTGATCCGCAGCCCATCCGCAATGGGCCGGATAGGCCGCGGGTACCCGAGTCACTACCTAGCGACTCTGTACTTCGCATGTATCCGAGTATCCATGGTCATTCGCAGTACAAGAAAAGAAGCTACGTGAGGGTCGCCAACTGAGGTTACAGCCGAATTCCACTGCGGGTTCCCCGAATCTGCCGAATCTGACTCGTCCGTGCGAGACCTGCCATACTGTTGCCCTGATCCATTTTCAACTCTCTACTAATCTGTCTTCCCCTCACTAAACTCTCCCTTCTCCAACCTACCCTGAATACAGCAGCTAGGCCAATCTTTTTGTCCCACTGCTCCACCGAAGCCTCCACCCTGCCAGTCACTGCACTGGCTGTCCATCCATGGTATCACTTAACTCATCGCTCTCATCCATAAAGCTCTCCACAGAGCTGCACCGTCCTATATCTCCTGCCTCATTTCTTTCCACCACCCTGGGCTCTCTATTCTACTAATGATCTTCGACTAAAGGCCCTTTTACACGGAATGTTATTATTAAAAAAAAAATCGTTCAAATGAGCGAAAGTGAATCATAATCGTTCAGTTCAAATGTAGCCAGCAATCGAATGACAAACGATAAATCATTCACTTTTCGTTCTTTTTATGCAGACTTCAGATAGTTGCTCTTCTCCGAACAGCTGCCTGCTCACAGAGATCTCCAGTGCGCTCCTCCTCCATTCACTGAAGGACTATTACTCCATGTATGAAAGCGTAGGAGCAATAGGACGACTGTTGGGCGCAGTTTTCCCACGTAAAATACCCCAAACTCCTCTGTAATTCTCTCAGTTCCATCTCCAAGAATCTTCCCATGCTGCACCAGTTCTTTAGAATGCGCTACCCCAGACAATCAGATTAATTCGAAACACTAACAGTTTTAAACGGACCTTAAAAACACCTCTTTTTAGGGAACTTTACCATATTCCCTAATCCAAGGGCTATTGGAGACAATCCGATATATCGTTTCACTAGATCGTTCGTTTGTGCAGCCTGTTTATAAGGCAGATACATTGTTGGCTCGTTGAAACGAGAAATCATTCAGTCATTCACATTCACTGTATAAGTGACAGAGAGGGCCTGAACAAGTGCTGTTTAAACTGAACGATAAGTGAATGAGCCAACAATGATTTTTATGCATTGAATAAGCGAAAAGCGAACGATTATGGTCCGGTCGTTGGCTCGTGTTTAGACTGAACAGTTGTTCACTTTCGCTCATTTGATATCGTTCTGTCTAAAAGCACCTTACTCTTCTGTTTACCCCTCTTCTACATTCTCGCTCAGAACCCGACCCCTTCATCCCACTGTACCTCCCACACCCTATTGCATTTCGCATACTGTATATACATATATACATACTGACTGACGACCAGCTCATACAGTTTACTGCATACTACCCCTTGTAGAAAGCACTTGTTGCAGCAGTGCTGCGATCGCTGTTGGGTTGATGGAGTCCGGTGCGGGTGTTAAACATCTTCTAGCTTTGTAGGGGTGATACAATGCGTTCACATCTGTGGGTGATTAGCTGGCTATTTAGCTGGGATGGATGGGAAGCTAAGGTGCTTTTAATTGTCATTTGCTCACTGTCTGAGCTGACAGTTAGTGGCTCCCGTGGACAGCGTGGTATCCACTGTTCCTTACTCCGGACGGCTCTGTGTGCTGCGGCTTATTCTACTAAAGCTAAATGTTGTGTTTTATTTTGTTTTGTCCTTTATCAGTTTGGCCAAGTAGGGTTACCTAGGTCCCAGGAATGAGTGCAGGCCCACATCTATCGACGCGATCAGTCTGTTAGGCAGGGCCCTCTCCCTCGTTTGTTACGTATTTAGGGAAAGACTTCCCATTTATTATTTGTTGGTTTGTTTTGGCCACCGCACTGTGAGCAATTATTGTGCACGTCTGTGGGTGCTGGTCCAGCATGTCCTTTGCAGATGTAACAGCACTTTTACCTCCTGCGTCATCCCCATTTCCTCCTAGATTGTAAGCACTTGTGAGCAAGACTCCTATTACTCAAACTGTATGTATAAGAGGTTTCATTTTATCTGTATACGTCCCCTGTAATTTGTAAAGTGCTGCGGAAAACGTTGCCGCTATATCAAATTATCACGCTCCAGACTTGACGATTGAAAATGATGATGATGAAAGAATCAGCACATCACATGACATAATGCAGACTATTTGATGGATGCATTAGTGTTGCAGAAAGCGGCTGCGATAGTCCTGACACTGATGCAGTTGGGTCACATGACCTGACTGCGGGAGATTTTTTCGAAGTGTATTTGTACGATGAACCAGCCCTGACCATTACGGGGCTATGGATGGCTTTTAAAGTGTACCGATCAATATCTGCATTAACTTTCAATTAAGGATGTTGGAGTTTACTGCTTAGTGTGTTGGATGAATAAATGATACATTGCACATTACTCTGGACAAGTTGAGCACTGAAAACACACCGCGTTTACTCGGTTACCGTACGCTGCGTGTTTATTTATTCAGAAGAATGTGGACCCGATTTCTAAGATGTATTTATTTTCCACTCATCGGGGGCTATAAAAAGTCAGGTGAACTAATGGAAATCCTTATAGTGCACCATTCCGAAATATTAAATATTAAAGAGCATTTCCCTTTAAGCCCATAAAATAGTTGTTTTCTTTCAAGTTATTAAATATTCCATCCTGTCCTTTCGCACAATAGATTATGGGAAAGCTGAGTGACATACTCAGAAATGACTAGAGGGGGCACCACCGGCGCCTCATGGAGTTATCACCCCTAAACCTACCATTGAAGTTGAAACCTAGGAAATGAGGACTGCATTGGACTCCGCTCCATCCCCTACTTTATTGATCTCTGTATACTCTATCATTGTATTAGTTGGGCAGTATATGGCGAGAGGGATGTCCATGGAAAGTAATGTACAGGGCACCATGAAACCTAAAGACAACCCTGGATTTATTGTTCAGGACTAGAAATGAGCAAACTGGACATGTAGAACCCAAATTCAGGTCGAACTTTACTAAAGGTTCGGTTCAGCGAAAACAAGAACCTCAGGCGATTCGTTTCTGCCGAACTAGAAGTTCATAAAAACTCCTAAATTGAAGACAGTCTAAAAACATGGTGGTGGTGATGGTCCTTCAATGGAAATATCAGTGGTTAGTACTGTTGCCTTGTAGTGTTAGGGCCGCAGGTTCGAATTTGACCAAAGACAGCATCTGCATGGACTTTGTAAAACTCCATAGATGTGGTCTATGGTGAGATTTGAACCTAGGACTCCAATTGTCAGGCAACAGCCAGCAAGCTTCTGCTTCTTTCTTCCTCCTTCACTTTCTTCTTCTACTCCTGAAGAGGAGGGAGAAACATAGTGAATGACTGGAGGACACTGTTGTCTTGCAGTGCTGGACTCCAAGGACAGCATCTGTATGAAGTTTGTATTTCTTCTTGTTCTCCTCCTCGCCCGAAGTAGGAAGAAGAAAAGAGAAGGAAGGGAGAAGCAGCAGCATGGTGGCTCAGTGGTTGGCACTGTTGCCTTGGAGCACTGGCTTCTTAGGTTCAAATCTGACCTAGGACAGCATCTACATTTAGCATTTTATAAAGTCCATGCAGATGTGGCACAGATTAGTACCTAGGACCCCAGCACTGCAAGGCAACAGTACTAACTACTGATCTACATCCGCTGAAGGACCACCACTACTGTTCAGAGCACTTAGAGGTTTTTAGGAACTTCCGGTTTAGTTTGAACTAATTGAGACCAATCCGTTCTTGACAAAATTCAGCAAACCAACTTTTGAGAAGTTCGCTCATCTCTACTCAGGACTACAGGAAAGTTAGGTGACAACCCAAGTGGGAACTATGATATCCAGCTTTCCCAGAAGATATATGTAAACCAGGACTCAATTCTAATATTTACTAGGATTTTTTGTGCTTTTAAACATTTTACTTTTTCAAACTCAAGCCCAAGATCCAGAGTAGACATCCAATTACCTTTAGCTCTACTTAAATCGTATTTTCAACGTTCTACTTTATTTTACTGTTTATATTACGGTATGTATAGATTTAATGCAATTTAAGAAAAACACACACACACCTAACTCTAAATGCATTGTACTTGTCTGGGTTACAGCCTGTATTCTCCAGAGCTGCATTCACAATTTTGCTCTTTGCTACTGGAAACAGTCAACAAGCTTGTTGTCAGACACACCCCTAACAGTAACAATACATTGGAAACAGTTTTTATTTCCTGCATGAGATTTTTATATGTTGTTCAGCATGAAGACAAAACTTCCTAAAATGCGAAGCTCTGTGTAGAAACTGAACTGGTAGTGAATGTTGGGAAATTTCAGCTCCAAGCCTGCAGAATTATGAATGCAGCTTTGATCAACAGCTATTAAGGATACTCGCTAAGGCACTACTCGTCCGAGTAATGTGCCTTAGACGAGTATCTCCCTGCTCGTCCTTAAAGATTCAGGGACCGCTGCGGCTGACAGGCGAGTCGTGGCGGGGAGCAGGGGAGAGCGGGCGGGAGAGAGGGAGAGAGAGATCTCCCCTCCATTCCTCCCCGCTCTCCCCCGCCCAGTGGCGGCCCCCGAATCTTTAAGGACGAGCAGGGAGATACTCGTCTAAGGCACATTACTCGGACGAGTAGTGCCTTAGCGAGTATACTCGCTCATCCTTAACAGCTATGTCTCCCAAGCTCCCTCCCAATGAGTGTGCATGTATTCTCAATAGAGAGAGAGGAATAAGGGTAATTGCTCACGTGCAAACACGAACCCTGACAGGGTACTGAGTAGAGATGAGCGAACCTACTCGTTTCGAGTAATTACTTGATCGAGCACCACGATTTTCGAGTACTTCAGTACTCGGGTGAAAAGATTCGGGGGGGGGGGGAGCAGCGGGGAACAGGGGGGAGCCCTTTCTCTCTCCCTCTCCCCCCCCCCCCCCACTCCCCGCTGCAACCCCCCACTCACCCACGGCGCCCCCCGAATCTTTTCGCCCGAGTACGGAAGTACTCGAAAATCGCGGTACTCGGGCAAAAAAGGGGCATGGCCGAGTAGGCTCGCTCATCTCTAGTACTGAGCGAGACATTTTCTCATTAGTGGTTTCAGTTCACTAGTTAGAGTTTCACTATGGGGCCCCTATAATTTCTGTGTATGACCTTTTTTTAGACAGAACCCCCAAAAAATATGACATGTGTGCATGGATCCTCAATGTAATGTCCATCCCCAGTAATCTGAAATACTGAATTTTGGCGTAGCCCCAAAAACATCTGCAAGAGAGTTTAGAAATATGAAAAAAAGTCTATGGAATTAGTAACGTCAACAATGGGTTTAATAAATGTTCCCCAGAGAAGCCAGACCTCCACATAGTCCTTCTAAACATAGCGTCGTGTAGCCGTCACATCCCGGGCCCAGGAATACTATTTATAACAGCAGAGATTTATACACAAGAGCATCACTCACACCCGGACCGCTAAGATATTACTTCCATTAACGGTTCTAGAATACTTGCACTGCATAATCCCCGTGATGGCACAAATAGGAAGATATATCTGGTTTCCTGTGTTCAGTATTGATCACACTAGTATAAAACCAGTATAAACCCTGCATACATCCATCTAAAAGGGATAGGAAAAGTATGAAAAATATATATTAACGTGCCAAAAAGTTATGGGGCAGTAACGAATATTGTATAGGACCCCCTCTAGCTTGAAAAAAGTGCCTCGACTCAGTGTGACATTGATTCCACAACTGGATGGAAGATGTCTGCAGTGATGCTGAGCCATGCCATCTGGATAGCCACCCACAGCTCCATGGCATTTATAGGTGGAGGATCTCGGGTGCGGATGGACCTCTCCACCACATGCTATAATGGTTCATGTCAGGTGAATGTGCAGCCACACTATTCATAGGAACTCTTCAGAATGAGCCTCCAACCAATTCTGGACAACTTGGGCCTGAAGGTATGGTGCATTATCCCATTATTGTGGGTATATGAAGTCCATGAAGCAAATGGTCATCAAGCAGTGAAACGAAGTAAGCAATGGACAATGATGTATTTAGGTGGACCAGTATACCCAACCCATGAGAACACACCCCACGCCAATATGGAACCACCAGCAGCCTGCACAGTGTTTTGTTGATGACTTGGGTCCATGACCTCATGGGACTGGGGGACACATGGACACACGGACACACACACACACGAAACAATTAGTACTGTGACTCATCAGAGCATGCCACGTTGCCAGTCCGCTAGAGGCCAGTTAGCAACCTCGCGAGCCTAGATGAGGTGTTGTGTCCGATGTCGTGGTGTTGGCAGAGGCCCTCTGTTGTGTCTTCTGCTCCCATATCCCATGGAAGATAACCCTGCAGCACCCAGGGTGGAATATGCGTGTGGGGCCTCCAGCATTGAAAATACATGATTGTTGCCGAAGCGGCTTGTCCATTTGCACAGACAATTCTAGCCAGATACCGGTAGTCGTCATCATTTAGCTCCTATAGGTGGCCACGGAGCTGTCCACTGTGGGTGGTAAGGACAAATTCCCAGTATGCATATGACATGTGGATCAAGGAATGTTAGATATCCGCAGAACATTGGAAATGGAATACCCACTATCATGCCTCGTTCAACACCAATTCATGTCTCCTTGCAATTAGAACGCTGGCCAGTGTTCAAGCTCACTCACAAGATAACACCTCATGACTTATACAGGTGTGGGTGTTCCTAAGCAGTTAGCTGAGGTAACGCCACTTCATAATCAATTTATATACCGCTATCTCGTGACTTTTGGCAGATCAGTGTACTATATACAGCCACCAAAAAAACATTATGACACCATTTTCACAGAGGAGGGTGGAGGTTGTGGTGCTTGCTGTTTTATTTGCTCCACATCTGCTCCTACAGTGAATACACAAAGCTAAGTGGACATTTAAGAGGTTTACAAATTTAGGAGTTAGATGATTATCTCATTCCAAAAAGAAGGCCATTACCATTGCATTGCCCCATGCCATTTGTTACTATAAGAGGAACCATTCTTCGAATGCTTCTCCGCAGGTTTTGGAACAGGTCACTTTCAGGTAGAAATAATGTGCGGAGTCATTTCTTTACATACGGTACCTTTATAGTAATCCAGGTTTGTGAGCGGAAAGTGAACCAACCTTTCATTTCAAAACGAGGGCCAGCACTGCCACGGGAGATGAAAGACCAGAGGTCACTCGTAACCCCAGTACCATTATGGAGGACAGGTGAATGAGGGAGCTTCTGGGAATTCAGAATTGTATCTTCATACTCACAAAGAGAACAAACTTCTTTGTTCGGACCGCTACAGTCCCTAAACTCTAGAAGAGGTTATTGTTGCTGGAAGGGGGTAGAAATACAACTCTGCACATTTTCGTCCACTTGTAATATGATGTTCTCCTACAGTAAGTACACCCTGAAGTATTCGGCAGGAAGAGGAAGATTAAGATAAGGAGGCACCCGGCATGTACTGAAATAGCACACAGGTAACGAGTTTGAGGTCAATCCGGGACAGAAGCAAAACTTTATTATCTGCACTCATAAACTCAGCACTGTAGGATTTATGGGACTCATCTTTGTGTGTGGCTCAAGGGTCCTCACTGTATCTTTCCAAAGTAACGACCCTGACAAATAAGCCCCTACAGTGGAAACAAAGCTCCCAAGACACCCAACATGTAGAGGGAGCGGAAACACACAGCAATTACAAGTGGGATGCAATTCAAGACAATAGCTGCGCCATCAAAAGGTCAAAAGCAAATACTTACAGAATAGATTAAAAAAAAAAAATCATGGAAATAGCTAAAAGGGATGTAAAGATCTGGAAAAAGAAATAACCCCCCCCCCCCCCCCCCCCAAAACCCTAATGAATATTAACCCTTTAATGACCAGTGCTTTTTTTTTTGTAGAGATTTTATGAAGAGCCGTAACTATTTTATTTCTTATGCTATCAAAATAATTTCCACTGCATTCTTTCTAAGACACGACAGCTATTTTTTTATAATATAGATTTTTGCTCTTTTTTTTTTTTTTTTTTAGAGTTTAAGTAGAATATAATATATAATAACTGTGAATTTTCACAATTTAATTTGTCAGAATGGGTTCCCCATTTTGTTTCTTGGCTCATCTCGAAATAGTTAGGCCGGTCTCATACGAACGATTCAGATTCCGCGTGCCGAAGCTCGCAATGGCCGGCGACCCTGCCTACCTTCTTCTCCTGTACTGCCGCTGACCGATGACACTCACTGGTCGGTCATGCGCAGTAGAGATTTTTTTTTCAAATATCTGTATTTCCCGCCCCATTGTTATGTCAATTGCGGAGGAGCTGCGGGTCGGACGGCCTCCATTGTCTTCAATAGAGGCTGTCTGTGCGGAGTCCGCAGCAAAAATAGAGCATGCTACAATTTTTCCTCCACCTGCAGAAATTGCGATTAGTCTCCGCGATTGTAAAGAAAAAAGCAAAAGTACATGCCTTTCAATGCATGCCGTTCGCTGCGGATCTTCCATGCGGACGCGGATTCCGTAATAGAAATCCAGACGTGTGAGACCGACCTTAGACTGCGTGGTAAGTTCAGTTTTCTTCCTCCATTTAGGGAGCAGGAAAGGGGAATCCCCTGGCCAAACAGATCAGTCTTATGACGAAACCAAACAGCGCCCAACTGACACCATTGACCATAATGGGGTCCAATCGGTTTCTACTCAATTGCCCGGCATTCTACCAAATGTAAAAAGGGCTCCATAGACCAGGTGAATATTTTAAGTTTTATTCAGATGACAGTATGGACAGCGCATGGACACCCGCCGACATGATGTCTAACCTGCATGGACAATGCATATTGTGTGTCCTATTCTTGTCCATGATACGATAGGACATATGCCCCCTGCACACGAGTGGAAATTCCACGGCGGGATTTCCCGCAGAATTTCCGCCTGTGCCTGCTGCCATAGGACTGCATGCATGCCTGCAATCCTATGCACAGAGCCGCGATTTGTCCGTGCGAAAACAAATGCGGAAAACAAATTGCGGCATGTTTTATTTCTGTGCGAGTCTCGCACGCTAACTGGACAGAACGCTAACTGAGAATACGCCTGTATGAATAAGCCTTAAGAATATGTACATCTGTAAGCACAGGCACTTATTAGGGATAGCCTGTTAGGGTAAATCAGTGGTATCTAGAGCTGAGCGAGCATTGTCCTTAGCGAGTATCTCCCCGCTCGGCAGAGAAGGTTCGGCTGCCGCCACGGGTGACAGGTGAGTTGTGGCAGTCAGCAGGGGGGAGCGCGGGGGGCTTAGATCTCCCCTCCGTTCCTCCCCGCTCGCCGCTGGCAGCCAAATCTTTGCTCCCGAGTGGGCAGGTACTCGCTAAGGGCAATGCTCGCTTGAGCAATTGCCCTTAGCGAGTATACTCGCTCATCTCTAGTGGTATCATAAAAGGCAGCTCTGGGGACTTGTGTGGATCATGTGGAGAGTGCTGGAAATCACTGCTAGAAGAAGGTCTGGTCGTGGCACTGAAAGGGTTAACTGGTAAGTATGACCCCCAGGGACAGAACTGTAAAATGTTGGAAATTACAGCCACAATAATCTGCACAAAAACCTCCAACTACAAAAGTTACAGATACTGGAAAAAAGTCAAATTTCTTACATAGCACGAGAGCATCAGCATACCATACATGTAGTAATGCTCTGCTCTGTAAGGGTACTAGAGTTGTGTGGAGTCTGCTCTGCAATGTCAAGATATATCTGTTCCCCCTCTCCTCCTACAATATATGTATAAAGGTTTCCATCATGTCCCGTCCCCCCCTTTCTTCTCTCCTTCTGTAACATATATAGAGGTTTCCATCATGTCCCTCTTCTGCCTTCTCTCCTCTATGTAACATATAAAAAGGTTTCTATCATGTCCCTCCTCTCCTCCTGTAACATATATAGAGGTTTCCATCATGTCCCCCTCTCCCTTCTCTCCTTCTACTAATTATATATATATAAAGGTTTCCATCATATTCTTCCTCTCCTCATATAACATATAGAAGGGTTACCATTAGAGATGAGCGAGCACGCTCGGATAAGGCAGGTACGCGAGTGAGCATCGCTCTTCTCAAGTAACTGCATTCTTGTCTGAGCAGGCTTGGGGGTGAGGGGGGAGAGAGTGAGAGGGGTTTCTCTCCCCCTGTAGACTTTTGGCACACTAGTATAACCACGACTTGGGAGCAACTCACTTCTGACAGCACACAGACATTCATCTGTGTGCTGTCCAACATGCATGGACTATGCACACTGATGTGCATTGGCGTGTCCTATTTCTCATATGTGAAATGCACAGTAATAGGACATGCCACGAGTTTATTCACATAGACCACAGGTCCATGTGAAAACAAGCATCTGCGTGTACTGCTTCATAGGCTAAAATAGGGCCATGTGCTGAAAATATGCTTGTGCGTCACTTGCCTAATGGTCCTTTCACATGCGCCAATGTGTAAGGCCTTAAGGCTAGATGCACACTAGCATAAAAAGTCTGCTTTTCATATGTGTGCAGTTCCTAACATAATCTATATGCGGTCTGTGTCTCCGTTCTCTTACTTCAATACGTCATCCGGTTTTCATGTCAAAAAAAAAAAAAGAAAAAAATAAAAAAAACAGGTACAATTCCTTTTCTCTTCATCTCTTAAGAAAAACGGACAGCATGTGGATGACATCTGAGTGCTGCCAATTTCCCTTGTACTCCCCCCATTGACTTGAATAAACAAGTTTGTCAGCGAACTGCATCAGAATAGTACAAGTCATGAGCTTTTTCTCATAATCTATGCAAAAGAAAAAAAAATAATAAGTGCACCTAGCCACATTAAGTAATTCAGGACCCTGTGCCGTCTGAGTCTAGTAAGTTTTTTACTCGAACAGCACACAGACTTTAAAAATCGCTAGCGTGCCAGAGGTCTAATTCTGCCACTCGCCCCTTTCTAGGAACAGTCGGACCCCCAACTTCCCGATCAAACATTAATGGCCTATCCTAAAACTAAAACAAATCCCACCTTCTACACTTGCTTGTTCGCGGCTGGGTCCAGAGCAGAGGATCCCCCCTGTGACGCCAAATCTAACCGGCTAATAAGCAGGATATTGAGATCATCTAAAAAGCCCAAATGATGAGGAATTAAATCCATCTCCATGTTATAAACCACACAGCACGTTACAGTAGCCCAGGCTCTCATGTCAGAAGAGGACACCATGCCAGCATCTTGGATGCAGCAGCCTGTAGGGTTGAACATTTTGGCAGCCAGTATCTGGCACCTGATCCTCCTCACATTTTCCAAATGTAAATCGAGAGAGAAGCGGCGTCTGCATCACTCGGTTACATTTGGGCAAACTCAGTAACCGCTCCACTCAGCCTTAAAGGACCTAGAGGGTCTCCTCCTCTTCTCCTTACAAGGCTAGAATAGGCATCAAATACTTCACATTTGCATTGCTGAGAATACTGTTCTGTCTCATTGATGACACCGCTGGAATTTCCTCCCTGAATACAGTCAATTTTCCAGAGCGAGAGAGAAAAAAAAAAAGTGTCCTGGAACGGTGACAGCAGTAACTGGGCCTAGTTAGCATATGATGAAGAGCCAAGCTAAATAATGACAGAATTGTGTCCGTGCAGGGAAGGGGGCGACTGAAGAACCTGGCTAAAGGTTTTGGCGCTGATAATAAATGGCCCTGAGATCACTACGGCCCATAGGACGCAGGGCATTTTGGAATGCAGCAGCCACTTAACCTTCTCACCCCCATCTTTCCAATGCCTTTGGGGCTCTGCATTAGGTACACGAGCCATCTGTTCTGCACGCAGCTCCACTATGACCGCGCCGAAAATAATAATCAGCTATTGTTCTCACAATATAAACAAACAGCGCCTGACAACTCACATACATGAAAATGTAGCAAGTACTACGAGGGTAATAAAGCTCTAAGATCAGTCTACAGTAGCTATTGTTTCCTGCTTGCATTTCCTTGCTGTGCACTTTCGTCCTCAATTCTTGGAATGCTCCAATACATCTAAAACTATTTTTTCAAAAGTCATGATTTAAAAAGGAAAAAAAAAAACATTTTGAGTATACAATTCCTATGCAGAGCTGTGGATCTCCATGGTAACAGACTACAAACATAACCTGTATGCAGTCTGATCCTGCAGTTATACTTTTGTCCATTTGTTCTTTACTTACTTGCTTAGATACATTCATAGAACTGATCTAGAGAAAGCACATTGTAGCTAGGCTTGGCACGCCCAAAAATGGCTGATAACATGGAACAATAGAATATTCAATCATCTGCCAGAAAGCGAATATTAAAGAGGTTGTCCGGTTGGAAAAGGAGTTTAAAAATTTGATCCAAAGCAGTTAAAACAATAAAAACAGCAGTACTTATCTGTCCTCAGCCAATGCCATCTAGTGCTATAGCCCTGTGGTCCATCTAGTCTTTGTTGTGGAACAGACACGCCGTGGCTGTGGCAGTGGGGCACTGTTCTCCTGGCATATCCGCGCAGATGCCAAGAGAACAGCACCTGACCGCTGCAGCCTCTGATTGTCTGCAATGGTCACGTGGCTATAGAGGGTGCAAAAGTAAACTTGTACCGGGGCTTAGTGCCTTAGAAAATCCAAAGGGCCCCCCAGCCATACAAAAAGACACCAGTATTATACATGGTAAGGGAGGGCCCTGTTACAGATTTTGCATTAGGGCCCAGAAGCTTCAAGTTACTCCTCTGTCCATAAGTGTAGGCTTCCATCTATTCCCCACACTACAGACGAGTCTATACTATAGACTTTCAAGGATGAATCTTAGGTGCCAGCAGTCAGAGGAGGCATTTAGCCTCAGCGCTTGTGCTGCTAAAGGCTCATTCACATTTGCATGGATCCCGTTTTCCTGCCCACCACTTATGGTTTAAAGAGTCTTGGTGGCCCTTTTGGACATGGCTTAGGTAATGAGAGGCAGGGCATATAGTTAAAAAATTTGGCATGGTCCGCACAATTTCTCCCTGAAGAAATTTCCCAAAAATAGACAAAATAATACTAAACATCACTCCTAAAATTAGGGTAGATTGCACAACTGGTGCTAAGGAAAAGCAGAGTACTTCACCAAAGTTGTGCAGCATCTCATGTTGTGAATTGAAGGTTTGTGTGAACTGGTGTCCAATTAGGTCAACAACATTTTACGTCGAGTGTCCGAGTGAGAAGTAAACAAGTCCCATTCCTTCTATCATTTTGATTGCTGTTCACATAAGCAGGTGCAGAACATGTGTGTCAATGGCCCGCAGATGGATGCTGCATGGCGTAAAGGAAGAATCTCCATGGCTACAGTAAGGAAAAGCAAAATAATAATGATGTTCTCTATAAGACGAGCCTAAACAGGACGATCTTGTTGTAGTATTTAAAAAAGTAGCGTAACGGGAAAATTACAGATTGGCATTCAGACATTGCATTAGTTCAATGCAGTTCTCCCCACGCTGAGAGGAGAACAGTTGTTGGTGGGGCGCAGCTGGGAAGTAAATTTTGACAAAAAGTAATATATCTAGTGATGTCTGTTTAAGGCTAATTTCACAAGGGTGAGTGCGATGTTGGGCCATTTTTCCATGGATGTAGGGGTCCTCCGGCACAGCGGACAGCTGCACCGGAGGATCAGCGACTGTTTCCCATTTAGTTTCAATTGGAAACCTCAAATTGTACATGTGTGCACCTTGCTCGCCATGCAATGCTTTTGCCGGCCCTATTGAATATATATGACTCCGTTCAAAAGAATGGGGTTCATATCCATGTGATTTTCTCGGCTGAGAGAAAGCTGCCCAAGGTATACATTGGGAAATCTTTCTGGTATATATCTCCAATGTACACTGTAAATCCAGTGAGAATAGACCCATAAAAGGGGTATTCTACTACTGATCTATTCTACTATCTTCAGTATGGGTCATAAATAATTGATTGGAAAGTGTCCATTGCTTGGGATCACCAACGATCAGCAGAGTGTCTGGCCTGCTGCCCTGACATTGATCAGCTGATTGGTGGGGATTCTGAGCCTATTCACAGGATAGAGAATAACTCGCTG
Source organism: Eleutherodactylus coqui (assembly GCF_035609145.1). Lineage (NCBI taxonomy): Eukaryota > Metazoa > Chordata > Amphibia > Anura > Eleutherodactylidae > Eleutherodactylus > Eleutherodactylus coqui. Next base: position 92,988,752 of record NC_089848.1, on the reverse strand, counting down.
AGTGGTGAAAGTACTATTGCTGAGACCCCCACCAATCATGAGGAAATTTTGCTCCTGGGTGTCCTAAAGTTTTGTTAGCAGTGTCCACACCAGCGCACCTCTGCTCCATTGACTTCAATAGGACCGCCGAAGATAGTCGGCTTTGACTGTTCGACTATCTCCGATGCTCCCATTGAAGTGAGTGAAGAAGTGCCACATATGTGGCCACCGCTATCAAAATGTCAGCATGCGCTGGGTGGACTTTGGGGATTTGTAGAGGTTCCAGTGGTTGGATCCTCACCAATCAGCAAGTTATCCATTATCTTGTTGATAAGGTACATCTTGCTACGATTGTTCTACCCCTTTAAAAGGGGTTTTCCCACTGAAGACATTTATCCCCTATCCACAGGATATGGGATAAGAGTCTGATCTTTGGAGGTCTGACCACTTAAACCCTCAGCAATCCCAAGAACAGCACACCATGAATGCCTCACCACTTTATTCACTTCTTTGGGATAGATGGAGATAGATACGCTCTGCTACCTCCCTCTGTCCCATAGACATAAATGGAATGGCAGTGGACCATACACATTGCTGCATTCACATGGGGCATATGGGATGTGCTGTTCTAGAGATTGCTGGGGATTCCAGTGGTCAGACCCCCCAGTGATCAGCTATTTATCCACTATCCTGTGAACAGGGAATGTCTTTAGTATTAAAACCCATTTAAGGTACCCCTCGAAATTAATCTACAGTTGTTGAAAATGGGCAATTTAACCAAAATGATTGTTCACTGGGTATAATGTAACAAAGAACAACTGGTTTAATCAACCAAAAGACATACTATCATCATCTGGAAAGAAGTTGGCCATGTTTGAAGTTTCTCGTCAGGTAGTCTGACTAAAGATCTTTCGTCCATAAAAGAACTATGTTTGAAAGCGTGTGTATGGGAAGTATGAAGAACTGTAATAGCCAATGTGGACTAAAATGTGTAAGGCAAAAAGATCATTTCCCAGGTGACTTATGTTCAGCCATCAACCTAGTTCTATATAGGCTATGGAAACCTTTGAGCATAAAATATATACACGCACGCACGCACACCTTACTGAGTCCCTTTAGAAAAAAAAATGAACTTATTTGTTTTTTTTGGAATGAGTTTTCCTTTACTCATTTAGAAAGCCTCATTCTTGGTTTGCAGTATCTCCTACATTCAAGTTTCTGGCTGCGGTCGTTCTCAGCGCTAATCAGCTTGTCTCTCTCATGAATGTGCACAAGCTCATCTCCCCCTCCCCTCCCTTTTTTTCAGAGGCTGTGTAGTATAACCACGCCTACTCAATTCTACACAGCTATTTCTCCATCCTTTTTCCAAGCAACTAATGGTTTGTTCTTCCTCACTGCCGAAAAGAGCAGAAAATTCACCTAGTGAGACCTTTGCTCTCTGTCTTCCTGATCTCCTCCCTCCTCCCCCCCCCCCCATCCCTTCTATCCCCAGCCCTGTCCTATAGCCCTCTGTAATAGCTCTGTGGGAAGGTAGTGAAAGCACCATCACAACAGGGGAGTTGAAAAGAAACAACCTTTCAGTTTACGGTGACAGAATTTGCTACAATTCCAGTCCTCCAGTATCTTGGAAAACCAATACAAACATAGAGCTCAAACACAATTTTTTAATGAAAACCAATTACAAAATCTCAATTTCCAAAAACACATTGATTTAAAAAAAAAGTTCAAAAGGTTACGTAGCCTTTAAACCCATAAAAAGTGGTTAAAAATAAAAATATAATATATTGTCATATAAGGTTTCATACCTCACTGCGGACTAAAACCCATGTAAACTAATGAAATGAAAAGGAAATAAAAGATTTAAAAAAAATAGAAGCATAAATATTTAACAATATAAAAGAATTTTAAAAAAAGTAGAAAATAGTTTTTAGATTTAGTCACTGAGACAGATATGAATAATAGATCAGCTATAGCTACACGAATATCACGCAGGTGCTGTCCCATATGATGCAGAGACAGCGCCGGTGTGAGGTGTTGGCAGACTGCAGATGATTGACACTTTCTTCCCGAGGACACAGGAAATTGTGCAGCAGCTGGCGGAATTTTTTTCTAAATATTTTCTTACAACTTTCCAGCCGTATTTACCCACAGAAAGATTATATAGAACAAACAATATGAAATAAAAAGTATGTTAACTTGTATCTTTACTCTCTCATTGCCGTACTTTGGATCCTATTTTTAATTTATTTGTACTGTGTGTGTAATATATATATATATATATATATATATATATATATTTTATTTTTTTTTTTAATTTTTTTTTTTTTTTTTTTAAATATCGCGTAAGAAATACAAAATTTTAATCAAATCAGATTGAAATACAATGGAATATTAAAATAATAATGTCCAATCTGTCAATGTCGAAAGAGACAAATGAGGGGGAAACTACCAGTAGCGGGCCTCAGCTGTTACCGGCAGAACCCGATGGGACTCTAATGTCCTGTAATGGCTGGTAGTCTAGTCTTTTCTGAAATGATAGCCATGTATAGCTCTTCCTTCGGCAATTACTGTAGCAGATGTAAGAGTGAAACTCAATAGTTTACAGGTTTCTCATTCATACACACAGCTCTATTGATGAGTTATGTACAAGCTCTAGGGCCGCATTGTAAGTACAGAGCAGGCTGAATGGATATTGTATACAGACAGCGGAGTAGAAAATGTATATTTGATTAAATATATTTTGTCTGAAATTAGGTGCAGATTGCTTTCAGAAAATACATGTTTAATCGGGTGATTTCCTATCTGGATTGGAACCTCGGAGGTTCTGTCACAGATCCGGAAAAAATACAGAAAGAGCTGGGCAGCTGAGTTGAAAGCAAACGGAAACATTATAGTTAATGAGGTCTGTTGGGTTCCATCCTAAGGCCTCATGCACTCTGAATAGCAGATTCCGCAGCCAATATTAGGTTCTGTCTCCATCGGGGCTAAGAATCTAAATTCGCCAATGTTTTTGGAGTGTGGGAGAAAACCCATGCAGACATGGAAAAAGTATAAACTCCATGCTGATGTTGTCCTAGGCAGGATAATGAACCCAGGACCCCCCCATCACTGCAAGGCAACAGTGCTCACCACCGAACAACCATGCTGCCACAGAGCCTTAACAGACACAAATCACCTGCTTCCATTCAATGTTCTGGCTGCTGCTAATCACCACTAGGGGGAGCCGAATAAGTCTGTATGCAGAGAGCTCCCCCTAGTGGTGGTGGTATGAAACTAGAATGTTATTTATAGTAGCCCTTCGGTAAAAAAAAAAAAATATAGCCACCTCATGCACACTGTGTATTAGTAGCCTATGCATCAGTAGTCTAAGGCGCTACAAGCTGCTCCGATTGGACAGTGCTGCTCGATCAACACAGGTGTCGTGTCTTAGACTAATGATGCATACTAATTCCCTAAGTCTTGCTTTTATGTCATATATACTGTTACAAGAATGACAAGAAAACTTTACTCTGTAGACAAGTACGATGGCGACAATACCAAATTTATATAGTTTTACTTTGCTGCAACTTTTAGGAAATAAAATTTTTTTGGAAAAACATAAAGATTATTTCCTGCAGCCGTCTACTGGCAGCCAAAAAGCTTTTATTTGTTCATTGACATAGTTGTACGAGGGCTCGTTTTTTGGAGGGACATCCTGTAGTTTCTATTGGTATTATTTTGGAGTACACACGACTTTTTGATTGCTTTTTATTACATTTTTTCTTGACAATAGGGTAACCAAAACAAAAGACAAATTCTAGCGTTTTTTCCGGACAATTTAGGATAAATAATACGATACTTTGATAGATTTAACTCTTATGGATGCAGCAATACCCAACATGTTTTTTCTTTTTATTATATATGCGGGAAAATTTTTTTTACTTTTAATACTTTTCATTGGTTCTAATTAATACAACTATTTGAAACTAATATTTCGTTTTTTTTTTGTCCATAGGTAACATGAACTTGCGAGAAAAAAAACAAAAACAAAAAACACACATAGGACAACCCAATTGATGTCACTTTTTTCCCCCCCACTGTCTCAGGGCAACATGCATTACAAAAAAATGCAGTGAAAGCAGATGTGTGCTGTATTCACTACATTTTTTTCTAAACAACACTTACATAAAAAAATTCACCCATGAAAGTCTGTGTATGTAAACCAGGCACAGAAAAACGCACCAATTTAATTCAATGGGTCTGTATTTAGTCAGTAAAAAGAATATGGACTGAAAATATGCCTGTGTGAATGGGCCCTTACACCACTGATTATATAGCTTATACTGTAGTTGCAGGGTTCTGAGACACAAACCCAAGCAAAAAGTAAAAATGAATTCCCACTTAAAGATTTCTAAAGGTGCACAAAGTATTTTCCTGGGAAATCCAAGATCCTGGGACACCCCTCCTTCCCAGGTCAGCGCGGCGATATATGACGCACACAGTCTGAAACGCAGAACACTACATAAGCTTCTGCAAACAACACTCAGTACCCTCTTCTATCACCCTGAAGGCTGGTTTATGCAACCAAAAATAGCTTACTCCCTTGTATTTCTCCCTCTCCGGAGTTTTTTTAGTGTGCACAAACACTCTGCGCATTTACGCACGTAAAAAAGAACGCACAAAATCGCATTGATATATAAGTTGATATGCAGGTTTGCATGTGGAGAAGTGGTAAATTGGCACATTGATTGCAGTGGGTCTGTATCTAGTCTGTTGTAGGCTGCCCACAAACTGAAAATAACGTTATGTGAATTATGCCTTACGCATAGGGGCGCCAAGCTCATTTTCACCGAGGGCCACATCAGTCTTATGCTGGGCTCACACGAGCATATGCGTTATACATGCAGCGTTTTACCGCTGTGTAAGCCGCGGTGAGCAGGCTATCGCTGCGTAGGGCAGCGATTTTGCACTGTTCATGACAGCGTATCTCAATCACGCTGTCATGCGCAGTGTGACTTGTTTTATTTTTTTTTAAATTTCCTGCAATGTAATTGCGTATGTACAGCTTTATTACGTGCCCATAGAGAGTAATAGGTCTCTATCGCGCCTAATAGAACAATAAGGGAAGGGAAGTGAAAGGCCAAGTAAAAATCTACAGCTAATTAATATATTTTAGAACCTTGCTATTAGAAGTGGAAAGAAAGAACAAAGACAAAAAATTCAGAAGGAAAGTAGAGGAGCAAGAGACACCGATCACAAACTAAAAGGTTTCTACACAAATGCACAGAGCATGGGAAACAAACAAGGAGAATTGGAGCTCCGAACACAGGAAGACTATATGACGTCATAGGCATCATGGGCGATGTTACACTTGATTGGAATACAAAGCTTGAAGGGTATAATTTATTTATAAAGAACAGACCTAATAAAAGGGGAGGAGGTGTTGCGTTGTATGTTAGGAAAGCATACATCTGCAAAGAGATTCAAGCTTCAGAGCATGGGAGTTCTGTAGAAACTGTTTGGGTAAGAATAGAAGGAGAGAACAACAGAAAGGTCACTATTGTAGGCATTTACTATAGGCCACCTGGACAAGCAGAAGATATGGATGAACTCTTTCTACATCAGATGGCCGAGCTCTCACAGAAGCATGACATAGTGATCATGGGAGATTTTACCATCCCGACATTTGTTGGGAATCTCTCTCAGGTAAAAGTAATGGATCCAACAAATTCTAATCTGCTCTTGCTGACATATCTATAAAGCAGAGAGATGGCAAGGGAACACTTAGCTAACTTAAATGAATTCAAGTCTCCAAGTCCCGATGAATTACATCCTAGGATACTAAAGGAAGCGGAGGTAATTGCTGAACCACTTGCCATAATCTTTGAAAATTCCTGGAGAACAGAAGTCTCAGAAGATTGGGAAAGGGCAAATGTTGTCCCCATCTTCAAAAAAATGAAAGAAGGTAGATCCCAGAAACTACAGGCCTGTGAGCCTGACTTCTATACTAGGAAAGGTCTTTGAACAAATTATTAAATAGCATGTAAGCATGCAAGTACTTGGATGAAAGTGGAGTAATTAACCAGAACCAGCATGGGTTTGTAACAAACAAGTCATGCCAGACGAATATAATTTCCTTCTATGACAGAATCACAGACTGGGTTGCTGAGGGAAATGAGGTGGATATAGTTTATCTTGACTTTAGTAAAGCATTTGACAAAGTATCTCATACCATACTTATTGAAAAAAAACGACCACATATGGGATTGACAAGGCTACTGTTAGGTGAATTCACAACTGGCTGAGTGATCGTACTCAAAGAGTGGTCATAAAGGGCTGCACAGCCACGTGGAAGAATATATCAAGTGGGGTACCACAAAGGCTTTGTCCTCGGCCCAACATTTTTAGAAATGATCTGGAGGAGGGAATTTATGGGAAACTGATCAAATTTGCAGACAACACAAAGCTAGGAGGGATAGCTAACACTAGGGAAGAGAGAGAGGGAGGATTCAAAAAGATCTAGAAAAGCTTGCATAGTGGGCAGCGACTAACAGAATGGTATTTAACAAAGGGAAATGCAAAGTCCTACATCTGCAGGAAAAAAATGAAGAAAGCACATACAGAATGTGAGGAAAGGGGCTAAGCAGCAGCATATGTGAAAAAGACTTGGGTATACAAATAGATCATAGACAGAACATGAGTCAACAATGTGATGCAGCATCCAAAAAGGCAAACACAATTCTGGGATGTATTAAGAGAAGCATAGAGTCTAGATCATGTGAGGTCATTATCCACCTCTACTCTTCTTTAGTCAGACCTCATCTGGAATACTGTGTCCAGTTCTGGGCACCCAACTTTAAATAAGACATAGACAAACTCGAGCAAGTTCAGAGAAGCGTTACTAAGATGGTGATCGGTCTGCAAATCATGTCCTATGAAGAACGGTTAAAGGATCTGGGAAGGCTTAGCTTGCAAAAATGAAGTCTGAGAGGAGACTTAATAGCGGTCTACAAATATCTGAAGGGCCGTCACAGTGCAGAGGGATCAGCCCTATTCTCACTTGCACAAGGAAAGACTACAACAAGCAATGGGATGAAACTGAAAGGGAGGTGACACAGATTAGATATTATTGTGTTTCCGCTGTGACAGAGGATTTTTCATCACCGCAGTCCCCGCGGGGATGAAGGAAACTCCTGCCACAGCTGACAGCTGTGGCAGAAGTCCGCGGTATTCTCCATATTTTTTCAATGGGGCTAGCGCTGCTGCCGCTGGCCCCATTGAAAAGGCTGGCGATATCCCGGCGTCATCCCGTTTTTTTTTTCTCGCACTGCAAGGCGAGAGTTTTCACTTGCACCCGCAGCGCAATGGAGAAAAAAAAAAAAAAGCCAGTGGGTGTCCGCCCTAATGCTCTAATTTTCTGTGTATTTGCCCACCAAAGGCCCCATAGAAGTAAATTGAAGGCGTGGGGCTATCCACAAGGAGATGCGACAAACACTGCGTAAATCTGCTGGAAAAGAACACTTCTGGAGCCATTTAGCCATTTCAATCAGCGCCGATGAACATACCTTGCGGGTCAAAAGTGCAGTAAAATACGAAAATGTGTGCGCAAAAAAAAGCATCCACAAATACGCAGTCCATCCTGAACTAATTAATTTAATTGCCCATTTCAATGAATAGAAGCATAGTTGCGGTTTTTGGTTTTTATATGCACAAATGTGTGTGATTTGCGCCGCACATAGTACAGAAAAACACGCACAAAAATTGCAACGCTCATTGCTCAAATATGCAGCGCAAATGTGCTTCCACCCGTGTGATAATGGCCTCACGGCTGATTTACTACAGGTGTAAGAAAGGTTTTCAATGCTTATCCAAATCTGGGCTTACCGGGGTGTAAAAAATAAATAAAGCGCTGTACGTGTGGTTGTTATTTCTACCTACAGACGGACACGGACGGCTCCGAAGGACATTGTTCGTTTGCACGTACTGAATAGGCGAAGATGCATTAAAACTACTGCAGAATGAAAGTGGCGCAGTTGCCTAGATTCCTCTACTCAGTTTTCAGAGGACATTTTTAAAACTAAAGCTGCAACCTGATTGGTTGCTATGGGCGACTTCTCCTTAGCAACAAATTATTATGATACGTCTCCCTCACTGTGGGTAAAAAAGTTTTTGCTCAGATTCTGGCTTTTCTACGCCAACCGCTTTACGAAAAATCGAAAGCAGGAATGTGGTTGGTCGCTCCATTTTATTTTGCGCCATTCCGTATTCTACACGAAGGTCCGTTGGGTTTTATAGAAATGCAAATTAATAATGTGAACTTTCGCCATCTGTACTTGCAAATCTGCGGAGAGAATGAAGCAGCTGACAGCGTGCCTGTGAAGGGTTAACGCAAGCTGTATCGTCTTACAAATGACGGCCCTGCATGTCCCACCAGCTGGTGTTTAATAACCCCCCACCCCATTATATCAGCATCGATTCAGCGCTGCGCATTTGTAAGGGTGACCACGCGGCTGCACTTCATTACAACGAGGGGGGATTATGAATACGTGAGAGGAATCGGATGCGCCGGACCGCGCCTTTTATATCACCGCGTTATGGTAATAAAGTGCAACCGCAGTGAAATGTGGAGGGGGATGTTAAAGGTATAGATGCGATGGTTACGCACATACACTGGGGATGTCAATGGTGCAGAATTTCCGCAGCATAAACCCGCGACATTTATATTACGAACCACGCGAGAAATATTATTTAAAAAATCTGGCTGATGTGGAGTTGAAAAATTGCGCATGAAATCCGCTGCAGGCTGTGAATTCCGTAGCGCATCAATTGAAGCTGTGGATTTTAAAAGCAGGTTTAAATGCAAACGGTTGAAACCCGCGGCACATCTCACGCCAAAATCTCAATATTTGGGTGCCGATTTGGCGTCTGCAGTGAATTTCTGGTGTGGAAGTCCGCCCTGAGTGAAGGCACTGTAAGGCTAGTTTCACACAGACAATTGCGATTTTGCCGCAGGAAAAAGAAAATCACTTCTTTGTTCCCGCGATTTTTGAGATTCAGCACTTTTTTTTAGAATAATCTCGCATCGCATTACTGCTATCATCAAAAAAAATTACGCAATAAAAACACACGATTGTTTATCACAAAACTCAATAGCCTCACAAAACACGTTTGTACCCGGCGCATGTGCGCGGCACGCAGCCGGCGTGCCGAGCACATCCGCCGGCCGAAGAAAGAAGATCCGGCCGTGAAGAAGAGAAGACCTGCCCAGTCTGCTGCGGGTAAGTTAATTCTTATTTTCAGCGCTCATGTCGGCGGGGCAGGAGGGACCCGCTGCAGATTCTCCATGTAGAATCTGTAGCGGGCCTGATTTTCCCCGTGGACATGAGGCCTAAAAGAACTTCTTAAAGGGAGTTGTCCAAGTTCCCACTCTTGTCCACGGGCCGTGTCGTTACCAGCCCATGCGCAGGTATCGGGCTGTTTCCAGAGAAAAAGTAATTTTTTCTAAACCTGGCTGTCCACTTAAAGACACGTTGATTATTGTGAATACGGCGGGCATGCGCACTGTCCAAAATGTCTGAAAATTGGAAAGAAACAGCGCACATTCATTTGATTGGGTGTTTGCACGCTGATTTTGTTTTTTTACTTGGGGCTTATTCATACCAGCGATATTCTCACACGAGTTTTATCTCATATCTCCAATATGTGCAAACATACTGGACAAGTTTTTGATAAGATATATATTTCCATCTGTTTACTTTATTCTGGACGCACATTAGAAAAACTTTAGTTTTTTTAACCATTAAGGAAACGTACAAAGTTAACATTACTTATTAGCATTTCAAGGAACATTTCGTTTTCCTACACCAAGCCAAGATTGCAAAGGCTCATAGGTGTCAGAATGATGTGTGTGTGTGTGTGTGTGTGTGTGTGGAGGGGGCGCAGGAGTATTTTGACACCACAGTTTCCTTTCAGGAATTAATGCAATTTAGAAGAGAAAACATAAAATTTCATATTTTAGCAAATATGTCATTTTAAAGACCAGTTTTTTTCTTTAGTGCACATGAAAATGAGGATTTGCACCCCACAATAGATACCCCTGTTTGAGACAAAGTGGATAGCGGTGATCATGTGACCAGGAAACACATACAATGGTCACCGGTGATCGCTCCCCAGTGGCCCCCATGACAGCTACAGGTTGTCGGCTACCTCTGGCAGCCGACGGCATGGAGCTGACATGTCCACAGGCCCCGTAGCTTTAATCCTCAGAGCGTGTTTTTACGGCCCTGAGGATTAAAGCCCAGCCAGCCAGGGTGCAAAAAGGCAATGGGGCTGTCACTTAGGGGTTAAGGCCACTTCCACACAGGCGACGCGATATTGCAGCGCGAAAAATCACAGCAATATGGCATCTGTGTTCTGTGCGATATCGCTGCCTTTTCTCGTGGCGATATCATGTTTTGTGTCGCACATGGTGCTACAAAGTCGCACGTGCAAGGTTTTTCGAGGGGGAATGGCTTGAAATATAAGCCCTACCCCAAAAATAAGCTTTAGCTGCCAAAAAAAAATAAATTAAAAAAATGCATCACCTAAGAAGCACTGTCCGTCTCCTGAAGCTCCCCGGCACTTGATTGAAGTTTTCCGGTATAGCTTCCTGGTCAGGATTTTGAAAAGTCCCACCTCCAGAAAACTCTGCCTCTGACTGGATGGCATTAAATGGCTGTTATTGGCTCTTCGAGTGCTGGCTCAGCTTTTTTTAGCGCAGCTAGGGCTTACTTTTGGGCTTTTACAGAAGGATTTCCTACTGTAAAAGTTGCATCGCACCGCATGAAAACTGTGTTTGTGCTTTGGGTTGTGTTTTGTTAGTTGCGCACAGTTGTGCCGCTTTTGCCCTTCTCGTCCAGGATGGACATAACAGAAAAAAAAAAAAAAAGCATTGTTCATAGCGCAAGCACATTGCACTAACGAGCTCGTAATTGCGCATACGCCCATGTAAAAGGGGCCTTAGGGAGCAGGAAAACAGCACCCTCTGGCAAAACAGTTGAACGGTGCCGAATGGACCACATTCACGATAATGAAGCTAGTCCGGTTTCCGGATGGCCTTCTGGCTCTTTACGGGACCAAATAGTGCGACATAAGACAAATCCGTTCAGCCAGGGCTGATGAGAAAAAGCCCCAAAACTCTACAGAATTCACATCTGTGGTTCCACATCTGCGCTCGGCTTTCTGATTTCTTGCTCCATTCAGGAAGCAGGAAAGGGGAATCTCCGTGACCGAAGGCTCCGTCTCAGGACAGACCTGAACAGCGCCAAGTGGACCCCATTGACTATAATGGGGTCTATCCGCTCAGCTGGCTGGCTTTTAGATGGAAGAAAAAGCACCTTCATGGCAATATTAAGCAATGCTACAATTGGAGGTCTGTCCAATTACTGCAGGTACAGTAGAGCACCTGTCCTGGTATCACATGGACCAAAGAGGAGACGCTTTACAAGAAAATGCAGGTGATGCTGGCATATATTATATACACATCTGATAATCCAAAACATTTCGGAAATCCGATACTATTCTTTAGGGTTTTATGGCAAGTCAGAAAGGAGGACGGGGCTTTGGGTGACTAGACTGTATGGGGGTTATAATGGATAAGTAGGACCAGGGTTGAATTGGCCAGCTGACAACCAATTGTATCAGGCCTTTTGGCATTAATGGTACACAAGGGGACGCCGCACAGTGCCCAAGGTGTCACATGGGGACGCCACTCGTCACACTTTCACATCCAGAATGGACACAAACAATGGCAGATTACTTTTACACCCCATTTACACTGACAGATGATCGCTCAAACCATAGTTTGAGTGACATTTTTGAGTGATCATACTTTATAGTAGCTAATTAGCCACTATACAGTTATGCAGTCCTGGCCTCTAATAGAACACTGCAGCTGTTTTGCATAAGCAAACAGCCGTATTGTTCTGCAGGCTTACAAGCCCATAAGCTGTGTTTACTCTTACAACTAGATAAGGTTCATTTACATATGACTCACCCTGTCTGTAATGTAGATGTAGCAGAGCTGAATTTGTCATTGAACCTTTCTGTCTCTACACTGCCATATTCACTAAACCCATGGTACAATTTCTCTGCAGTGTTGTAGAAAGTTAGTGATATACTAAATGACATACTCCGCTCGACTCCATCTGCAGAACCTCACATTAGTTGTCTAATTGCTTTCTAATGTCTTGTGATCAAAGTTCTTCCATTATTTTACAATGTTGCTAATGCTAACCAGCCACTGAAACTTACTGACACCCATCAATCTCCTGACAGCAGTGTCCCAGCTGTAATCATACAAATGTGTAAGAGACCCGCACCAAAATTCATGTACCTCCGTGCGGAGTTTGACGCGGAATTGAAAATAACCTGTGAAAATCCGCAGATGTCTGCGGCGGAAGAGTTAGTTGTGGCCAAATACCAGCCAATGCGAAAGCGCCCCAAGAAGGTAACATTGTTATCATTTGTTTGACTGCGTCTAGCCTGGCGAACGTTTGTGCAATTTCTTAGCGGGATCGAGAGGTGCAGACTACTATGTTTTTCTGTCCCACAAGAAAAAAAAAAAAAAAAAAAAAAGTATGGAAATGCCTGTGTATTAACACTGCGGTCAATGAACAATGTACGGTTTTAAGTTTTCACGCTTTATCTCTACGGTTTTTGTGATCAAGGGTGGAAAAAAAAAAGTTGAGCTACAAAAAAACTTTATTAAAAAAAAGTTTGCAGTGAAAAACGTAGAAAAAAAAAGTGGATTAAAATAAATACAATTTTAAAAAACATAAATGTATGTTTAAAACAAATTTTCTATATGCGCCTTTCTAAGGGTGCATATAGAATTCCGCAGCGAGATTTCCCGCCCGTGCGCGCTGCCATAGGATTGCATGCAATCCAATGTAGACAGCTGCTATTTGACTGCGTGAAAACTCACGCGGTAGACAAATCACGGCATGTCCTATTTCTGTGCGAACCTCGCAGAGGCCCACACAGAAACGTCACTGGTGTTGGGCCGGCTCCGCTCTGCGCATGTGCTGGCAGCAGAGATAAGGCACTCGGAGGAGGTGAGCCGCGGGTCACTGCAGGGGCACAGCTCACATCCCGCAGCGAGAATTCTCGCAGCGGGATCGGACCCGGCCGTCTGCATTCACCCTTACATGTGTGGGCGAGCCCTAAGGCAGGGGCGTAACTATAGAGGGTGCAGGGGATGCGGTTGCACCTGGGCCCAGGAGCCTTAGGGGGCCCATAAGGCCTCTCTTCGCCATATAGGGGGCCCAGTACTATGAATAAAGCATTATAGTTGGGGGCCCTGTTACAGGTTTTGCATTGGGGCCCAGAAGCTTCAAGTTATGCCTCTGTGCAGCATGGTTTAGGTATGGGTACGGGTACAGATAGAGGGGGGGGGGGGGGGCTCACGTTTTGCATCAGGGCCCCTGAGCCTTTAGTTACGCCCCTGCCCTAAGGCCTGTTGTCCACGACACGCAGTGCATCCGCAGTGGATGTGATGCAGATATCCGCAGCCGATGCACTGTGGATCAGCTATAAAATCCTTAAAAATGATTGTTAAATGCTTGCGGGTGATCGCGGATTGTGGAGTTTTTCCGCGCAGATGCGCTGCGGATCATTCCCCGTGGAAAAAAAATCCACAACCCCCCCTCCAAGCCTTTTCCCTACCTTCCTAATTGCTTCTAACCTTCAAATCCGCAGCGGATCCGCAAATGCATTTAAATGTATTTGTGGATGTACTGCGGATCCTGAGCTCCCATAGAGATGAATGGAGCCAGATCCACACGTGATCCGTGGTAAAACGGAGCATGCTGCAATTTTCGATCCGCTTGGATACTAAATGAATACAATAAAATTATATCTGCAGACCTAAAAATCATTTGCAGAAGCCCCATTCACTTCTATGGGCGGCAATCCGCAAATGGACATTGGGCCTAACTCATTCCAATGAATACGTGATGTTCGGTGCGAGCTCTGGCCATCGCGTTTTTTGGTGAACGGTGCTCTCTTGTGCACACATCGGTGTATTTTACTGTACCCCCCCCCCCCCCCCCCTTACAATTGTTGCATCTGTCATCCCAATACCACAGACATAATGATTATGGGGAGGATTGCCATCCACGGTCGGAGGGTTAATGATGATCATTATGTCTATGGCTCATTGCAAGAGAACTTGGAAGAATGTTTATCAATCCGTTGCCGCGGGTTACAATATTCTTTTATTAAAGGTTCCAATAGCGAATACACATTGTGACCTTAATTTAATTGCAGGCAATTCTTCATGGACGACTTAACGCAAGTTTATAACCACTGAGGATAAGAGGAGCGGAAAAGTTTCCAGGGTCTGGGTTATTCTAGCATGTACCAGTTCACACAGGAAGTGGTAAAACAAGGAATTTCTGGAGATATTAAGTCACCAGAGAGATATCCCATTGTACACAATGCGGAAAAGAACAAGAATCACCACTGATCCGTTCACATACCCCAATAGTATACATAGAGATGTAGCAGAGCCGAGTTTGTCACCAGCAGCAAATGAAACACAGCTAAGCCTATCATACAGTCTGTGATGGATATGCAGATGTAGTAGAGCTGAATTTGTCAGCAGTAGAACTGAACGTGTCATTTGTGGTCTATATGCAGCAGAGCCAAGTCTGTTCTGTGGTCAATGTGCAAACGGAGCCAAGCTTGTTATATGCAGTAGCAGCAGAGCTGAGCTTGTCATATATGCAAGGTAGATGAAGCAGGGATAATCTGGGTTACAGTATATGCAGGAGCAGCAAAAATGTGCTTGTCCTATGTGGTCTCTTTGAAGATAAAGCAGAGCTAAGCTGGTCAGAAGGCTAATGCGGTTATATGTGAACTACATGCAGGAGCAGCAGAGATGAGCTTGTCACATGTGGTCTACTTGCAGGTAAAAGTTAGTTCTATATGGCCAATATGGAGAGCTAATGTGGTTATATGTTGACTATGTGCAGAAACAGCAGAGAGGAGTGTCAGTGAGGGTCTACCTGCAGACAAAGCAGAGCTAAGTGGGTGAGAAGTGGTCAAATGCAGAGGCAATGAGCTTGTCATATAGGTGGTGTTTAATAGAGACAAGCTTGTCCTATGCGGTCAATAGACAAAAGCAGCAGAACCAAGCTGGTCGTTATGCAGATGAAGCAGAGCTAAAGTCGTTCTGCAGTAAATGGTCTATATCCAGGAACAGTAGAGAGGAGCTTGTCACATGTGGTCTGCTGCAGATAAACCAGAACCTGGCTGGTCATATGTGGCCAATATGCAGAACTAATGCAGTTATATGTTGACTACATACAGGAGCAGCAGAGAGGAAGACGTCACATGTGGGCTAACTACAGATAAAGCAGAGCTAAACTGGTAGCATGTAGTCAGTGAGGTTGTCATAGGTGGTCTATATACAGATGGCATACAGCTGAAGGTGGCATATGCAATCAATATGCAGAAGCAGCACCGCTAGATTGGTCATTACACAGATGAAGCAGAGCTAAATTGGTTATACGGTAGGCTGTATTTATATATGTAAAATAATGGGATATTTCTTATGTTCATCTCACAACTCACAGAAATCATGGGTGAAAATCTCCCGGCACAGAAGGGACTACGCACGGACCGCATGCAGACCCATATTATTCTATGGGGTTTTGCACGCAGACACGAACAGTGCAAAAACACTCAACGCATGCACTATTCTGTTCTGATCCTGTTTACGGAGAAGACTGGCCCATTCAAATCAATGGGGAGAAAGAAAAAAAAAAAAGACATAACACAGATGCCGAAAAAAAATTTGGCTTTTTTTTTTTTTTTTTGCGGATGTGAAAATAAAAAAAACGCATGACATAAAAGAAAAAAACAAAAACAAACATCTTTTGTAGACAAAGCAGATTTTCTTACACAAGCCTAAATGGACTACATGCAGGAGCAGCAGAGCTGAGCTTGTCATTTGCGTTTTACTTGCAGATAAAGTAGCGCTAAACTATGTGATCACAATACAGAAGCCGCTATGAGCCTGTCCTATGAGGACTATATGGCATTATAACAATCCAGCACTGCTACATCTGTAGTATACCCATTGACCATATGCAGCATTCAGCCATCCCCACACTGTTGATGTCAGCAGATCCTGTCTCCAGCGTACAGAAACATCTGCGAGCTGCATACCAAAGAGTCTAATGCACAAAATCAAAAGTTCGGCTTCCTCCATCCAAGACCACTCACCTATCCTGCTGAAACTCTCAGACAAAGTTCTTCTCAACTTTTTCATCTTGCTCAGCTTCTGAGGGGGCTGAGGCTCAATCATGTCACACATTTAGATTGCAAGCTCCTGGTTCCAATCTGTAGCAGGAAATGGTTAATAATCCCAGTTACAATGTAAGCAGCTGCCTCTCCTATCACCTTGGATCTTCAGCCAGTGAGGAGCTGCGGAGACTTTAGGTTTTGCATGGAGTCTGTGCCCAGAGGATCTGACTCATTTTTGGGTTTCTTCTATTTTGTCTTTGAAGAAAAACCAAAAAAAGCTGCAAAAAGAAAAATAAAAAAAAGAGAAAAATTCCAAAATGCTTCAGAAAATATTGACCCCCAATCTATAGTATGCAAATCAGCAAACACAAATCCAAGTAAGTACAAGAGGAGTTTGCAAGTGGGGAACGATCAGGATGTAGGGAAGCCCTTGGTTGGACATGCAGCAGCTTTGGTTGGTCCTTCTGCAGCTTCTTAGACAGCCCAGTTCTGTGTCTGAGCTCTGCTCTGTCCCTCCCCTGGCTTCGTCATTGTAGTGTTTATATTCTTAGCAGGCTGATGAAGCACATCCAGGATGGGGCTTTTAACTACAGAGGAAGGAGAAGGGTATTTGCTCTGTGGTCTCGGGAGCAGCTGTAGAATGGAGATTGGCATAGCTCTAGGGAGCCATCTAGTGGCGGTTAGGGGTAAGTGCAGCTGCCCGACTTGTGCAGTAAATCACCATTATGGAGCTCAGCTGTGAGAATAGGACCAGGTCTATCAGGATTTTGATGAGCTTTCATTATGGCACTGCATTAAAATGGAGATGTGGTCATCTTACATTTAATTGAGTTAGTAGATGATCGATAGGAGGCAGGAGGCATGGAGTGGAACTAAATAAACCGCTTTTCTTGTAGGAGTTTTCCACATGGGTCCAATTAAAAAAAAAAGAAAAAAATGCAGATATGTGATTTTTAAGGAAGCAGATAGTAACCGATTCTTATGTTATGCAGAACACTTCAAGCTGCTTATGGAAACCGGTATTAAGAGATACAGTGTATCAACGGAGCAATTAGAGGGTGAAGAATATCTATCACGTATCCATGGATTTTCAGGGATTTTTGAAATAGACGGAGGGAAGCACGTTCCAAATTAGGGCGAAATTCTCTCACTGGTTTGTATATGTAAGGCCGCCTTCTGATAAGATTATTGTAACCCGACCATCTGTATTACCAAGTGTTACAGATGATATTACAGCCTTGTGTCATCAGCATATCATCCATATATTTTAGCTTCTGGATAAATACTGATCCGTATTTATTTAATAGTAAGTAATAGAAATATGGAGGCAAATACGGGAAAAATAGGTCATGCCGCGTTTTTAAAAAACGGCGGTGAAAAATTACGGCCATGTGAACAGATGCATAGATTTAAATTAGGTCTGTATTAGGGTCCATGAAGCACGGACCAAATATGGAGCTAAAATACGCTTGTATGAAAGTGGCCGTGGGCTGCATTCCCACGAACGTATATCGGCTTGGTTTTCACGGCGAGCCGATATACATCGTCCTCATGTGCAGGGGGGGAGGATGGAAGAGCCAGGTGCAGGAACTGAGCTCCCGCCCCCTCTGCCTCCTCTCCGCCCCTCTGCACTATTTGCAATGGGGAGAGGTGGAACAGGGCGGGGCTAATTCTTGGAAATTAGCCCCGCCCTGTCCAGCTTCCTTTCATTGTAAATAGTGCAGAGGGGCGGAGAGGAGGCAGAGAGGGGGCGGGAGCTCAGTTCCTGCTCCTGGCTCTTCCATCCTTCCCCCCCCCCCCTGCAGATGAGGACGACGTATATCGGCCGGCGTGAAAACCCATCCGATATACGTTCGTCTGAATCCAGCCTTAAACATTTCTGCCTGGAGTTCATCTTTTCACTGAAGAAGCCACAGTGAGAAGCAGGCAGGTTTCATGGACCAACACTGTAAGAGATCGTCTTCTCCTTACAGGTACAAGATGCTTCTGATCTATTATGATTTGTGTCCTATTTTATACACTATAACTTGCTGAGTCATCTGCCATGTGCTCCAGGCTTTGCAACCAAGATGTTATCAATCTGAGACCCTCACCATCTGAAGTAGCCAGCTTCATTGATGGAAGGTTCAGAATCAACAAAACTTAATTCCCTAGACAATGATGATGGTATCAAAAGATTAACAAGACTCAACAGATTCCTGGCGATACAATGTATATTGAGAGAGTTCAAACAAACCTATGCAAACGGAATTGTGGTTAATGCAAATAGCATTGTTCTGGTAATTGTAGTTGATTCAATTACCACTGTTTTGGATAACTAAGTCTACATCAAACAGGTTTAAAGTCCACAGGAGTGCTCATAGCATTTCACATTTAAGATACAAAATGGAGGATAAAGGAACAGAAATAGCCATTTTATATAGGCCTGCATTACAATAAGAAACAAAATGGAGGGCTACAAACAGCCAATTATATTTGCACCACACTATGTCATATTCAGGGGCGTACATAAAGGCTCAGGTGTCAAGATGCAAAAGTGCAGAGCGCCCCTCCCCCCGTACCCATACCTAAACCATGATGCATATAACTGCAAAACAAATTTACATACATGATCTGGCCCCTTGACCAGACTCATTTACTGCACTACCTGAAAATTTGTTTGTAGCCCAGTAGGCCACTCTCATACACACACACAGCTTTTTACTGCTATTAGCGCGACGTCTTGAGGTCTGCGGTACAACGCTCTTATTGATTTTAATGGGGTTACTCATACCAGCGCTCAAGAGAGGTGTGTCTAACGCTGCGATTTTTGAGAGCTGTCCGTTCTATTTTTGCTTTTTCACGCTTTTTTAACGCACCTCCTCATCCAACACAATAATGGGGGTGCAAACTTTGTACCATGTGTTCAAAACCACCGTTCAAAAGTGCGGTAAAAATTCCATAATTTTGAGCTGCGTTTTTTGAACAAATGTGAGAGTGACCTTGGGCTGTGTTCATGTTTTTTGTTGAACATTTGAACCACAATTAAGAAAAACACATTAAAAAAACTGCGTGTGGTATTCAAAGACCACATATGTTTTTAAGACACTGTATACACTACTAAAAACCGCCTGTGCTTTGGAATGCGTTTTTTAATTGTGTATATTGTGTATAACGTATACAAAGTACAAAATGAATTTGAAACTAAATGTATCTTCCCTGCTTCAATGAATCTCAATGAAAGAAATGCAAAGTAAGCATTATTGAAGTTAGAAGTTGGTGTGGACACCCACTGGTGTTTTTTTCTATCTTGCACTGCGAGAGCAAGTGAAAACACTCGCCTCGCAGCGCAAGAAAAATGCTAGAAAATTTCTGGAACAGCGCCAGTGTTTATAATGGGGCCAGCGGCAGCAGACTAAATGAATGAATAGCTAAGCCCTAGCTGTAATTGGCTGAGTGCTTAGCCAATCAGCACAGCCCTTTCAGGAGGCGGGGATTTTTAAATCCCCACTTGCTGAAAGTGCTAGACAGCAGTGTCGGGGAGCCAGCCGGAGAACGCATCTGAGCGGCGGAGAGTTAATTTTTTTTTTTTTAACCAGTTAATAATTAATTTTAGGGAAGGGCTTATATTTTAAGCCCCTCCCCGAAAATCATACTGCGGGGCTTGCCACAAACCACTGCTTTCAATGGGACTGGCAGCAGCGCCGATCCCATTGAAAGCAATGGGATAGCATGCTGCACTTCTGCCACAGCTGTGACAGCTATAGCAGAGGATTCTTTCATCCCCGCGGTCCCTGCGGGGATGAAGGAAACTCCTGCCACAGCTGTGGCAGAAGTCCGTAGTATTCTCCCTATGTTTTCAATGGGGCTAGCGCTGCCGCCACTGGCCCCATTGAAAACACTGGCGATGTTCCAGCGATTTTCCAGCATTTCTCTTGCGCTGCGAGGCGAGTGTTTTCACTTGCTCTCACAGTGCAAGACAGAATATAACGCCAGTGGGTGTCAGCCTTTACCGAGATGTAAGAGGGCTGCGGGTGTTGCGGCTCTTGCTACTTCTGCTGTGGGAGAGGAATATCAATGGAACACAAATGCTTTAAATATCCAGTTTTATAATAGTTTGAGGCAGTGGTTTAGAATGGGGTTGCCTGGTTACCTGACAACATGCCCTCTTTATCACCCTCCATGCTAAAATAAGAAAAGGAAGTGTATTTGCCCTTCCTCTTTCACCACAATCCAGCACTGCAGCCCCGCTGTGGTCCTGGCATTTGTTGTGGCAGATGATATCACTCGAAATCAGGTGACCACCGCAGCCAATCAGAATCTGCAGCGTTCCCTCCGCTCATTCTCCTGGCATCAGCACTCAGATCCTGAGCACCATGATGCCAGGAGTGCGGAATGGTGGCCCTGCATCCCCTGGCTGCAGCGGTCACCAGACTTCCAGTGATATCATGTGTCACAACAAACGCTGGTACCACAACACTAGATCACAGTGATAGAGGATGGGTAATACACTTCCTTTTCTTATTTTATCACATTGAGTGCGTAAGGGGGCAGATTTCCGGTAACCAGAAAGCTCCTTTAACTGCTTGCCTTCCTGATTGGCCAACTGCAATCACTTAGTTATGGCCAATTCAGAATGCCATTAGCAGATGTATTTCCTATAGAACATCTACAGTACTAGATACTCTGGCTTACAAAGTCTGTTCTGGTGACAAAGTCTATATCAGAAAGATACAGGAGCTACAGAGATGATGCCACTAAATGACCTACATGTTTCTCTGTGGACACTTAGGAATCCACCAGTTTCTGGTTCTGAAAACAAGACATAATCAGATACAATGGATGAGAGGAGAACAGATCACATTACCAGTCTATAAGATTCTACATATGGATATTGTTTTGTGTAATGTTCTTTGGCTGCTACCCAGGGGCGTAACTATAGAGAATGCAGGGGATGCGGTTGCACCCGTGCCCAGGAGCCTTAGGGGGCCCATAAGGCCTCTCTTCTCTATATAGGGAACCCAGTACTATAAGTAAAGCATTATAGTTGGGGGCCCTGTTACAAGTTTTGCATCGGGGCCCGGGAGCTTCAAGTTACGCCTCTGCTGCTACCGTAAATGAGACAACACTTAAATTTACAAATATTGTGACCCAATGAGCTCCAAAAGTGTAAATCCAGCTGTGCTCCTCCTATAGATACACATGACTGAATCCTCCCTAGGCCAGGCCACCTTCACATGATGTTCTACAGATCTACTTATAATCGTCATTAGTGTGGATAATACAAAGACGGGGTTGGAATCTTTCTAAACCACAATGGATCACAGACATCGGGGAGTTATTTACTTAGACCGGCATTTTATATTCTAGTCTAAGTAAAGACAGCGACCAGCTATGAGCAACAAATGTATTAAGAGGCCGAAAGCTTCTTTCATCCGGTGGCATCACTGTGTGCCAGATGACAAATTTACTCCAGCTAGGAGCTGGGATAGTTCCTGTGTAGATTACAGCCAAAGAAACAGGCAGAGTGCAGCCATGTGTCCAAAAACCGGGCCTCACCCACTTTTTGAAATAGTGACGGGTGGTGTGTGTATGAGTCTGAAAAGTCACAGTTTTTGGCATGTACACCAGAATTCTGCCGTCCAAGAGTTCTTAAATAGGCTATATTTTACAAAGACTGGTTCTCACACTTCATCCAGCAATGATTCAATGACTGTAACACTATGAGCTCCAGCAATAGTAATAAACTTTTGAAAAGTTCTGTTAGTCTAGTTCATTGAACTTTTGCAAAATGTTTGGTTTGGGTTAAATTAGTTTGAACCAAACAGAAAGTTCACCGAAAGTCCTGAAAACTGTCTAAGAGCTATAAAATCCATGTCCAACTCTAAGGGTGCGTTCACACGAGCGCATAAACGGCGCGTTTTTGCGACCAAACGTATATACGTGACCATCTGAGGCAATGGTTTCAAATGTATTCGTTCACATGGGCGATCTTACGGCGCGTAAAAACGGCCACCCGTGGAAAAACGGACATACGCGACCGAAATACGTGCCGGCGAATATTCGATGGCCGAAAAGACCGTTTGAAAAGTAGGAACAAACGAAAATACGCTTTCTAGCTCTGGTCGTGATCGTCGAAAAACGTTCTTTCCGGCGATTATACGCTGCGCTCGTGCGAACGTAAATACGCCTACGCTCGTGTGAACGCACCCTTAGAGTGTTAGGGCTCTTAGACAGTGTTATATATAGAGTTGCCGCCTGGCCAGGACAGTAATTAGGTCTGAAGGCCAGTGATTGTATTCATTTTTTACCGGCAATGTTAATTGTTGGTAACCAGAAATAATCTAGTTATGTTCTTGGCAGTAGCAGGTTGTGTCTGACTGTGTGAGTCCTGCTGTTGGGAGATTTACGGGGAGGGTACTGAATCTAAGGGTAGGCCACTGTGGGGGGTCACTATTACTACTGAGGCCATTGTGGGAGTCATTTTTACTACTAGGGAAACTGTGGGGATCACTATTACCATTGGGGCCACTATAAAGGCAGATTACCACTACTATTGGGGCTACTATGGAAGTCACTATTACTACTGGGATCACTGTGAGGGTCACAATTACTATAGGGACTACTAGGAAGAACACTAACACTGGGGCACCTGATGGTGTCACTATTATTACTGGGGGCTCTAGTGTGGTCACTACTGGGATCACTAATGGGACCAGTATTACTAATGAAGCCACTAAGAAGGGCACTTATTATTTGGGCCACTACTTGGAGAACTGTTATTTTTGGGGCCACTGAGGGGTGGTTGTGGCCACTAGAATAATGGAGTTAAAAACATACATGGCATTAAGCAGCACCCCTTTTGCCTTGGCCAGTATTTTTTTTTTTTTTGTGACAAAGGTAGCAACCCTAGTTATATGCCAGTGTTCATCTACTATTGTAGAATAGAACCTTGTTTCGGGAAGAACTTTGCAAAAAGCTCAGTTCAAGTTTGTTGCAGACCAAACTTTTAGCAAGGTTCGACCCTAAAAAGGGTTTCACAGACTTAGTTCACTCAACAAATCAAGCTCTGCACCTTCTAGAAACTTACTTGGGTGATTCCACACTTGGCCAAGTTATAATTGGTGGAATATAGTGGAAACTTACAAATAAAATCTCATTTATAGAATCTGTTTCTACCAAACTCAAGCACCATAAAATGTAGATCTAGTAGTGAAACAGTCTGGACATCCATAATCTACAATGTTATGAAATTTATAGAGTGAGCATATAATAGGAAATAATAAGCTTTCCACCAACCTGCTGATGGTCTCTTCTCCGATGTCTAAGTATTCTACTTCACTCTCCTCTTCCTCCTCCTTTTCCACCTTCTCTTTCTCCCTTTTGAATGAATAAGGTAGAATATATGGTATATAATTCTTAAAGCTAATAAGAAAACAAGAACAAATACAACCTAAACTACAATGATGTAGTTATTCCACCCATGACCAGGCCTCCTTCACATGATGTTCTATAGGCCTATAATGGAGAGCGCATAAACTTACAAAAAATTTCTTATCTATAGAATCTGTTCCTACCAAACTCAAGCGCCATAAAATGTAGATCCAATAGGGAAACAGTCTGGTCACTGTGAATCTACAATGTTCTAAAATTCATATAGTCATCACATAATAGGGAATAATAAGGTTTCCACCAGCCTGCTGATGGTCTCTTCTCCAATGTATTTTATGTCCACTCCTCCTCCCTTTTGAATAAATAAAATAAAACACATAAGGTACATGATTCTAAAAGCCAATAAGAAAACAAGAACAAAACAACCTAAACTACAACTATATAGTAGACAATAACGTATACAGCAGTTTCCTCATACACCTCTACAACGGATCTCCCTCTCGGTATGAGTGAGGTATCCTGATCTAGGACCATGACAGTGGCGGGGAAGTCACATTCACCAGCTCTGCCCAACCTTCTTAGAACTATGACCCTGCTTCTCCAATAGACTTACGGAATTGTCTCCAGATTTGGATACAAAGAGAGTCCATTAAATTTGAATCGCCTACCATAGGAAACAGAACTCTGGTTACAATCATCAATAATTATGTGACCCTACAGAGAATACATCTATCTATACATAACTCATCTCTCTCAGGCAAATACATTGTAGGATCTCCTCTCTATTTCATGATAGATGATGCAGAAAGATTTTTAGCCTGAAGATGAACCCGGGCGGTTCGGCAGCTCGCTATATCATCATGTATTTTTGTTAGTCAATAAGAGGTATCATATCTCCAAAACCACGTGGTTTCTCTTGCTGGGAACAATCACAATGTACTCTACTGGATAACTCGGTATCAAACCTTTGTTTAAATATTACTGTGTTTTCCCCCCCAAAAAGACACTGTCTTATATGAATTTTTGCCTCAAAAGAGGCACACTGTCTTATTTTCAGGGGGTGTTTAATAATACTTACCTAGCAGCTGGCGTTCGGGTCCCTCGCGATGGCCTGCGGCGCTGCTACAGGTTGCCGACAGAGCAGTTCTTCCTCGTATCAGGGCTTAAATACCCTACTTCCAGCAAGCTAATGCTCTGATTGCTTATTCGGGCGCCATGTCAGCCAATGAGAGCCGGCGCTCGATTAACCAATCCCAGCAATTCATTGAATGACATAATTGAATGGCTATGATTTATTAATCCAGCGCCGGTTTTCATTGGCTGACACGGTGCTCAATTAACCAATCAGAGCATTAGCTTCCAGGAAGAACAGCTCTGTGGGCGTGAAGGAGGACACGGCATCCTGCAGCAGCGCTACAGGCCATCACGAGGGACACAAACGTCAGCTGCTAAGTGAATATTGGGCTTTTTTTACATGTAGCCTAACTATGGTTTATTTTCAGGGGAGGGCTTATATTTTAAGACACCCACTCACCCCTGAAAATCAGTGTTGGGCATATTATTGGGGAAACACGGTATATATACAGGCTATAGAAAGTACCAGGAATATACATTATACTACTGGCATCAGATATAACATCCAGTACAGGCAAACACCGGAGCTGCCGCCTACAGAATATAGTGTTATGTCTATTGGTTGATGTAAACTAGATTTTGGGGGTAAATGTTTCAGTAACAGGGGCCACACAAGTTCTATAAAACTCTTTATAATGATGAACATTGAGCGAACCAAACCACTAGAACCCCGTTTTGGGTCAAACTTTGCTAAAAGTTTGGTTTGGCATGAACCTGAACTAAGCTTTTAGTAAAGTTCTACCCAAAACAGGGTTCTACTGGTTCAGTTCATACATGTGTGTCTATGTGATATATACTTCGCCGGAATTTTAATATATTTAATAAAGGTTATATTTTTTGTTAGTTTTTCCCTTTGGTGATTTCTAGTTTTCCTTTTTGGGAATTCCTCTGCCAATGGTGACCTGCTATATAACACTGTCTAAGAGCCATAAAAGCCCCGTAGCACACTCTCAGAGTGCTTTATAGGGCTTTCATGGCTCTTAGACAGTGTTAGATATCAGTTTTAGGGATTTAAGTGAACTTGTGGTTTGGTTTAAACTAAGGCTGCATTCAGACGAACGTATATCGTCTCGGTTTTCACGCCAAGCCGATGAACGTTTTCCTCGTGTGCAGGGGGGGGGATGGAAGAGCCAGGAGCAGGAACTGAGCTCCCGCCCCCCTCTCCGCCCCTTTGCACTATTTGCAATAGGGAGAGGCGGGATGGGGCGGGGCTAATTCGTGGAACTTAGCCCCGCCCCCGCCTCTTCTCATTGCAAATAGTGCAGAGGGGCGGAGAGGAGGCGGAGAGGGGGCTCAGTTCCTGCTCCTGGCTCTTCCATCCTCCCCCCTGCACACGAGGACAACGTATATCGGCTCGGCGTGAAAACCGAGCCAATATACGTTCGTCTGAATGCAGCCTCATTCAGACTTTTTGTAAAAGTTTCGCAAACCAACTGAACTTTTCAAAAGTTTACTCATCACTTAAAATGAGGTACATACATCTCATCTGGGACATATAGCGAGGTCCCTTTTTCTTCTTTTCTTTTCTCCTTGTAGCCAAGACCTACTAATTCTAATTCTATTTTTGCTTAATCTACAATTTGTTATTTTTTCCATTTTTAATGGCAACAGGCGTTTCAAACCTGCATTATTCCATGAGCACAAGAAATTGCTAGGCCTGGGGGTCTGATGCATATATAAGTTATATGGGATGTACCGGAAGGACATACAGAAGAACTTAATGCAGTATTACTGGGTACAATATCCTTTTCTTTTATTTCTTCTTTTCTAATCTATAAGCTATTATTGCGGTCCTGCGAGACCTGCTATATGTTGTTGGTTTTTTTTTCGGTTGTCTAGGTGTAAAATTACGCAAAAGTTCTAATAAAACCATATTAAACATACATCTCATCTGGGAACTCCTCCTCTGAACCTTTCTTCATCCTAATAGAGAGTAAAGAAGACAATGTGAATTAAACAGCAATGACTCCTGGGACTTTTTAAGATATAGACAAAAGTTTATAATAGACAGGTATGTGATTCTAATTTACTAAACCTACCTAAGCTTATAACTGTGAATACCCGCTGTAGTGTATTTATACCCAACCTGTACCCGCACCTCTAGACTTGAACCCAATGCCTTATCACCAACCCATCAATCCCCAACATCTACTGCCTACATAGTCGGAATAGTGAGAATGAGCTCAGGGTATGAGAGGTTTCAGGTCGTCATTAGAGAAATTCTACATTTACAATAGAGATGAACTTACCTGAAAAAAAATCGCTCACCAATCGCTCACCGATGCTACTAGAGAGTAAAAAGAAGAATTTACAGAGAAGAGATCATAGTATTTCCCTGAAACGTATCTGCTGATACACTTATAGGATGGAAAGAGGTGAGAGCAGAGAAGAGCGGACAGCTGGACTCACGCAGAGGAGACGTGTGGGAAGAACGCGAGAAATGGCAGGAAATAATGGAGAACACAAAAAGATCATGAGAGTGCAGACTTTCCTCCACTAATGCAGCATCCAAGGAGTGAGCCCACAGCCGAGGAGATAGCGGGGTGGATAAACGTTTTGTCACGGCGCTCTACCATCCCCTCCCTAGGGTTAGTTTGGGACCCGACCAAGTTACTGCTGGGGGAGGTCATAGGGAAAAGTACCGGAGGTTGCCTGTAGTCGTCTTTGTCACGCATGACGCCACCGTTCTATCCTCTGTGGTGAATCCTGACAATTGAATAAAGTAGAAACGTTCCAGACAAACCGTGAATGGTCGCTAATGTTCATTTACTGCAACTTGTTAAACTCCAAATAACTTCAGCAGTCTGGCAAAGATACAACAGAATAAAGTAGTGCGACAGGGAGGATTCCCGGGGTAATCCGGTCGATCCACAGTCCCAGTTATCTGTGTAATCCTGCTCCCGGCAACTCTCTCTCTAACTCTCTACCGGTCCACACTCACATTACTTGTCTTTTCCTTTAGTTATGCAGCGGTCTTTCTCTCTCACTCAGTGCTTAGTGGTAGCATCGGCACATCCTGGATAGACTGGCCCAGGCCAAGCAGAAGGGAATCTCTTGGCTCCCACCATTCTCTCCACACACAGACTAATCAGTGTCTGTGCAGCTCACTCACTCTCTTCCACAGACATGGACTGACTCCAGCTAACTCGCAGACTTAGAGTAGACAGACTTAGGAAGATTCTGCGCAAACATTTGTGATGTTATCCCTGCCGATTGCAGTTGTTACCGGCCCTGAAACCAGAAGGCAAAGTGCGGCGATGTTCTTTCTGCGAGAGTCTGCAAACTGTAATGGAAGGCGATGGTTTCATGGAGTCTTTAGTGTTTAGTGATGAATCCGCCTTCCACCTTTCTGATAGTTACCAAATGAAATGTCAAAATTTGGGGGGCGGGAAAACCCACTTGTCTACGGGTAGTGAATGTGCGACTCCCCCAATGTGAATGTGTTCTGCGTTATAACCCATATGAACATATACGGCCCTTTAATATTCCATGAGGAAACAATCATGGAGATTTCATACCTGTGTGCTACAGATATCGCCGATTTCATCTTCTAACAGGATTAGGCACCCCCCGTTTGTTATTTGGCCTCCACATTCCCCGGACATCAAGCCTTATGATTTTGTTCTCTGGAAGAGTGGGGTGGAACCTCCACTACATGCCCCCCTTACCACCAACCATGCATGATCTGCGGCATCCCAGAAGCCATTGCATCAGTCAGTCGTGATACCCTACAACGTATGCGGCAGGAAGTTGACTATAGGCTCCGTGTGTTGAGTGATAAGGGGGGTCATGTTGATCACCTCTGATATGGAAATCCTTTTTGATGTAGTGCAGCAAACCTTTTTGAGCTTG
Organism: Eleutherodactylus coqui; assembly: GCF_035609145.1. NCBI lineage: Eukaryota > Metazoa > Chordata > Amphibia > Anura > Eleutherodactylidae > Eleutherodactylus > Eleutherodactylus coqui. The sequence continues at coordinate 92,960,147 of NC_089848.1, read as the reverse complement.
TTTCCATTGATATTAAACTTATGTATCTGAGTATCATTAAACGTGAGTTATGAGGGTTTCAAATCGGGAAGATCATTTGTAATAACCCTGTGTGTACATATATATGTATACGCATGCTCACATTATACACGTCTCATGCCAGAATATTGGAAAATTTTCAATAGTAAATCCGCCCCAATATGTTACATATCAAGTCACACTGAAAAGTAAGTAGCTCTAAGTCATCTAGCTGTCTAGCTTCCACCTTACATTGCAGGGAAGAAGTCATATATGAGGAAAGTTTTCTTCTTGGACTAATATGAATACAAATTGCAGTATTGATCATTTGCAATGGAAATCAGAAGTAATATCCACCACCAGGGGCGTAACTAAAGGCTCAGGGGCCCTGATGCAAAAGGTGAGCTGGGCCCCCCCCTCTATCTGTATCTGTACCCGTACCCATACCTAAACCATGCTGCACAGAGGCATAACTTGAAGCTTCTGGGCCCCAATGCAAAACCTGTAACAGGGCCCCCAACTATAATGCTTTATTCATAGTACTGGACCTATATGGAGAAGAGAGGCCTTATGGGCCCCTAAGGCTCCTGGGCCCGGGTGCAACCGCATCCCCTGCACTCTCTATAGCTACGCCCCTGTCCACCGCGGGGCTTTCTGTTTGTATCTGAGTCCTATAATCACTATTAACCTTTCTTGCGACATTCAGTTTATCACCTCCGAATTAACAATCCCCCTCCCCATAATATATGTGAGGCGCTGACCTGTTCTACTGTACTGTATTATGGAGAGCCGCAGAGTATGGGCTCTATGGGACAGTAAATGGTAACATTACAAAGAAAGGATTGGATACTCTCTTATCATCAATTTGATGCTTACGACATTTGTACTGATACATTGGGGGTCTTTGCGAAATGGGATTAATATAACTAAATATTAGTAAACTTTTTGTTAGCTACCTCATAACTTCTACCTTTTTTTTAGACTTTTCAGATGCAAATAGTAGGCAAATAAGTGGTGGAATAATGTTTCCACAGCGCCACCTATTGGAAGGTAATTACCCATCCAATTGCACTGAGCAGGGGGTTGGATCCAATGACCCTGGAGGTCCCTTCCAACTCTACCATTCTATGATAACCTCTGCGTCAATATCTAACATCGTGTAAGATGACTAGAGATGTAAGCTAACGCAGTATATTCTTGTACAGAGAGCTGTTTTGGGGTTCTTGCCTCTTTTCCGTGCACAGTAGGGTGCTCTATAACCTACTGATGTACATGTGTATTCTGGTTTGGCTTATATCACTGGTCATGTTGCAAGCCTTGTTAAAAGCTTAGACCCATTGCATAGCTATTTTTCAATAGGCTTATTGTTGTGTGTCTAGATTCTCTAACTTCTGACCATCAGCTGTCACCACCAGAGAATGTGTCTTTTCATATAGTACACTTCCCGCTCAACAACTGTACTTTACTATCGTTAGGAAAAAAAATCGGTAGGTTTTGCAGGTATTGAATTCAATGAGAGCTGCGCCTGCACTATCTAACCAGGCAGCGGGGATCTGAGTGACTGACTCCCACCGATCATCTATTGATGACCTATACTGGCCAGGTCTATACTGGTTGATGACTTGGACAGGTCATCAGTAGACAAAAATCAAAAAAAGCCCAGATAATCTCTTTAACATTTCCCGGTAGATACAGTTCAGAGCAGGTAAGTTTAACCCTTTGCAATCCAATTTTGGATTCAGGGTTTCCTAGGGGTTTTCCTCTTTCTGCCATTATACAATAGCGCCTTCTGCTGGCTAGAGTCAGTACTGTGGTATGGTACATGCTGGAGCGGCCCCCGACAACAGAGCGGCCAGTAATCTACAGTAAGAATACCCTGCCGGACGTCTTCCGACATCGGAAGCTGTACAGCCTTCAATCAGAATGTCTTTAGACGTCAGACAGTGGATTGGAAAGAGTTAAGAGAGGGTCTTGCCCACTTTCAAATTCAATGCAAATAAAATAAGTTTACTGCTCAGATTAGCCTTTAATACATGAATAATCTTTCCTCTGCAAGACACTCCTCCTTATTAATGCTATGTCTTAGGCCAGTGGTGTATCTATAGGGGTCACAGGGGTCTCTGTGAGTCGGGGTAGTTGACTTCTGGGTATCCTGGTGACTCTGGTGATTTGATCATCCCTTGAGGTGGGATGGTAGCCCTGATTTAAAAATGTCCTTTTAAGATGGTATAGATGTTCCTCTTTGTCTGTTGGGTTGGAGCAGATCCGGTTGTATCTGATGGCCTGGCTGTAGACAATGGACTTTTTAATGTGTTTGAGGTGGAAGTTATCACATATGAGGTATGTGGGCTGATCAATGGGTTTTACAGGGATAACAGAATTGAGTTGTTTAAAATTTTTATGGTGGTATCGAAAAAAATGTTGATTTCTATATACAAGTAGCTTAATGTCAGCTTAATGTGGTGGTGTGACATACATCAAATCTTTCATGGAATATTATTAGCTCTTGTTCGGTGTTGGTCCACATGATTATGGTGTCATCAATGTAGCTGAAGTAGGCCAGTGGTTTGATGGAGCTGGACGCCAGGAAGTCACTTTCCAGTTTTGCCATGAAACGTTTGGCATATTGCGGTGCCATTTTACTGCCCATGGCAGTTCCGGTGAGTTGCAGGAATATCTCTTTGCCAAAGGAGAAATAGTTGTGTGTGAGGAGGAATCTTGTGAATTGTAACAAATTCAGAGCCAACCCAATTTGTCTCAAGGTATGGCTGGAAGACGGTCAGTCTATTTTTGCAAATCTTGTCCACTTTGCTGGCTGCCTAGTTTTTGCTCTATCTCAGCGTGTACAACGCGCCAAGATAGAACATGCTGCGCTGAATTTCACGGCCGCGGGGCAGACAATGCAGCAGCGCTCATGTGAGCGCTGGAATGCATTATGATGGGAGCTAGTGACAGCGTATCAACCGCGGAATCTACCCGCGTATAAAATGCGCTGAAAATGCAGCCAAAAAATGTCCACGTGAGAGAGACCTGCTGTTTTACACGGTCGTGATTTCTCCGTTTTGCCCAAGGAAACTTCCAGAATGCAAAATGTATTCAAGAGAACCATTGCTCTCAATGAGCTCATTCAAATCCCAGCGCGCAATTACGCCGTGATGTGTCCACCAACTAACAGGCATAAATACCTATTCACTGGCAGCTTACGTGTGTCACTGATGACATCAGCGGTCCCAGGACGGCCCAGGTCATCGTCACAGCCCCAAGATCGGTCATGCAACCGGCGCCACCGCAAATGCAAACGCAGGCACCTCCACTGAATTTTGCAAAGGTGCCTGCGTGTTTGAGTTAACTTATATGCAAGCAGGCAGCGATACTGCGCTGCCTGTTCGCGCATAGGGCTGTGTAAAACCGCCCTTAGGGCTCTCTCACACAAGCATTGTTTTTCTGCATTTTATGCCCGTTTTTCATGCAAAAATCACCCATAGGAATGAATGTGGTGCTTAAAAAAATGCAGCGAAATGCAATTGCTGCGTTTTGTACAGCGTTTTACTGCGTTTTTCACGCAGGTTGCTATGATGGAATAGGAGGGGGGAAAAAGAGAAAGGAGCTCGTCTTTGTTTTGACACCGGTAAAAACGTGCAAAAATGCAGGTCTGAGTGCAGTAAAACGCTGCATAAAAAAACACAGCATTTTTACAGACGCTTGTGTAGAGCGGCCTTAAGGTTTAAGCCTTAAAATAAATGTTAGGGCTCCTTGACTTCGCCCTGAGGCCCAAAGGCCTCCGCAATCTAAGAAGTTTGAGAACCACTGTATTAGAGGTACCCTGGGCAGATTGTGTGGCTACTGTTGTATCTTGACTCCACCATGAAGAATGGGTGGAGGCTTGGATTGCGCAGGTGGAGGATTAGGTGACGCCCACAGCAGCTGATTGGCTGATGCTTGACTGCCATCTCCTGTCCTGGGTCCTGTCAGTGATCCTGGCGTACATGCCCCCTCCTGTCAGTAACCGTGCCGCTCACCCATCTCCACTCCTGCCTCCAGCGCTGAGTGTCCCCGCTGGCCTGTGCTTCAATCTGTCCTCCTCCTGCTCCTCCTGTCACTCAGCCCACCGCTTACTCGTCTCCCCTGCTGCCAGTGCCTAGTGTCGCTGCTGGCCTCCACTGCAATATGTCCTCCAGTCCTCATGCTCCTCCTGTCAGTCAGCCTGCTGCTCACCCATCTTCCCTCCTGCCTCCAGTACTGAGTGTCTGCTCCTGCTCCTTAGAAACCGACACCGCTGTTAGCATGAGCAAGTCAAAAAACTCGCAAGCTGAGGCTCAGGGGGATGAAGTCTATACTCACCTGTTTCCAGCGTGTCGTCCTCCCGATGGTCTGCGGCATTGCTACAGGCTGTCACTCTCTCCTCCACACCGACAGAGCATTGCTTCCTGGATGCGGGGCTTGAATGCCCCGCCTCCAGTAAGCTAATGCTCTGATTGGTTAACTCAGCCCAGCATCAGCCAATAAAAGCCGGCGCTGGCTTAACCAATCACAGCCATTCAATGACATCATTCAAGTTCTGCATCCAGAAAGCAATGCTCTGTCGGCATGGAGGAGGGAGCGACAGCCTACAGCAGCGCTGCAGATCATCGCAGAACGCCGGCGGATGGTGAGTATTGATTTCTTTTCTATTTGTAGTTAGTTTCCCCATTGAAATGCATTGGAACGCATTAATGGCGTTTTAATGCATTTCAATGGGGAAAAGTGCTTTGACATACGAGTTTTTTGCCTTACGAGCTCCGTCTCCGAACGGATTAAACTGGTATGTCAAGACACCACTGTAGTAATATTTTGTATAATGATGTATCTGATTGGCCTTTTCCTGTTCCAGATAGTCTAAGAGTTGATTTAATTAAAAGGAGTAGTGAAGCGTATCGGAACAAAGACGGTCCATTCCATACAGTTACAAGATCAGGTGATACAATAACGGGTTCTTACTGCCAACTAAGTCTGATTGGTTCTATATTAGTCTACCAAATGGTGGGAAAATACTAAGAACCTGGATGGCATACTATACAAAAAAGCAAAGCGTGTACTGTTTTTGTTCTAGGCTGTTTGGCACTGCTAATCCATCAAAGTTTATGACTGGTTTTCAATCTTGGTGGAAACGTCATCCGAAAGTTCAAAGTCATGAAAACTCTGAGCAACGTTTAACTTGTCTTGAAAAATGGAAAACGTTATGAGCGAGTCTAATTGCTAACAAAACGATTGATCAAGTTAGGCAGACTGTTGCAGAAACAGAAAAAAGGAATCGAGGGATATTTTGAAAAGGCTCTTAGATGTAACATTGTTTACCATTCCGTGGCCACAAAGTGCATATATTATCGGAAGACAGAGGAAATTTTCTACATCTAGTTGAGCTGCTATCAAAGTATGATCCGGTACTAAGAGAACACTTGATCGAACTAGAGCAGGTAGGTCAGTCACAGACAGGCAAAATACTTATAAGCTATCTGTCCCCACCCACACAAAACAAGTTTATCACACTTCTAAGGGAGAGCATTAAGGAAAAGATTTTAATTGTGGTTCAAAAATACAACAAAAAACATGAACAGCCTAAAGGCCCATTTAGACACAACGATTATCGCTCAAAATTCGCTCAAAGCCGTCTTTTGAGCGATAATAATTGTGTCTGAATGCGCTGCCATCGTGCACTATTCGTGCATTATTCGTTCATCGCTCATTTCTAGCAAGCTAGAAATGAGCAATGAGCCTTATCAGTGCCGGATGCTGATTTTCTCAGTGGGTGGCACTGATAGCATTCTTTCAGCTGGTATCCCGCTGAGAAGCCCCAGCGGGATACCAAGTGAAAGCTCTGAGAACAAAGGAGCTGTCAGCACTCCTGCTGTTTCTCGGAGCTAGCAGCTCAGCGGGACAGAGCGACAACAAAGCAGCTGTTTGCATACACAAAACAGCTGCTTTGTTCTCGGAGCTATCGCAGAGGTGTCCTGCTCTACCTGCATAACTCTTAAGTAGCTAATTAGCTTCTTAGAGCTATGCAAAGACGATTGCTCAAAACTGTCACTCAGACTGTCATTTGAGCGAATTCTATGCGATCATCGCTCCGTGTAAATGGGCCTTAAAAGGCTACAAACAAACTTGAATCATGTTTGAAAAGCTTATGCCAAAAGGCTAGATCCTGTATGTAAATTTGTTTTTCAGCATGGTCTAGGTATGGGTACAGGTACAGATGACTACAGGCTGTATGGTTTAGGTATGGGTACAGGTGCAAATGACTAAACTGTATGGTTTGTGTATGGGTACAGGTGCAGATGACTGCAGGCTGTAGGGTTTAGGTATGGGTACAGGTGCAGATGAGAGGAGGATGTAGGGTTTAGGTATGGGCACAGGTGCAGATGACTGCAGGCTGTAGGGTTTAGGTATGGGTACAGGTGCAGATGAGAGGAGGATGTAGGGTTTAGGTATGGGCACAGGTGCAGATGACTGCAGGCTGTAGGGTTTAGGTATGGGTGCAGGTGCAGATGACTGCAGGCTGTAGGGTTTAGGTATGGGTAAACCCTGTTTAAAGGGTTCACAGGTCTGCAGTAGTTTGAGTGGTTACGGGTTCATTAGCGACAGTTTAGGAGTGTGTTACTCAGAGAGCTTAGGTACTAATGAATAATGTGCTATGGATATGCTTGCGGAATGTTATTGCACAGCAGGTCACCTGACCGTTAAAATGCAAGAAAAAGCAGAATAGCAGAAAAGACCTTGAAGTATATTATGGTGTCAACAATATCACGCGCTCCTAGTGTAAGGACATAGCCCCTAAGGGGCAGATTTGGTTGGGCTATGGGTATCTAGATGAGTCCAACGGCCGATACATGCTGTAAACATGGTGCCAAGGGTTAAATGCTATGTACCATACACTGTTAGTTATTTGGTGTTACGTTCTAGTAATTATCATCCGCCTATGGATCAGCAAAATGAACTACCATTGTTCAGTAAAGTTCAGTTTTTATATGTGCCGCCTTCATCTGTCACCGCCGCACCATACATTACCATCCACCACCCGCTTCAGTGGCATCACTAGTTTCCTACCTAGGTTGCCCGCCATATGGGTAAATACTAATATGTAGAACAGCCGCTGCTTCATTTCCTGCTCACAGGCTCCGCTATTCCCGGAGTACATGAAGCAATTCTCTTAAAAAACCTGCACGTCACGACGGAGCGTAACGCTCCCTGCAAGTGAAATATTTTCCACCAACTTCATGAAGATAAAGCAATGAGAAGCCATTAAGAGCTGCAGCTGTTCAGTAGACTCGGCGCGCTGCAAATTACCTGTGGAAAACCCGGCATACTTGAATGAAGCTGGTAACCATTAAGACGAGACATGACTTCAAGATGGATAGAGACATTGCTTTCACCACACGGTCGTTCGAGCGAGACTTATTTCAGGATCATAAAGCCAGTAGCCTACATAGAAGTGGGGTAAGCAGGTGCCTCCCCTGGAGCCAATAGTCATTTGTAGAATTGACACCTGAACAAAGGGTAGTTTGGGATCACAGCCTACCCCATTTGCCTCTGTCTCCAGTTAGGCAGTGCTGGGAAGGTAATACCATATTTCCCCGAAAATAAGACACTGTCTTATATTAATTTTTGCCCCCAAAAGGGCACAGTGTCTTATTTTTTAGGGGGGGGGGGGGCTTATACTCACCTGGTTCACGGCATCCCAATGGTCTCCGGCAGCGGCACTGCGGTAAACTTCGTCCTCCTCGGCTCACACCTGAGCTTCTGCTGGTGACGGGGCTTTGATTACCCCTCCTCCAGCAAAGCGAGGGTTGTGATTGGCTTATCGAGCGCCAGCAGCCAATCACAGCCAGCGCTCGATGAGCCAATCACAGCCATTCAGTGATGTCAATAAGAAGGGGCGTACACTTTCCTACAGGTTTTGTTCCTACAGCACAAAACACATTCACCTTGTTGTCGCGCATTCGCTCCATGTAGACATATGGGTTTTCCTGCCCCCAGATTCTGACATTACCTTGGGTAACTGTCCCCGAAAGGTGGAAGACGGATTCATCACTGAACACTAAAGATTCCATGAAACAATCGCTTTCCACTATAATTTATATACTCTCGCAGGAAGAACGTCGCAGCGCTTTGCCGCCAGGCTTCAGGGCCGGTAACGACTGCAGTCAATAGGGATAACATCACAAATGTTTGCGCAGAATCTTCCACACAGTCGGTTGTATATAAAACAGAAACCGATAAAAACCAGTGCTCTAAGATAAGTACAAAGATGGTGCAACGCGTTTCGGAGAGTAATTCTCCTTTCTCAAGCATAGACTTATCACAGGTAAGATGCCACACCAGATTAATATAGTAATTAGAGATGAGTGAGCACGCTCGGATAAAGCAGTTACTCGAGCAAGCATCGCTCTTCTCCAGTAACTCCTTACTGGTCCGAGCAGGCTCGGGAGATATTTGCTAGGTACTGTATAAAATAAAATAGAGCAAGTGAAACTCAAAATTGTGGATTGGAAGGATAAAAAGTGAGTGGAATAAAAGTATAAAATTGTTACATTTTCTGTAATACTTTGTTCAGGCCATTCGGGCCAAGTGTGTTGAGCCAAAATATCCAATACATTTCTTTAGATTTGAGTCTTGAAAAGTGACCTTGCGTTACCCTCTCCAGTGGTGGGATCTGCATCACGGAGGGGTCCTTATTGTGCACATTGGAGAAGTGTCGGGATACGCTGTGTTTTTGAAATCCATTCTGGATATTAAATGGATGTTTCTTTATTCTGGGCCTAAGAGCATTTATAATCCTCCCGATATTTTTGAGACCACACGGGGCATTCTAAAAGGTTTATTACAAAGCTTGGACTGTAATTGAGAAATTGTTTCAGACGGATAGATCTATGCTCACTCTCTATAAAAATGTCCTTCCTGCTATGGTGAATATTACAAGAACACTTACAATTCCAAATCCCACATTTCAAAGAACCCTTTAAAAGTCCATATATAACATTTAGAGATGAGTGAACGTACATGTCCGAGCTTGATACTCGTTCGAGTATTAGGGTGTTCGGGATGCTCGTTACTCTTAACGAGTACCACGCGGTGTTCGGGTTACTTTCACTTTCCTCTGTGAGACGTTAGCGCGCTTTTCTGGCCAATTGAAAGACAGGGAAGGCATTACAACTTCCCCCTGCAACGTTTAAGCCCTATACCACCCCCCTGCAGTGAGTGGCTGGCGAGATCAGGTGTCACCCGAGTATTGAAATCTGCCCTTCCCGCGGCTCGCTACGGATGTATTCTGACATTAGTTCAGGGAAAGTGGTATCTTGGTGGAGCTGCTATAGGGAGAGTGTTAGGTGTATTGTAGGCTTCAAGAACCCCAACGGTCCTTCTAAAGGCCATAAATCGTCTCTATATGCGCTCAGTGGGGCCGGCGGCAGCAGCGCCGACCCCATTGAGAACAAATAGAAGACAAATCCTTCTTTTCTGCCACAGCTGTAACAGAGGAGAACGATGTTTGCCCATTGAATTCAATGGAACCAGCAATACAGCAGGTTCCACTGAATGCAATGGGCTGCCGGCGATCGCAGGATGAATGGTCGGGAAGGGGTTAAATATATAACCCCTTCCCTGCAATTCATCCAGAAATGTGATACACTAAAAATATATACCGGCGTATAAGGCGACGGGGCGTATAAGACGACCCCCCAACTGTCACCTTATACGCCGGCAATACAGTGGAGCAAAGAATAAAAAGCATTACTCACTTCTTCAGACGATCTGCACCGCTCCTGTAGACTGTCACTCCTTCCTGGTGTTCTGCGGTGCTCCTGCAGGCTGTCGCTCCCTCCTGGTTCCCGGCAGAGCATTGCTTTCTCTACGAAAGGCTTTAAATCCACGCCTCCAGAAACACACGTGCCTTCAGCCAATCACAGCCAATGACAGTGATGTCATTGAATTGCTGTGATTGGCTGTGTTTCTGGAGGCGGGGATTTCAAGCCTTTCATAGAGAAAGCTTTAGTCTGCCGTGGACCAGGAAGGAGTGACAGTCTGCAGGAGCGGCGCAGATCGTCTGAAGAAGTAAGTAATGCTTTTTATTCTTTGCTCCACTGTATTGCCGGCGTATAAGGTGACAGTTGGGGGGTCGTCTTATACGCCCCGTCGCCTTATACGCCGGTATATATTTTTAGTGTATCACATTTCTGGATGAATTGCAGGGAAGGGGTTATATATTTAACCCCTTCCCGACCATTCATCCTGCGATCGCCGGCAGCCCATTGCATTCAGTGGAACCTGCTGTATTGCTGGTTCCATTGAATTCAATGGGCAAACATCGTTCTTCTCTGCTACAGCTGTTACAGCTGTGCCAGAGGAGAACGATCTTTACGCTGACAGTGCGAGGGGGGGGGGCCCACTCTTGCCGCTATTGTGGCTTAATAGTGGGACCTGTGAACTTGAGATGCAGCCCAACACGTAGCCCCTCGCCTGCCCTATCCGTTGCTGTGTCGTTCCCATCACTTTCTTGAATTGCCCAGATTTTCACACATGAAAACCTTAGCGAGCATCGGCGAAATACAAAAATGCTCCGGTCGCCCATTGACTTCAATGGGGTTCGTTACTCGAAACGAACCCTCGAGCATTGCGAAAATTTCGTGCCGAGTAACGAGCACCCGAGCATTTTGGTGTTCGCTCATCTCTAATAACATTCCTAACTGGAACAAGAGGAATTTTTGGAATATGTGGACAAGGCGGAGCTAAAATGTTTTTCAGGGTTCGATTTTTTTTTTAAAGATAACTGTTGGTTGTTCATAAATCTCATTAATACAGACAGAATAAGATTTTGTACAACTACAATATTGAATTACAATTACCGTATATACTCCAGTATAAACCGAGTTTTTCAGCACAAAAAAAATGTGTTGAAAAAGCCCCCCTCGGCTTATACTTGAGTTAGGTTAATTCAATGATGTCATTCTGAATGGCTGTGATTGGTTTATTGAGCATTGGCTGCGATTGGCCAGTGCTCGATCCAATCACAGCGCTGATGGCGGGGATTTCAAAAGTAAGCCAGGTAGAAGACTGCAGCAGTTGGTTGCACCGCCAGGGACAGCATCGCGCCGGGGATACAGATGTCGGCTGATAGGTTAGTATTGAGGGTTTTTTTTTTTTTAACCTATCAGCCGACATCTGTATCCCCGGCGCGATGCTGTCCCTGGCGGTGCAACCAACTGCTGCAGTCTTCTACCTGGCTTACTTTTGAAATCCCCGCCATCAGCGCTGTGATTGGATCGAGCACTGGCCAATCGCAGCCAATGCTCAATAAACCAATCACAGTCATTCAGTAATGTCATTCTGAATGGGTGTGATTGGTTTATCAAGTGACGGCTGTGATTGGCCAGCGCTCGATCCAATCATAGCGCTGACAGCTGGGATTTCAAAAGCAAGCTAGGGAGAAGACAGTGGGGAGAAGACTGCAGCAGCTGGCCACACCGCCGGGGAGAGTATCGCACCAGGGACACAGACACCGGCTGATAGGTGAGTATTGTTTTTTTTAAATCTACTATATACTCTTTTATGATAGCAGATCTCTGCAGGCATATATTTCCTCCCTGTGTTAAAACTCTAAAATAAGGAGAATAACTAATTCTTTGGGGTAACCTTTTAAAAAAAACATTTTTAAAATATCTGATTGTTTAATAAAAACCTTGTCAGATGTACAGTTCCTACTGATTCTCCTGAACTGTCTGTATTGTTAACTTTCCATTTCTTGGCATGGCAACTTGAGAAGTCAAGATAGCTGTTTGAGTCAACTGGTTTGAAGTGATTTTTCACGTGGACAGTATTGTTGACAATATATAATCCCAAGTCTAAGAAGATTATACTTGTCAGGTCATAAATGCTGGTAAATTCCAACCCCCACTGGTTCTTGTTAAGAATGTCAATAAATGCTTCTAAGGCAGCCATGGTGCCATTCCAGATAATTAAAACCTCATCAATGAATTTCTTGTAAAAAATAATGCATGGGTCCCTGATTTGTTCCTCAAATGCCCCATATATAAATTTGCATAACTTGGGGTAAATTTCGTCCCCATTGCAGTTCCCTTTGCCTGCAAATAAAAGTACTAAAAAGAAAATAATTGTTGTGTAAAATAAAATCAATTGCTTCTAAAATAAACATTCCTTGGTGGTGTGGCATAAGTGGGTCCTGGTCTAAAAAGTGTTTAATTTATTTGGACACCCATAGAATGGTGGATATTAGTGTATAGTGATTTAACATCTAATGATACCCAGACAAACAACTCCTTTCACATAAAGCCCTCAGTTAGTGACAGAAGATGTCCAGTATCTGGCAGGTATGTGACAAATCTCTGCAAACGATGGTCCTCATAGTCAGACAGCCCACTTGGTATGAGGCCAACCCCAGAGATGATTGGTCATCCTGATAGGTTAGAGACAGGAAGTAGAAATAAGGAACCTCTTGGTTAGTCGTCTGTAGGATGTCTAATTCTCTGCTTGTTCTGATTGTCTTTGTTACCCATAGCGACCAAAGTGCAGCTTTCATTATACATCAGCAACTTGAGAAATGAAAGCTGCGCTGTGATTGGTTGCTATGGACAGCAAGGACAGTCTTACTTTTACTAAATGAAACTTTTTGAGTTTCTGTTTCCATTAATATCAAATTTATGCATCTGAGTATCATTAAAAGTGATTTATGAGGGTTTCACACTGGAAAGATCCTTTTGTACTGTATTAACCCCATAGTTCGGCCTCATGTCCACGGGGAAAATCGGGCCCGCTACGGATTCTACATGTAGAATCTGCAGCGGGTCCCTCCTGCCCCGCGGACATGAGCGCTGAAAAGAAGAATTAATGACAATAAACTCACCTCCCATCCGCTCCGTTTCTTCTCTTCGCGGCGGCGTCATCTTCTCTCGTCGCGGCCGGATCTTCATTCTTCGGCTCGGCGGATGTGCACGATGACGTCGGTGACGTGCCCCGCGCATGCGCCGGGCCAAAGCAAAATGATCCGGCCGCGGCTGAGAGAGGATGGCGCGGCGCCGAAGAGAAGAACCGGAGCGGGTAAGTAAAATGTGATTTTTGTGTCCCGCGGATCCGGACGGCTTCCATAGGCTTCAATAGAAGCCCGCGGGAGCCGTCCCCGCGGGAGACCCGCATGAAAATGGAGCATGGTCCAGATTTTTTCATGCTCCATTTTTTTTAAAATCCCTTTTATTGACCATCCGCGGGTATTTATCTACCCGCGGGTGGTCAATGCATCCCTATGGGGTGCGGATCCGCGCGCGGGAGAAGAGTTAAAATCCGCTGCGGATTTTAATTCTTCTTTTCCCCGTGGACATGAGCCCTTCTTCTTCTGCTTTTTCTTCCATTACTTGTCTGGACAATACATGTATTATTTCATTTAAAAGAAATTAATATTTGATGTCTGAAAAATTGGCAAAAAGTATAAAGAACGGCTTTCAAATCCAACCAGATGTGACATCTGCAAGGGGTTTGTATGTTCTGCCAATACTTGTGTGGGTTTCTTCCATAGACTTTGGGTTTCCTTTATGCTCCAAAACAGATAAGGTAGTATTCCGTGAGAAAAAAAAAAGCTTTTTTCATCCTGAAATGGTGCCACTTTCGTTTATGGGCTGTTTGTGGTACTGCAGCTCAGCTGCATTCAAGTGTATGGGGCTCAGTTGGACAGGTGTGTTGCTATTCCTAGATGAAAGCAGCCAAGTTTTTCTAATCTAACACAAGCACTTTAATTGAATCTATGGAAGGGGGGCATGGCCTGGACACGGACCAAGATGGCTGCTTCCTTCTGAGCTCCGTCCAGTTCTCTCCTCTTTCAGTGATATATGATTCTTTCAAACCATTGCATTTGCCGAAAGAATTTCAAGATGACCCGCTGCAAGACTTCCAAGGTGCAACCTAAGCACCTCACCGAGTTTTTACCACACGCAGTTCGCATTGGAACTTTGAAGCTGAGACCTGCAATGCTTCCTAGCCAGGCAACTTAAAAGACAGTGAAGAAATTCACTGCGATTCCCGATGAAGCTCACCGGGTTCTCCTCCAAAGCCTGCTTGACAATGTTGTCCTCCAGCTACGCCAAACCTGGTGTGTGAACAAAGAGCCTCTCCTTGTTCCTACAGTTCTACAATCTGGGCTAATGCAGCATCTGAGGAGCAGGATCACACCTGAGGAGATGGCGGGGTTAATAAAGTTTTCTGTCACAGTGGCTCTACAATCTCCTCCCCTGAGGGTAGCTTGGGATTCATCCAAGTTACTGCTGGAGGAGGTTAAAGGGAAAGAGTAACTAGTGGTTACCTTACAGTTCTTTGTCACTCGTGACACCACTGTTCCTGCTCTGCGGTGAACCTTGAGACGGAAATAAAGTAGTCCACACACAGGGATAACTTTCTGAGGAAACCAGGAATGGTCAGTAATGCCCGTTTACTTAAAGGGGTTGTCTCGCGAAAGCAAGTGGGGTTAAGCACTTCTGTATGGCCATATTAATGCACTTTGTAATATACATCGTGCATTAAATATGAGCCATACAGAAGTTATTCACTTACCTTCCCTGCGCTGGCGTCCCCATCTCCATGGCTCCGTCTAACTTCAGCGTCTAATCGCCCGATTAGACGCGCTTGCGCAGAAGGGTCTTCTGCTTTCGGGTCTGTCCGGCAGCAATGGTGTTCTGGCTCCGCCCCCTTCTACACGTCATAGCGTAGCTCCACCCCGTCACGTGTGCCGATTCCAGCCAATCAGGAGGCTGGAATCGGTACACGTAATGGGGCGGAGCTACGCGATGACGCGTACAAGGGGGCGAAGCCAGTTACTGCCTTGATGTGAGTATGACTTTAAGAAATTTGTTGTTCACTTGTTTGCCACTAACATTTGCCTGTGTAACTGGCCTTATACTGGTAAGCCATCCTAGCATGCTCTCTAGCCTGTCAATCATCCAAATACAGCTCAGCTAATATTGGCTAGCTAGTTAGAAAGCTGTTAGCAGCCCTGAAATTGGCAGCTAAGATCTATGGATGGGTTGGCTGGGAGTAGTTGATATAAGAGAGGAGTTGTGATAGTCTAAAGGAGTAGGAGTAAGGAAAAAGAGGAGTAGAGAAGAGTTGACAGCAGAGAGAGAAGAGGCAGGAGAAAGGCAGTGCAGTGAGAAGGAGGAAAGTGTGAGTACAAAAGTTACATAAGATTTGGAGAGAAAAGAAAGAGCAGTTATAGAAACCAACATTTTCAGTAAGAGAAGGAAGATAGAGAAAGGAAGCAGATCAAGAAAAGGAAGGTACGGCCTAAAAGTATCAGTAACTACCTAAAAGTAAAGCTTCATACCTAAAGAAACAAAAGACAAGAAATAGAGAGAAAAGCAAAAAAGCAAAGCATAGAGGACAGAGAGGATTCCCATGCTTGTTACTATTATAGAGCCTATCAGTGTGCAGATATGGTTTCTGCACTTAATGCCTGTCTCTGTACTGATATACGTGACTGTACCTTGTAAAGAAGATAGATATTAAGTAATGCTATGTGAATGAAGACCCAAAAGCTAATTTCTTATTTTTCAACTCTGCACCGCCTTTCTGCCAGCATGAGACAGCAGATGAGCCAACGAGACCACCACCATTGCTGCCCACCTCACCGCGCGTTGAACCATAATAGGGCCAATCATCTATTACTAGTAGGCAGAGTGGTGTGCAGCCCTCTCTGGAGGACCTGTCCTGTTCTGGAGTACACAGATAGCCCATTCATTTCTATTGGTGTAATGTGGCGGCCCTGCGGCGGAATTGAACACTCACTGACGGATTTCTTCAAAATGTAGTTAGGAGTCCCGTAGCAGGATCACCTGTGATCATCAGGGGATCCTTCTAAATAAGAACTCAGGGAGCAACGCCGGTACATGCTGCGGATCGCTGCTGCAAAGCAAGTGTACAGGAATCCTTAATGACACAGCTAATTACTTTGATCATTAACATTAATTTTTTTATTAGTCTTCACCACTTATCATCCCAGCTGTCAGGTCTTTTTTTTTTTAAGTCTGTGCAGCTGTATATCTTCCCTTCTGATACACGTAAACTAAATATTAGGCTAACTTCACACTGGCGAGCGCGATATTGGTCCATGAATCCCACCCCCATATCGCGCTCCATGTGAATTCCCTGAGGATGCGAGACGTTTTCATGTCAAAACAGCCTTGATCATTTTGGGGATGAAGGGAATCTCCTCCGCGGCGGAGGTTCGCAGTTTCTCCCATTTTGTCAATGGGAGACCTTGCATCGCTTGCACCTAGCATGTGGTGGGATGCTGCGGCGGGCTCCATTGAAATCAATGGACGGTGCGATGCGAGAGCACGCAGCAAGATTGAACATGCCGTGATTTGTTTGCGATGCGGTGCCATGCGGGGAAAACATCGCTCATGTGTACGACCCCATTCAAAAGAAGGGGGTTCATATTTGTGAGAGATTTGTGCGTTTTTCTTGGCCCTGTGAGGCCGGCCTAAGGGGCTGATTTTTATTTCTTTCTGCCAGATGTATTAAGCCTCCCTCCCACAGGCGTTCGGCAAAGCGCTGCCATTTTACTTTCAGCCGCAGCTCCCTGCAGCTGACAGCGGAGTTTAGCATACCTCATCATGGTATGTGCGCACACAAAAAAATGCAGATTCCCAGGCCGCAGCATGTCTTTTTTTTTTTTCCGTTGCGGCCATGCTCCTCTCTTTTGGAGCACCGGCCGCAACGAAAAAGTAGGCAACCAAGCTGCTCCAAAGCCGCAAGCTTTCTGCCTGGGAATACGACCCGTGTGACCCCAGCCTTTCAATGACAATCGGCCCTTTGTAGACAACCATAAAGCTGACGGTGCCCTCGGTGAATAAAAGTATGACACCCCTGGTCTGGACTGTTCATGTCGGCCCTCACTTTAATTCCGATTTTCCTTCTGTTGGATGGTCTTACGTAAACATAGTAGAGGTTATATTTGAGATATTTCATATTCCGGACTTCCTATTGCTAATAACTGCGTCTGTGAATATAATTCAAGATGTTAAAGCGCCGCTGTTGTAAAACACTTCAATCCAAGAAATCTTGCAAAATAAATAAAAGCAAATGGTGACAATAGCGCGGCATCCGTCTCCTTAAGACGTTTAGTGTCTTTATATCATGCTGACAGCTGCTAGAATTTCATATTCAGTCCTTGACACCTTTTATATAAGCCGGCTGACAACAAAGACAAATGTTTTCCTATTAAGTTGCCGGTGTCAGTATTGAGCTCCGCCATCCTCTGACGAGGATACTTCTATCATCTTTACAAATAAGTACTTACCCCCCAACACCACCCTTCCCGTCGCCAAGCACCTCTCCATTATTAGCTGCCGGCAGTAAGCCTTCAAGGGCAGTCACATTAGTGGTGTCCCATCCTGCACCTCGCCTCTAACTCCCAGATTTTACGGTTATTGATTCTTAATGCTTCCCCCTCCAGGACCAGCAAATTCTATATTAATTGTATTACGAAAGGGCTTTAACACCACATTTCTTTACATAAAAAAATGTCTTTGCTATGGATTAACCTAAAGGAAATTTAGCCCACCGGCAAATCATTATTAAACCACCCACACCTGCATTGTCTGACCCGATGAGTTATTATATGTAAAAGCAAAGGAAATGGGTTCCCACTTTTAACGCCTACACAAGAAAATGTCTATTCTGTAAAGTAATGGTACTGACACACAAGGAGCGGGAGAAGAGGAAAAGTAGAAACAAGACGACAAACAGGTGCAGCAGAAAGAGGTGGAAAAATGTAGATAGATAGCAGATAGATAGATAGCAGATAGATAGCAGATGGATGGATGGATGGATGGATAGATAGCAGATAGATGGATGGATGGATAGATAGCAGATAGATGGATGGATAGATAGCAGATAGATAGATAGCAGATAGATAGCAGATGGATGGATGGATAGATAGCAGATAGATAGATAGCAGATAGATAGCAGATGGATGGATGGATGGATAGATAGCAGATAGATGGATAGCAGATAGATAGCAGATAGATGGATGGATAGATAGCAGATAGATAGATAGCAGATAGATAGCAGATGGATGGATGGATAGATAGCAGATGGATGGATGGATGGATAGATAGCAGATAGATGGATGGATGGATAGCAGATAGATGGATGGATGGATAGCAGATAGATGGATGGATGGATAGCAGATAGATGGATGGATAGATAGCAGATAGATGGATGGATAGATAGCAGATAGATGGATGGATAGATAGCAGATAGATGGATGGATAGATAGCAGATAGATGGATGGATAGATAGCAGATAAATGGATGGATAGATAGCAGATAGATGGATGGATAGATAGGAGATAGATGGATGGATAGATAGGAGATAGATGGATGGATAGATAGTAGATAGATGGATGGATAGATAGGAGATAGATGGATAGATGGATAGATAGGAGATAGATAGATAGATATTTGATAGATAGATAGATATTTGATAGATGTATATGAGATATATTGATAGATATGAGATAGATTAGATAGATATTTGATGGATAGATAGATAGGAGATAGATAGATAGATAGAAAGGAGATAGATAGATAGAAAGGAGATAGATAGATAGAAAGGAGATAGATAGATAGAAAGGAGATAGATGGATGGATGGATAGATAGATAGGAGATAGATAGGAGATAGATAGATAAATAGATAGATAGGAGATGGATGGATGGATAGATAGATAGGAGATAGATGGATGGATAGATAGATAGGAGATAGATGGATGGATAGATAGGAGATAGATGGATGGATAGATAGATAGGAGATGGATGGATGGATGGATAGATGGATGGATGGATAGATAGGAGATAGATGGATGGATAGATAGATAGATAGATAGATAGGAGATGGATGGATAGATAGATAGGAGATGGATAGATAGATAGGAGATGGATGGATAGATAGATAGATAGATATGAGAGATAGATATGAGAGATAGATATGAGAGATATGAGATAGATAGATAGATAGGAGATATATAGATAGATATGAGATAGATTAGATAGATATTTGATAGACAGATAGATCGTGTTAGGTCTGCATGTGTTTCCTACAAACGTTCCAGTTTCAACCCACGCTCCAAAAATATATCAAAAGGTTAATGGACTTTGTGTGTCTAAGGCTTCTTTCACACAAGCGTTCTATCACGACTATTTTGCCGCGATAAAATGCCGGTCCGAAAATCGCGACTATCTGAAGCTTGGATTCCAATGCATTTGTTCAAATGGCCGATTTTCCGGTGTTTAAAATTGGCCGGATGGAAAAGATAGCATATACGGTACGCATTCTGGATGGACACTTTTATGCGATCCCGGAAATGATAGGACTTGTTCTACTGTGGTGGCCGAGAGGGTCCTCCAGAATAGCCACACAATCATTGTCCTGTCACACCGGCTTCATATGTGCTTCAAGGCAGCATAGGAGGTGCCTTACGTCAGAGAAACCCTTTATCTTCCCTTCCTAAACTAAAAGCTTGGCAACAGCTGGCTGCTCATTGCTGTATGTCATGCCCACACTTGTTGGTCAGAGGGTGTGGTTAGAGTCCAGAGCTGGAAACTAGACAGTGAGCCTCTATGCTGAGGGGGAGGAGAGGAGAGAAAGTGCGGAAGCAAGGCAGGAAGTGAAGGAGGAGTCAGAGCAGTCTTCAGTAGTCAGTCTGCAGAGAGAGTCGTTGGAGGAGGTCGTGCAGGGAGGAGGTCCGCAGTGTGAGCAGCTGAAGCAAATGCTTCTCTTCAGGGAAGCCAGGATTCACCGGCTCCCTAGTCTTACCAGCAGTGTGGAGGAGTGAGACTGAAGCCGTTCCACTAAACAATGAGTTACACAAAACCCGGTAAATTCAAAGCCAGGGATAGTAAAGCTGCCAACTTAGCTCTAATTTCAACACCTGCTTAATCTACTTCCAGTAGCCCAACAGATAAATAGGCCCGTGGGAATTCATACTGAGTAGCCTTTCAAGTTCCAAATAGAGAGAGAGAGATCGCTGAAGAGGAAATTGTGTTTACAAGTGAATCAACTGTAGTGCATAACCGTCTGTTCTGCTATCCTTTTACAAGACTGAAATTGTGAATTGTATCGTGTTTCAACTACTTTAAAATACTGAAATAAACTGTGCACTTCTGGTTACTAACAAAACAGTTACCAGGACTCGTGTCAAATTATTTCCCGCCCTTGACTGCCATAGTCCTGGATGAAGTGCTGGCGTCACGTGACAAACCACTGTTCATCTTAATAAGAAATGTATCTGTATTTTGTGCCACTGTGCTGCAACCAAGTGGGACACCTTTGCCACCATTGTTGGGAGAGATTCAGAGCCACCTGTGACATCCATCTGGCAATCCCCATGGTCTCCCCCACTTTAGCGCATCTCGCTCGGTGGGAAAACGTTGCAGTTCCCATAGACTTCTAAGGGAAAGGGAAGGGTGAGGGAGTTTAGCCGTGGCTTGCGTTGCTAAAGTCCCTCTCCTTGAAGTTTATTTTGTTTTTGGAAGTTTATTTTGCACACAGAACGAGGGTTGGGTAATATCAGCAATTATATGATGAGATGGAGTAAGATTGTAAGAACAGTACGTATCTCCATATCTAGCCGGATATTACAGGGAACATAAAGCAATCGAACAGAATGAGAACGAAGTGCAATGGCCTCCTAGTTCCTTCCAGCATCCCCAGAAGAGCCCAGCTTACTTTTGAGCGCACTCCAGCAGCTGTACAGATTGCTGATTGGGCCAGAGCTGTAGAGTTTTTGTGCGGACCGCGCGGTTTTTGTATGGTGACAAACTGAATTACCATGGGATCTAAAAAAATTTCAGCAACAGCTATCCTGTACTATCAACACCTGAGTAATAAGTTACTAATGGCGTCTGCTGTTTTCTATATGGAGGACAGAAACTGCGCTGGATTCCCTACACGTAATGACACGTAATATAAAACCACTATGGGGGGCATTTTTGAAGGCTTTATGCCAATTTTCTGCCAAAAAAAAAATTATAAAATTTTGGGCAAGGGCCCCTTCCTCACAAAAGTTTGCGACTTTTTAGCCTTTTGCGCAAGCCCCGTTCTGGACCAACAGATTTATGTATAGTATACACCACAAACTGCAGTAAATTACACCAGAAATGTACACCCGGTCGGGAGGTGTGACCCTCTTTATGCATTCAGCCTACTGTTTGCTGGGGGAAATCTTACTAAGCCTTGAGCAGGAATTGCCGGACCTAGTAAATTTCCCCCTTTATTCCTGCTTTGTCTCAGCGAGTTAGGGAGGAGTCAGAAAAGGGAAGGGGTACCGTACACAGGTCTTCAAATACACTGCAATACCCAGTAGTGGCATTCATAGGATAAGTTTACAAGGTGCATGACCACTCAGATGTGCAACTTTCAGAGAAAGGCTGATGCACATTTGGTCCACATTCATACTGCTGTCAACCAGATGATTGCCCCTGCTATATACTGTAAAGGATCTGTCTACACTTTATGGACACCTGACCATCACACCTATAGGACATTGTTGGACATCCCATGACATTGGGTTATGGGCATTAATATGGAGTTGGGCTCTTTTTTGGAAGCTAAAACAGCCTCCACTCTTCTGAGATGGTTTTCTAGAAGATTCTGGATGTATCACGTGCAGTCAGTTCCTGATGTTGGAGAAGGTCTGATCACAAGTTGATCCCACTGGTTTTGGATGGGGTTGAGGTCAGAACTCTGCAGCTACTCAAGTTCCTCCACAGCAAACTAATCAACTTATGTCTTTATAGCAAATATTCACTGGGTGTATCCCTTAAAATATAACTTTTATTGACAAATATATATAAAATGTTTGGGCCTCACAAAAAACAGACAAAACAAAACAAAACAGAAACAGAGCAGTAGATAGAACCCTGGAAAAGAACCGATAAAAAATCTACGAAGCTGATCCCTCCAAGGTGGTACAGGAGTGTACTGATGGATAAGACACTACCGACTCACTATATCAACCGCTCCAAAATCAATTCAAATCTATTTAGAGGACCATATCGAGGTCTACCCTTATAGAAAAGATGGAAGCGGAAAAAAATTCCACCAAGTGGGTGGTTTACAGTCAGCTTCTAGTGGTGGCGAGCCCCTGGGTATGCCCTATGTCCCATAAGCTAGACCAGGAGCAAAAATGAGCAAGTGACCCAGTAGAAGCCCCAGAGCTCTGAAAATGACGTATCGGTAGGAGACAAGTGCGGTTCTATCCAGAGGAATGCCCTGTTTAAGTAATAGTAACGGGCAAGAAGTAATCCCAGAACGAGAAACCAGCAGAAGTCTATGATTGGCCTCTATCCACAGAACTAGATGAAAATTAGTTCTGAATACACGGACACCAATCAATGCTTCCGCTGAGTACCTCCGAGAGATAAACACAAGTGGCTGATAGACTATAAGCCACAGGTTATCAATCCAGAAATACAATAGATTCTAATGAAACAGCAGGAGAACCACATTCAACGATATGATGGGTTCTCATGCAACGTGTGGTTTCAAAGACCAATAAAAGACAAGTTCAGAACACCAGTGGACAGTCAGACTGGGTTCTCCTAGCAAAAAAAGGGATATTTTGAAAAATTGTTTCAAGGTTGGTTCAGACTGGTTCAACGCGTTTCTGTCTCATACAGACTCATCAGGAACCTTAATGCTTGATAGTGTCATAAGACACGGAAAAAGAATAGTTGTCCTTGATAGTAAAATATCTATCTCATGTATAATTGGATTAACCTAAGCAGATGCCCTATGCTGTAAGCTATGCTGTTATATAGTAAAATAGGGGATAGCTATCCGTATGGGCAAATGAATAGATGATAAATTGCCCATAACAGAAAAATTGTACCAAAATACCACTTCCCCCAATAATAGAAAGACTCCCAGAAAAATAAGGAGTATGCTCATAGAAATAAAACTAACCAGGATGATTGCAACACCTATGGAGAAATGAGCGTTAAAAATGTTACACTGATTCCTCACTAGAAGGTGCTAGGATAAAGTGATATCCTGGAAACAATATCCCAAACAGAACAGAGTCTCCACAATAAATGGAGAGTGCTCCAAAACAAAAGGTTAGAAAAAAAACAAAAAACCCAATCCGGTTAGAGATAGAGCAAAGTGGGAAGAAGAGAGAAAGAACAGCAACTCCTGTCTTGATGGTAGACAGGAGTTGCTGTTCTTTCTCTCTTCTTCCCACTTTGCTCTCTCTCTAACCGGATTGGGTTTTTTTTTTTAACCTACCGATACGTCATTTTCAGAGCTCTGGGGCTTCTACTGGGTCACTTGCTCATTTTTGCTCCTGGTCTAGCTTATGGGACATAGGGCGAACCCAGGGGCTCGCCACCACTAGAAGCTGACTGTAAACCACCCACTTGGTGGAATTTTTTTCCGCTTCCACCCTTTCTATAAGGGTAGACCTCGATATGGTCCTCTAAATAGATTTGAATTGATTTTGGAGCGGTTGATATAGTGAGTCGGTAGTGTCTTATCCATCAGTACACTCCTGTACCACCTTGGAGGGATCAGCTTCGTAGATTTTTTATCGGTTCTTTTCCAGGGTTCTATCTACTGCTCTGTTTCTGTTTTGTTTTGTCTGTTTTTTGTGAGGCCCAAACATTTTATATATATTTGTCAATAAAAGTTATATTTTAAGGGATACACCCAGTGAATATTTGTTGAAAAGCCTTTCCTTTGTATCCCTCTGCCTCTGTGAATTATGTCTTTATAGAGCTCACTGTGGGCACAGGGCGTAGTCATGGTGGAAAAGGAAAGAGACTTCACTGAACTGTTACAATAAAAGTTGGAATGTGACAACTATCTTTCCTCCGCCACATTTTACAGTAGGCACTGTGCATTCTGGTAGGTAGCGTTCTCCAGGCATCGACCCATTTGAGATTCCTCCATCCGACTGCAAGAAGATGAAACACAATTCATCACTTCCAAGCTCTAGTACACCGGGAAATTCATGAACCGACTTGTGGCAAACTCTCTCTTCGTGCCACGGTGAAAGGCGCTGGGCTTAACGGCACGACCCACACGATTACCAATATTTATCTATGGAGATTACATGGCTGTGTGCCTGATGTTTGTAATGGATGCCCAGCCAGTACTTGTATATTCTGCACCTCTATGGCTGAGAGGTTACTTGCCTTACAGGGACTCGAATGGTAGCCGCTTCTTCCTTATCTGTGCCGTGTGCAGAAAATGAAGTGTGAAAATCCACTAGATCTAAGAGGCAGAGGAGTAAAAACAAAGATTATGGAAGGGGGGGGGGGGGGTTCTTGGATACCCCAGGCAAGGTCGTTCTGCGCCATTCTAATCCCCTCTAAAGACTCATTTGATAAGGCGAAAGAGAAATTCTATAAATGTGTGGCCAGAAATTAAAGTAGCACGTGAGGCGCGGCCGCTCACCGGTCACCACTGCTAAGCCTTTAACCCTTTCATGACCAGAATGTTCTATTTTTCTCTCCCCGTCTTTCAAGAGCCATAGCTTTAGCTTTTTTTTTTGTTTTCCATTGTCATACCCATGTAGGACAATGGAAAACAAAGTATTAAAAAACTTTTCTAAAAAGTGAGATTAATATAAAATAATATAATTCACCATTTTTGTTTACTAGTTTTGGTGTTAACGTGACAGTAAAAAAGAAGAAAAAAAAAAGACTTACTTTATTCTGTAGTCAGTCTGATTATGATGATACCAAATTTACACAGTATTTTTTTTTTATTATTTAAGAAAAAACAAACAAAAAACCCCACCTTAAATAAGTTGTTCTGTGTCGCCATATTCTGACCTCGGTGGCTTTTTTTTCTCTGATAGATGGGTTGTGTGGGGACTTGTGTGTTGCAGAATAAGTTGTAGTTTCCATCAGCACCAGCTTGAGATAGAGGCGACTTTTTGGTCACTTTTTTTTCGCCAATCTTATTTAGAAATGGGGTAAACAAAAAAAAAATGCAGTGAGGGCACTGTGTATTTTTTTTTTTCCTATAGCGGTTACTCTGCTGGCTAAATAGTGCCATTTATGGGGGAAAAAAATGTAAAAAGTCTATTTTTAAATACCTTTCTATGGCCGCCTGCAGACGAGTGGGTCGGATCTGGCAGCGAGAATTCTCGCCGCGTGATCCGACCCGAGCGCCTGCAGGGACGAGCGCGTACTCACCCGCGCCTGGCGGCCCCGGCTCTTTCATGTGCCGGCTGCCGCGCAGCCGGCGCATGCGCAGACCGGAGCCGGCGGCCGGGTGAGTGCGTGCCCCGCAGAAAATTAGGACATGCCGCGGTTTGTTTGCCGCGCGAGATTTCGCGCGGCCAAACCGCGGCCGTCTGCATAGGAGTGCGTATTTTAATGCACTCCTATGCAAACTTTCAGCGGCAGAAATCCCGCGGCGGGATTTCCGCTCGTGTGCAGGCGGCCTAAAATGTTTTTACACCTTTCTTAGCGCCACTAGGGACCTTAGCCAGACGATCCTTTTAATGCTTGTACAATATACTGCAATCCTTCCTATTGCAGTATATTGTAAATGCCCTGCCAGGATTTTATTGTTTTCCATACATGGCAGTCTTTACTAAGCCCTAGGCTGCCATTTATACCCTACAATCGTGTCACAGCA
Organism: Eleutherodactylus coqui; assembly: GCF_035609145.1. Lineage (NCBI taxonomy): Eukaryota > Metazoa > Chordata > Amphibia > Anura > Eleutherodactylidae > Eleutherodactylus > Eleutherodactylus coqui. Next base: position 92,934,469 of record NC_089848.1, on the reverse strand, counting down.
GAACCGACAGACAACCCTCTCCCTGTGGCATAGATGCAGAGGTCGGCATTGTTTGTGGAATCAAAGTGATTATAGGGAAGCTGGTACCTGTCTAAAGCACCATAAACTAACTCATGGTGCCCTTAGGGCAGGTGCTGTATTTTTTATATTCACCAGCTTCTTGGATCATGCGGTGCCCACCTGTCAAGTTTATGCAACGGCCGAAAATCAGAGTCCTGTGCGCTCCCACACGAGTCTATGGGAGAGCACGCACAGGAAGCAAGTTTTCAGCGGGTGCGCGGACGTCACATGTGAGCACTAGGAAGTGGGCGTGTATGAAAAATATAGCACCTAGCTCACTGGCACCTGCCCTAAGGGCACCAAGAGTTAGTTTATGGTGGTGCTTTAGGCAGGTGACAGGCTCCCCTTAGTGATTGATACACCTTTGTAGTGAAGGCAGCTTTAAACCTGCACATATATGTTTTATAGGTGGTGGCTTGCAGGGCTGTAGAGTCTGAGCCAGAGAGCCGCTTTGGTGGAGGCAGAGATGGTAGTGTACGGATTCCAGCTTATAAAAAATTATATTATATATCTTATAAATATGGTATAATTGATTCAATACAGAAATCTTGGAAAATTTTCACACAGCCGGTATCTGATCACACAAGAAGAATCCAAAGCGGCCGTGTGCATGCAGCCTGAGGGAGTTTATTGTTACAGACTGGTGGACGCCCTAAAAACAACCCCCCCCCTCCCCCCAAATAAAAAAAAAAAAAAAAAAGATTGGCGGAATTTCTAGCCAATCTAGGAATCTTACCCTGCCCCCTCAAAAAGAAATAAGCCATACAACACCTATATACCCAGAGGGGGGGGGGGAAGTGGGCATTATAAAATACAACTCATCCCACAAAAATTATTTTAAAAACACCCCACAAGCCTTCACTCAGCTATGCCAATGAGTTATGGCTCTTGCAAAAGATGACGATGCAAATCGCTTGGTCCTTACAGCACAAAATTAGCCGGTCACCAAGGGGTTAAAGAGCCGTTGCTGGCGGGTTGCAGTTATCTGCCGCACACAGCCGGCACCTGCACGGTATGGAGCAGCTTCAGCTGCTAAGTCCGTTTCATACGCTCGCCGCGCCCGCCTGGCTTATTTGATGCAGTCCCGGAAGGGATTGCATTAGCTTAGGGAGACACCGCTGCTTCTTCCTGACTGCTTGCAGGACCAGGAATAGGTTTTCTCTTAGAAAGTACTCTGGGTATATACATTTATACTGATTGTAATATGACAGCTTACAGCTTTAGGTCTCCCCATTTAATTGGCAGAATAACTTTTTTGCTTCTGTTATGAGGTTACGGCTATAAAGGACAGCGGGACGTTTCAACCAATAAGAATGATGCGGTTCATCTCACTGATTGGATATTTTTCTTCTTGGTGCTCTTTAATTGTAAACTATTACTTTTTAAAACTTTGTACAGCAGTGTCAGTGTCAGTGTCTGCCATGTAACTTATCCTATGACACTCTGCCAGAGCTGGGGTCTAACAGGCTGCTGTCATAGTGTTAGTAGAATGCACTACATAAGTAATGCAGTGTACTATGCTAGCGATTGAACTATCACATCTTCAAGTCCCCCTTGTGGAACAAAAAAAAATAAAATAAAAAAATTATAATTTTTTTTATTTATTAAAAATTTCTATAAAGTTTAAAAAAGGGAAAAAAAAAGGATGCAATTTAAAAAAAAAACAAAAAACATTTTACTGGAATAGACTTTTTTTTAATGCAGCACAGTTATTACCATGTTCGTAATGGCCCAGATATTTATTGAGCATGGTGAACACCATAAAAATAAATTTAAAGAGACGGAACGCCTCAATTGCTATTTTTCTTTGGTTTGCCATGGTTATCAGCAAGTTATGGTTCTTGCAATGTGAACAATTACTTGGTCCTTAAAAGCAAAAGATAAAAAATAAAAATGCTTGTTAAATGGGTTACAATTAATTTTCCAATTATAACGAATCCTTACCTGGACCTGCGGTGTCAGAACCTCCACTTCCATCCCGGTTCCGACACCAGGTCACATGATCTAGACCCATTCTGTGCCCCACATATCATTGAAAGGGGTTAGCAGTTTCATTTATTTTAATAACTAAGCCAGCCCCCTTTAAGATGAGCGGAACAGCCAGCCTCCTGCAGAGATGTGACCCGATCTGATCTAGACGGCTTGGATACTTTTGTGTATTTCTTCATATTTAAAAGAGACACATACACAAAGTGTGCCCTCCCCTATTATGCCTGTTGGTGCCCCATAAGCATCACTACAAAACAGATCGATAGATAAATAAATGTAGACCGGTATGAAAGTGGAGTCAAGGGTTCACGTTTTTTAATATAACAATGCAACAAAATACTAAACAAAAAAAACAAAAAAAGAGTGAATCAAGTGCAACATCTGATAATAGAGTGTCAGCTCCTCTGCTCCAGTAAGTAGCATCACACAAGTGCTTGGCTGGTAAGCATCAATCTACATATCCAATATTATAGAATAATGCCAGTGAATCCATAGCAGCCAAGTAAAAGCATTGATGTAGCAGAGCTGAATCTGTCACTGTACTGGTCCTCTTCATCTTACTATGCTACTACGACTCCCCCCCCTCCTCTAAGAGGTGCTGCAGCTCCTGGACCCAGCGCTAAACATGTAACAGAGCCTACCATGCACAGTATTAAAACCAGCATCCTCGCATGGCAGAGGCCTTTGGACCCCTTCAGGCACTGGGGGAATCTTCCACCTCTTCCCCCCCCCCATAACTACGTGTCTGCGTCTTCTACTGATAGCCTGTATCATGGCATCGTCAACACAGCAGATACGAGTTTGTGATTTTGAATAGATTCAACATCTGTATTGATTAAAAATGA